>NC_083705.1:74576319-74876319 GCF_033118175.1 Dama dama
ACCCTGATATAACAATCCCCGCCCTGCAAGGGTGCTCTCATTATCTGTTTTCCCAGGGCAGCGCTATAACAGACCATGCTTGGTGTGTGCACGCGCATGTAGGGACATTCTGATGTAATAGTCCAGCTTGCTTCACTATTGCAACAAGGATCCTTTAGATTTGCAAACCGTGTTTAGAAATATAGACACCTTTACAAGTTGAGTGGATGCAAATATTAAAAGCAAATATTTTAATATTTTACTACATATTGCCTTATACTGTTGGTTATTGCCCTATGTTTGTGTTTTTCTTTCCAATTTCAGTGACTGTTCCCATGGCAGAGCCCATAAAATGCCCTCATGGGAAAAGTGCTGCTTTGTTAGAAAGATATGATAATATCAGATGCATGGGAACCCACTTTGTCATGTCTGGTAGACCAGTTGGCCTGAGGGAGAACTGGCAGTGAAGGACTTACCTTTTTCTTTTGCAACATGGAGGTGTTGGCACCAAGCTTCCTGTGTGTACTGTGTAGTCAAGACATTTGTACTAACACCCGGGGTGCAGTAGGAGCTGAGTGACTGGCAACTTTGGTAACCATACTGACCTCCACACCTGGCTCTGGGCCCAGAGTAGGCAGCCATACTGCTTCTGTGGTCAAAGACTTGAACATGTAGGGAGGTGGCCCTCATCCTAGTTCTCATCACCTTTGATTCTGGTGAACATTGAGGTAAATCATGCGGATTCACAGAGAATTATGGCCACTGATAGTCATACTAGTAAAAGCTGCCAGGAGCTGGCCCTGTGTGTCTTTGACCTACACTTGGGTATAAGGCCTCCCTCCAGCTCAGATGACCCAGGGAGGCACGCAAGGCTGCAGGCCCACAGGCTGCTGGGGACCTGGGCTCAGGTGTATGCTTTATATTTCACAGCTCAGCCTGTGAGACAGACAGCTTCCTTCCCAGCCGTGATGGGGCAAGTTGCTTTACTGGGGCAAGCTGGCTAATCTCCCTGTTCCTCGGTTTCTCTTCCTCAAAATGGGAAAGCAATGCTTATCATGTTTGTTGTGGTGAAGATTAAATGAACTTGAATATATGGTAAAATTTCACCAGGTTGTTATAGGTGCTAGGTACATATGAATCTCTAAGTAGTATTCATATAGTAGTTGTTGATAATTAACTCCTCTAATATCTGTCCCCAAAGATTTACATTGATATACACATGTAAGGAGGAGAAGGCAATGGCAACCCACTCCAGTACTCTTGCCTGGAAAATTCCATGGATGGAGGAGCCTGGTGGGCTGCAGTCCATGGGGTCACAAAGAGTCGGACACGACTGAGCAACTTCACTTTCACTTTTCACTTTCATGCATTGGGGAAGGAAATGGCAACCCACTCCAGTGTTTTTGCCTGGAGAATCCTAGGGAAGGGGAGCCTGGTGGGCTGCCATCGATGGGGTCACGCAGAGTCGGACACGACTGAAGTGACTTAGCAGCAGCAGCATGCATGTAAGGGGCATTCCAGGTGGCACTAGTGTTAAAGAACCTGCCTATCAATGCAGGAGATGTGAGAAATGCAGGCTCAATCCCTGGGTGGGGAAGATCCCCTGGAGGAGAGCATGGCAACCCACTCCAGTATTCTTGTCTGGAAAATCCCATGGACAGAGGAGCCTGGCGGGCTACAGTTCAAAGGGTTGCAAAGAATTGGATCGGACAAGACTCAAGACTTAGCACGTACACGTAAAGAAACCTAAGATGGGGGATTAAATGGCCACTTCAGCCCGGATTCCATCAAGCAGTCAGCCCTGCTGTTGCTGCTCAGTTGAAGGAACAATGAATACAGAAGATGGGGTGGACTTGGAACTGGAATTCGAGCATCCCTGAGGATAAAGTGAGGACTCCCGAAAGATGTCTGCCCCAGAGAGAAAGCCAAGATGTGTTCAGTCAACCTTTTATAAATTCAATTCAAACTTAGAAAAGATGTCCAATTTTTGAATAATTGTTTCCTCCAAGACTAACATTAGGCATTAAAATACCCTGGGCCCCTTCCCTGGCACTTTGTCCAGAAGCCCTCCAGGAGAGGTCTCTTAGGAACTGAGGTTTGTTCAAACTGCGTTTGAAGGCAGAGCTGACTTGTGCTGAGCAAACACTGAACACTGTTGCTAGGCTGAGTTTCCAAACCATTTGACAGCTGAGGACAGAAAGTATTTTTGACTTCAAATTTGGAAAATTTGGGTGCTGTGGCAGCAGACATTAAAATAGAAGTGTTTATGACACGAGCTACTCCATGAACCAACAGCAGACCATGCTTTGGGAACTCATTCAGCACAAATACTGCTTTTGTGTCAAAATATGTCTTTAGAAACATTTAATTTGTATAATATTGACTGTTAGACTGTAATTGTCAATGAGGAGTGCGTGTTCTAAATTAACGTGCCATATAACCAGCACTTTGTACAATATTTAAACAGGTTCACATGTAAGTAGTTACTGGTCAAATTCCATCTTGTAATGTACATGTTCAATAAAATTGGGTATTGCACAAAACCAGTGGCTTAATTTTTATGGTTAACTATTTACTAAAAGTGTTGCATGTTCAAATAATCAGTAAAGAATCATGTGAGAAAGAAGAGATTTTTTTTTCTCTTTACTTTCAGAAATTTAATGCATGTGAGCAGAAGGTGAGCACTGAATAATATTTCAGTGTGAAATCAAACTTAACAGTCTTTTTGGGGGGTGCCCTAATAACACAAGCATCTTCTATTTTAGAATCCATATCAAGATTTAAAAGAATGTTTTCAACCAATTCAGGAGGAGCTTATTGAATAAAATGATCCCAGAAAAGGTAACACATTGCCAAAGAAAACTGAATCCAGGGTTGGAAAAGGCCCTGCAAACATCTAGTTGAATATGTGGGATTAGAAACCTAACACTGACCGTGAAGGGTTTCCAAGAGTTGGGTTCACTGAGGCCCTTTTTGAACCTTCGCCACGCTTGTTACAGGAAACTGGGGCCCATGCTCGTGTCTTGGACTCGCAGCCCCATAAGGACGGGTACCTGATCCGAGACTTGTGTCCAGAAAGATGACACGGTTTATGCCCCCTTCACATTTTCACACTGGAGCATCAAGTCATGTTTAGCAGACTTCCCTTCTGCCGTATCTCAGTCACCCCTTTTTTTGTTTCAAACCCAGTGATCAGATCAACACAAGAATCAGGATTAATTGAAATTTATTTAGATGTGAAAAAAATCTCACCCAATGTCTTTTCTCTCTCAAGGTAGTACAGATACATAAAACACCTACATGTAGGTTTTCCTTATGGAGTCTAAAAGATATGAACATTGGTATATAACTTACCCACAGTTTTCTGCAATAGAAATGTAGATATCATACTTTTCAATAAATCTTATTTTCACCCTTTATTCTAAAGTAATATTTTTATAGCTTCAATTTATAGGAATCCATGAAATACTGAAGTGAATATTAAAGGTTTCTTTTTTTCAGAATGCACTGGTAACTTCTTCTTCATATTAGGGTAGTTCCTAATATCTTCTTTCTATATTTATCTTATAGGTAAAAATAGATAGCTTAAGGTATCTGTCTGGCATTTATCTGGTTTTCCTTTGTATTAGGGCTAATCACTCAGTCATGTCCGACTCTTTGTGACCCCATGGACTGTAGCCCACCGGGTTCCTCTGTCCGCAGGATTTCCCAGGCAAGAATGCTGGCTGCCATTTCTTTCTTCGGGGAATCTTCCTGACCCAGGGATTGAAGCTGAGTCTCCCGCATGGCAGGCAGGTTTTTAACCTTCTGAAACACCAGGGAATAAAATAAAGTCATGTTGCTTCCAAAAACGTATTTCTACTTCATATCTAGTCTCTCAAACTCTTGGTTAGAAAAATGGTGGAAAAAATCTGATTGACACTGAGGTTTACAAAAGTCTGATTACCACCAAGGTTCAGGTCCATCAGGAGCTAGCGGCCGTTCCTGACATTTGATGAGATGGTAGAAACCATCTCCACGGAGCAGCAACAGATACCAGCAGGTCTGCTGCAGGCTGGGCCCACCGTTGCAGAGTCAGTCCTCCAGTCACTCACCTTTCAAAGTCACAGTAACAGCTCTTAGTCTGCAAGGCCCGATACTCCTGCCTGAGATGCTAGGACTGCAGGTGCCTGAAACAAAAAGACTGCGTGGAGTAGGGACTCAGCCATGGAGCTCTGTCTTCCGCTAGGTTTAAGTGTAACAGAGGCGAGAAGTGTCTACAATTAAACTTGCCAAGGCCTGGAAACATAATTAAGGGACATTCCTTGGGAACTGCTCATTAAAGATGGCCTTTTAATTGCTATCTTGCTGGAAGAGACCAGAATGAATGAGACTGTCACAGGTTCCCAGTCAATCGTATGAAGTTGCATTTTCGTAACTGCCGCAGGAAGAAGGGTCTGGGTAGATCCAGCAACCCAAGGTTGCTTCCTCGTCCTGTCACAGGGTGAGTCTCGTTGGCTTGCGTCCTCTGCAAATGTGTGGAGTCTCCTTGACCTCCCTTCTTGTCTGCCCAGGTTCATCAGACCCTTTCTCCCTGCCCCACGCCCAGGCAGGCAGAATCCCCAGTGAGTTCACGACCTCTTCAGTCGTTTCTCCTTTTTGTCTTGTCTGCGTCAGTTCTGGGTTTGGAATAGAGTTTGTGCGGCTGGGGAGGGTGGGATCCAGCGCCATCCTCAGTCATAGGTCCTGGGCACATGGAGAGGGGCAGGCGAGTGGCAGGTTTGAGGGCGGTTCTGTCTGACTCTCACTGTCTGGGCCTGACTTAGCCCAGTCTTCCACCAGCTACAGCCCACAGGGCAAATGTGACTCATCATGTTCTGGTCCTGGAACGAAGAACGATTTTTATCAATATATATATATTTTATTGGTTGAACCAAAAATTCAAAAGAAGAAGTTTTTATGACACATGAAAATCATATGAAACTCCATTTTCTGTGTCTATTAGTAACATTTCCCTGACTGCAGTCACACCCAGTCATTCACATACTGTCTGGGACTGCTTTTGCCCTGCAAATGGAGAGTTAAATCATTGCCACATAGATCACATGACCTGCGAAGCCTAAGTTACTTACCGGTGGGCCTTTACAGAACAAGTTTGCCTGCTTTTCATCTAGTAGATCTGGGGTCATGAATTTAAACATTTACAAAGGTGGGTGAAAGGGCGGTGTAGTCCAGCGGGGCATGGCAGGGCCCACGGTTGACCTGGCCAGCCGGTGTCCCAACGCAATATCCTCCAGCTGACGGGCACCACGTGGGAGAGGTGGCCTAGCATTGCTGGATCCGCCATGGATTCTGGACAAGATGGAACACATAATTTTTGTGCTTTTTGTTTTTGATTAAACACTGTGTACAGAGAAACAAATGTAGCTGTGGGTCATGAACTCTGTCCCCGTCAGAGGCCTGCGGGACCGGGAGGGGCAGCACCCAAGTATCCTGCTGAGCGGGCCCGCACACTGGAGGCTCAGACGGCAGAGCGGAAGGCTTTTGAAACAGGAGAGCTCTGTCCTCACGGGACACCCCCCATCCAGACATGCAACAATGCATTTTTAAAATTTTTCAATTAAAAGCTTCAACCTGCCGTTTCTAAACCATTAATCCATTTAGTTTGTTTTCAAAAATGCAATCCGTATATTACTAATATGACCATCAGGTTAACATCTAAACCACTTAATTAAAGATCATTCTTAGGCAAAGTACCATCACTTTCAGCTGGAAATCATGGGATGTTAAATTTGAAAGTGAATTGCAGCATCA
The DNA here is from genome assembly GCF_033118175.1 of Dama dama. NCBI lineage: Eukaryota > Metazoa > Chordata > Mammalia > Artiodactyla > Cervidae > Dama > Dama dama. The sequence goes on from NC_083705.1 coordinate 74,582,092, forward strand.
TTGTGTTTCTATAATATACTTCTAGCTGCCTTGGGTTAGCATTCAGTAAGTAGTTGATGAATAAGTGAGCATTTAATAAACATAAATAGACATGCATACCTATAGACATTTCTATATATATTTCACATATGTCTCTGTCTCTCTCTCACACACACATATACATTTACATATATACAGAGAGAGAGGCAGCCAGAGAGAGAGCAAAAGCAAGAGGGAGGAGGAGAGGGAGACTGCAAGACCAGAATCACATTAAATGCTTGGAGCGCCTCTGGCTGTTCCTGGGGAGATCTCCGTCTCCTCCCTCATCCCGCAGGTAGTGACCGGCATGCCTGCACGGTGCCGGGCCTGAGCTGGGAATTACTGATGGATCCAGCAGAATAATCGTGTCACAGGGATGTATCAGAGCAGAACGTGAAACCCGCCGCTGGGGCCTCTCCAGGCTGACCCAGCCCCTTGGCCCCGCCTCAGCGTGGGGACTGGGTCGCGGTGAGCACTCAGCGGATGTGGCCGATCAGTGTTAGGCACCAGCGGGGTGTGATGGAGAGTCTAAGAGATGCCCTGCTTTCTGACGTGCACCTTGGGTGGGTGCAGCCAACAGGGATGATGGGGCAAGACGGGAAAACACTGTGAGAGAGAAGCTGGGTGAATGTTCTTTCAAAATATCCAGCTTGGGCTTTAACAGGGGCCTCTGAGTACACATTGCCGAGTGGACAGTGTTAGCAAGCATCTCTCATGGGCCAGAGACAGAGAGCCAAGTGCCGGGGATGAGGTGGTGCTAAAGTTGGGGAGCAGCTGAGATGCCTGGGGTCCTGGGGGCTTGGTGTGGGGGGGTGGGCTGAATGACACCTGCATTGACAGCAGGGTCAGGGGCACAAAGGTCATGAGACAAAAGCAGGGGTGAGCAAAGCCAGAGGAAAGAGGGAGGTCGTGGACCCCAAAGGCCATGGCGAGTGCCCACTCCCTGGATGACCCAGGCTGCGGCCAGGGATCAGAGGGGAGTTCCTGGGGGTCAGGAGGAGTAGCTGGGTTTCTAGAAGAGGAGATGGAGGCAGACGAAAATGTCTGCTTTTTACCAAACATTTGACTGTGAAGAAAGGGAGATACAGGATTCAGGGCTCCAGACGGGGTGTGTGTGCGTGTGTGTGTGTGTGTGCGCGCGCGTGTGTGTGCATGCGTGCACACGTGCACAGGCTTGTAGATAAGCTCTGCTCTTTAGTGTTCAGTCTGTGAAGAAGTTGGGAAGGGTGGGTCCCCGTGTCACCAGCTCCCAGGACACCTGTGTGTCACCAGATCCAGCGGCTGCCATGCACGCAGAGCATCCGCAAGGATCAGGGCACCCGGAGCTGTCACTCCAGTCCTGCTTCTGTTGGAAGCCGACCACGTAGCTCAGAAGGGCTCAGAACCACTCGGGTCCATGGATCTGCCATCAGTCAGACAAGCACCCAGGAATAAATGGTATTCAGGGTTTCCGAGGTCTCCTTGGCGCTTCCATTTTACTGTTGAAAACCCATTCCCAGTACCCACGCTTTTACTCAACACACACTGTTTTTCAGGTCAAGCACCTTGAGGAGTTCCATGGCCGTCCAAGTGGTTCACCAAGTGCAGAACAGAGTCATCCTTTCCCATCCTTCCTCCCTCCTCCGGCTCCAGGCAGGAGCGCCAGGCCTGGCTACCTGGTGGGAGCTTCGCTCAGACCTCATGAGGTCCTGGATTCCTGTTCTTTCTCACTCTGCCCTGGCACTTAATCTTGCATTTCACTTCAGACAACTGGTTTTTAGCATTTTGCTTCAATGATTCCCACTTAAACAGCCCAAAACCTTTAGAGAAAGCAAGATTAGCCTCCTGTTCTTCTTATCAATGTTAGACCCCCCAGCATCCCAAGGGTTGACGTTATCTTTATTCCCCTAAAATATGACAGGATGTAGAGACATGTGAATGCACAAAGCCCCACACTTAGATCTCTGTGCATACATTGTGTGTGTGTGTGTGTGTGTGCGCGCTTGCACGCAAGAAACCCATGTTCACTTTGGAAAATTTTCAAACTCTTGTTTAGAGATGGGGCATATAAAGCAGATGTTTCTGCATTTACTGAAGGGTCCTCGTGTGTTTTAATGAGGGCTGCCTCTCGAACATGAGTTATGTTATTTGACAGTTGGTTCTGAGATTTCTTAGTTTTTCTAAGACAACTCAGATCATGTTACCCTTGATGCAAAGTCAGAGAATCTAAATTCACCCCGACATATCAGCGCTTTAAGGTTTGTAGCCATCTGAGTAGCTCGGGTTCCCTTGTCCCAAGAACAACGCACAGCGTGGCTTGAAGGCATCACTTCTGTGTGCTCAACGCTCCCCACTGCACTTTCCCAAGCTTGGAATCATGGTGTCTATGACTTGTCGCCCAAGGAGATCACCCTGCCAGTCATTCATGGGCATTGGCACAGCTTGGGAAATCCTCCAATCACCTTCCCGCTGACCACAGAGTATCTGGCACAGATGACAACACTTCCTCGGGTTTAGCCTGGTTTCTGTTAGGGTGTGCTCTCTGCTTACCTTCTAGAGTTGATCCAATTGGATCATGGATTTTTTAAAAAGTCAACTTGATTGAGATATCATTTATAAACAGTAAAATGCACACATATAAAATGTACATGTTTATGAGCCTGAAAAACTGTGCACACGCATGAAGGCACCACTCCACTGATGATGCAGAAAACTTCCATCTTCCTAAAAAGTTCCCCAGGGCCGTGCCTCGGTAAATCTCCACCTTTTTTCTCTCTGCCAAAGCAACCACAGATGGGTTTTCTGTCACCACTGATCAGACGCTTCCTTCCTTGTGCATTGTGTAAATGGAGTTATAATTTGAGCCATCTTTTGCTCACCAAAGTACTTTTTACCATTCATCCATGTTGTGGAGTACGTGAGTAATTTGTTTCTTTCAACTGCTAAGGAATACCCCATTGTACAGATGCGCCATGACATTGAGCCCCTTGTTGATGGATATTTGGGTCGTTTCCAGGTTTTGGCAATTATAATCAAAGTTGCCATGAACATTTTTGCATGAGACCTTGGGTAAATATCTAGGAACAGAATTGCTGGGTCCTATTGTTAGTTGCTCAGTTGTGTCCGCCTCTTTGTGACCCCATGGGCTGTAGCCTGCCAGGCTCCTCTGTCTATGGAATTCTCCTGGCAAGAATACTGGGGTGGGTTGCCGTTTCCTTCTCCAGCGGGTCTTTCCGATCCAGGGATTAAACCCAGGTCTCCTGCATTGTAGGCAGACACTTTATCATCTGAGCCAGGGTTGGATCCCATTGTGTTTAACTTTGTAAGAGACCACCAAATTGCTTCACAAACTGATGGTTTGTGAAGAAACCAATTCACACTCCTCCCAGCTACGTGGAGGCTCCAGCCCCACTCAAACGTAACATAGTCTGTCTTCTCTAATTGCAGTCATTCTATTGGCTGTGTAGTGGGATCTCACCGTGGCTTAGAACTGCATCTTCCTGATGACTACTGATGTGGAACACCTTCTCATGGGCATGTTCCTAGTCCTATTCCTATCTCTTCTTTGGTGAAGGGCCTGCTCAATTGTGACCCCCTCCTTTTTCTATAATTGCGTTGTATGTTGTCTTATTATTGAGCTGTAAATGTTTTTATCTAGTTTGAACAGAAGTTATTTGCTGGATATATGTACCATGGAGATTTCTCCCCTGCTGTTGATGTGCCTTTTAATTTTCTCACTGATGCTTCCGGAAGGGCAGAAGTTTTTAACTTTGATAAATTTTATCTTTAAAGAAAACTCTTAAAGTAAGTTCTTTATTTTAAAAATAGATTTAGATGGACAGAAACATTGCAAAAGTAACATGGAAACTTTCTTACGTTCCCCACCTCATCTTATCGTTTCCCACGTCTTACATCAGCCTGGTGTGTACCTCTGTCACGATGAATGAACCAGTGCTCACACCACGTCATAACTAAACTCTACACCTTAGTAAGTTTTCCTTAGCTCTTGCTGATTTTCTCTGCCTGCCTCAGTAACCCACCCACATCACACTTAGGAATCATGCTTCCTACAGGCTCCGCCTGTGACAGTTTCTCAGACTTCTCTTGTTTTTGGTGACTTTGGCAGCTTGGAGGAATGCTGGTCGCATATTTCATAAAATATCCCTCGGTTGGCGTTTGTTTAATTTACTTATGACTAGACTAGGTTTAGGGGTTTGGGGAAGAAGACCACAGATATAATGTGCCATTCAAGGAAGTCCGTTTAGTTTTCTTTCAGGTTTCATGCATTTTGTGTCCTGAGAACTTTTTAAACATGAGGATGCTTAACAGTTTTTTTTCTACTACATTTTCATGTAGAAAATGATTATTTTAGCTTTTACATGTGTGTCTATAAAGAATTTTGAAATAATTTTGTGTGTGGTGTGAGCAGTGTTATGGTTCTTTTTATTTAAGCCATATGAGCATACAGTTTCTGCAGCATTACTTTTATAAAAGAATATTCTTTCCCTGTTGAATTGCCATGATAACTTTATAAAAAATTACTTGAAATTTTATTAGCCTATTATTAAATTATCTCTTCTGTTTAATTAATGTATATCTGTGCTTATGCTAATCACATTTATGTAACTGTCTAAATTTCTGTAACTCTGTGGTAATTCTTGGAGTCAAGTAAGATAAGTGCTCAAATCTTGTTCTGCTTTTTTTCAAAACTATTTTGGCTCTGCCACAACTTTTACATTTTCAGATATACCTTAGAATCACAGTTTCTACAAATATCAGCTGTTGGGAGATTTTTTTGGGGTTGTATTGACTCTATATATCTATTTTGAAGAAATACCATATCATGGTCAGAGAATACACTTTGTATAATTTCAGTATTTAAAAATGGTGACTCATTCTACGGCTCAGCATGTGATCTGTCTTAGTGAGTGTCCCTTTGAAAATATTTCATTTCTTTTTAGTTTGAAAGTTATTTTTGCTGGCTTGAGAATTCTACTTGAACAGTTTAAGTATGCTAGTCCATTCTCTCCTGGCTGAATGCATTTCCATGAAAAATGCTCTAATAGTAATAGTTTTTCTTCTACACCAAATGTGTCTTTTTACTCTGCCTGATTTTATGATTTTCTTTTGCTTACATAAGTTCACATGTTTCATTATAAATTGTCTTATTGTGAGTATTGTGGCTTTTAAAGTCTTTTCTGCTTGAGGGGCATGGATCTTCTTGAAAGATCTTCTTTGGACTCTAATGTATACTCTGAGTGATCAGAAAAGACTTTCCGCTCTACTAATAAGAAATCATATAACTCCTAAGCCTACATCTTAGTTTATTAGTTAATTTTTGCCACACTTGTGGAATTTCATCCTGTGTGTGTAAATTCAGGTCTTTGCATTTGACATAGTTTGAGGGAACTGAAGGGCAGATTTATGTATTTTTCTCTGTGTAACTAGACATCCCACTTTTTATTTTATTAGACCCAAATTATGTCTTTATCTATAAAGCTGATTCAATAATAAGTATCATCTCATTTGTTCTACTTTTCTTCCAAGGATCACAGTTCTATGTTCTTATTATCTAATATCCAAGGTCTTTTCATGTATATATGAATACATATACTAGGTGTATATATATATATATATATATATATATATATATATATATATATATATGCAAGTCAAGAAGCAACAGTCAGAATTTGACGTGGAACAGCAGACTGGTTCCAAATCAGGAAAGGAGTATGTCAGGCTATATATTGTCACCTTGCTTATTTAACTTATATGCAGAGTACCTCATGCGAAATGCTCGGCTGGATGAAGCACAAGCTGGAATCAAGACTGCCAGGAGAAATATCAATCACCTCAGATAAGCAGATGACACCACCCTTATGGCAGAAAGCAAAGAAGACTTAAAGAGCCTCTTGATGAAAGTAAAAGAGGAGAGTGAAAAAGCTGGCTTAAAACTCAACATTCAGAAAACTAAGATCATGTCATCCAGTCCCATCACTTCATGGCAAATAGATGGGGAAACAATGGAAACATTGACAGACTTTATTTTTTGGGTTCCAAGATCACTGCAGATGGTGACTGCAGCCATGAAATTAAGACACTTGATCCTTGGAAGAAAAACTGTGACCAATCTAGACAGCATATTAAAAAGCCGAGACATTACTTTGCCAACAAAGGCTGTCTAGTCAAAGCTATGGTTTTTCCACTGGTCATGTATGGATGTGAGAGTTGTACTATAAAGAAAGCTGAGCACTGAAGAACTGATGCTTCTGAACTGTGGTGTTGGAGAAGACTCTTGAGAGTCCCTTGGACTGCAAGGAGATCCAACCAGTCCATCCTAAAGGAGATCAGTCCTGGGTGTTCATTGGAAGGACTGATGCTGAAGCTGAAGCTCCAATACTTTGGCCACCTGATGTGAAGAACTGACTCATTAGAGAAGATCCTGTTGCTGGGCAAGATTGAAGGTGGGAGGAGAAGGGGACGACAGAGGATGAGATGGTTGGATGGCATTACTGACGTGATGGACATGAGTTTGAATAAACTCCAGGAGTTGGTGAAGTACGGGGAAGGCTGGCATGCTGCAGTCCATGGGGTTGCAAAGAGTTGAACATGACTGAGCATCTGAACTGAACTGATACTTATATATATATATATATACACATATACATATACATATATATATATATATTTGTTGTTATTTAAGTTGAGTATGTTGAGGCATTTAAAAAATTTTTTTTGCTTATTTATTTTTGGCTGTGCTGGGTCTTCGTTGCTATGTGAAGGCTTTCTCTAGTTGTGTAGAGTGGGGGCTATTCTCTAGTTGTGGTGTGTGGGCTTCTTGCATCGGCTTCTCTTGTTGCATCCCATGGGCTCTAGAACACAGGTTCAGTAGTTGTGGTGCAAGGATTAGCTACAGCATCTGGAATCTTCCTGGATCAGGGTCTGAATCCATGTCCCCTGAATTGGCAAGTGGATTCCTAACCACTGGCCCATTAAGGAAGTCCTACACTGAGTCCTGTATCCTGCACCTAACCAGGTTGCTTGATAAAATGGCATTTTCAGCATTATTCGTAAGCTTTAAGTATTACTCAGGATTTCATAATATTCAAAATATGTATGCAGGATGCAATGCAAAGTTACTCGTCAAAGAAAGAGCCAGAGAATTCAACTGTCATGTGCAAAGACATTCAGTAGATGCCAACACCAACATGTACAGATGCTAAAATTGTCTGACAAAGACTTTAAAGCAAGTATTATAACTGTGATCCAACTAATAACTGTAATTACTTTTGAAACAAATGAGTAAATAATGAATATGAATAGAAACATGGAAGCTATAAAGAAGAACCAAATGGAAAATTTATAACTGAAAAGTACAACAGAAATTTAAAATAATGATTCCACAGGGGGAATAAAATCCTGTGACTCAGGGACCTATGAGACAGTAGCAAAAACTAACATTTATGTAATCAGAGTAGTCCTAGAGAAGGAGAGAAGGAGTTTGGTGTTAAATTAAAAAAAAAAAAAACTGAAAAAGTAAAGGTAGAATTCTACAGACTGAAGAAGCTATGTGACTTCTTAGCAGGGTAAACCAAAAGAGTCCATCTTAAGATACATCACAATAAAAATACTGAAAGCTAAAATTTTTTTTAATGTTTTAAGCACCACTGAATATGATAGATACATTGTCTGTTGGGATATGGTTAGAAGGACTATAGATTTTTCATCAGAAATGATGAAGACAGGAGGAAGACATAGACCATTTCTAAAGTTTTGAGGAACTGTCAACCCTAAATTCTATATCTTTTGGCAATGAAGGCAAAATAAAGACATTCCCAGATGGAGAAATCATGAGAGAATTTGGTGCCGAAAACCTACTCTAACAGAATTACTGGGAAACCTTTCAACAGATGGGAAAAGATACTTGAAGGAATATTTGAATATAAGGATGAAGGAAAAGCAACAGAAATGGTAAATGTCTGAGTGAATATAATTGATTCTTCTCCTGTTTAGATAATTAAAATAGGTTGAATGCCCAAAAGCAAAATTTATAACATCTTGTGATAGCGTTTTCAATATATTTGATGTAATATTATAAGACAACTAGAACATAGAAGGTGAAGATAGTCTATATGTTTGTAAGGTAAAATATTGATTCTAAATAAGCTGTGAAGAGTGAAGTATGTATATTATAATCCTTAGAAAAACTTTAAAAGTTACACACACACCTATACACATTCTAGTATCTATCAATCTATATATAGATATAGATAGAGCATCAAATTGCAATAGATGGGGACTTCCCTACGGGTTCAGGGGCTAAGATTCCACATTCCCAATGCAGGGGGCCTAGGTTTGATCCCTGGTTAGGAACCAGATCCCACACACTGCAATTAAGAGCTTGCATGTTGCAACTAAAGATCCTGCATGTGCCACAAAGATCGAAGATTCCACCTGCTGCAACTAAGATCCAGTGCCACCAAAACTTAAAAAATTACAATAGATGAACTAAGGAGGAATACCAAAAATATAAATAACCCAACCAAGGCAAAAATGGAGAACTGAGAAATAATAACAAAAGGAAGAAAAAGAAAACAAATTAAAAAAATGGTAGACCCAAATCCAAATATGTCAGTAATTGCCTTAAATATAAATGGTCTAAATATACCAGTTAAAAATATGGAGATTATCACAACGGATTAAAGAAATGACCCAACTCTGTACTGTCTATAATGAACTCACTTAAACTGTGACAATATAAAGTAAAAGGATGGGAAAAGATACACCTTGAAAACACTAATTAAAAGAAACCCAAGTGGCTATGCTAACATTAAATGAAAGAGATCCAGAGCAAAGAAGATGACCAGGGCTAAGAGGGACATTGATGAAAGTGAAAGAGGAGGGTGAAAAAGTTGGCTTAAAGCTCAACATTCAGAAAACTAAGATCATGGCATCCAGGCCCATCTCTTCATGGCAAATAGATAGGGAAACAGTGGAAACAGTGTCAGACTCTTTTTGGCTGGCTCCAAAATCACTGCAGATGGTGATTGCAGCCATGAAATTAAAAGATGCTTACTTCTTGGGAGGAAAGTTATGACCAACCTAGATAGCATATTAAAAAGCAGAGACATTACTTTGCCAACAAAGGTCCGTCTAGTCAAAGCTATGTTTTTTCCAGTAGTCATATGAGAGCTGGATTATAAAGAAACCTGAGCACCAAAGAATTGATGCTTTTGAACTGTGGTGTTGGAAAAGACTCTTGAGAGTCCCTTGGACTACAAGCAGATCCAACCAGTCCATCCTAAAGGAGATCAGTCCTGGGTGTTCACTGGAAGGACTGATGCTGAAGCTGAAACTCCAATACTTTGGCCACCTGATGTGAAGAAGTGACTCAGTGGAGAAGACCCTGATGCGGGGAAAGAGTGAGGGCAGGAGGAGAAGGGGACGACAGAGGATGAGATGGTTGGATAGCATCACTGACTCGATGGACATAAATTTGAGCCAGCTCTGGGAGATGGTGAAGGACAGGGAAGACAGGGAAGGAGTGCTGCAGTCCATGGGGTCGCAAAGAGTCGAACATGACTGACTGACTGAACTGAACTGAAGAGGGACATTATAAAATGATGAATGAATACATTCCCTAAGAAGACATAGAAATATTTTTAATTATGTATGCATCTACCAACATGAAGTAAAAACTGACAGAATGAAAGGAGAAGAGAAAAATGCACAATGATAGTTGGAGGCTCTAAATTCACCTCTCTGTAACATATGTAACTTGTATGTAGAAATTTAGCAAGAATATGGAAGAACTGAACAGTGCCATCAGCCAAGAGGACTTAAAGATTTAAACAGCATTTCACTCCGAAAGATAACACATATCTTTTCACATGTAACGTTCACCAAGATTATCCATGTTCCTAATCACAAAACAAATCTTAATTATTCAATAAAAAGTTGAAATCATGCAAAATATATTTTTGAACTATAATAGAATTAAACAGGAAACCAATAAAAGAACGATATCAAGAAAATGTCTAAACACTTAGAAATTAACCAACATATTTCTAAATAATCCATGGAGTGAATAATATCAAGAGATATTAGAAATAATCTGAATAAAAGTAAAATGATTATATGCCATGTCAGATCTATGGTATGTCCTTGAAACAGTATTTTGAGAATTTATAGCATTAAAAGTGTGTATGAGAAACTAAGAAAAATTTCATATCAAAGATCCAAGCTACTTTTTTAAGAAGTCAGAAAGAAAAACCCCAGCAAAACAGGCATAGGAGAAGGGAATAAAAAGAAATCCATGAGATTCAAAACAGAAAAAGAAAAAGAGAAAATGAAAAAAACTGAAAGCTGCTTCTTTGAAATGATCAATAATATTGATAAACTTCTGGTTAGATTGACAAAAAAAGAAAAAAAGTGCAAATTATCAATATCAACAATGAAAGAGATGATACCACCTCACAACATTAAAGGGATAATAAGGGAAGACTGCAAATAACTCTACACTACGAATATCAACAACTTACCAAATAAGATCTTATTACTGAAAAAAATTACAGAAGAGACATCATCGAAATGAAAAACTTCACTCTGAAAGACAAGGTTAAGAAACTCATATATAGATTGCATATTGAAAAAACATATTTGTAAATCACATATCTGAAAATAGACTTGTCCAGAATATATCTATCTATATCTATCATCCATCTATTTATCTATCTACTCTCCAGAAAATATAGGAAAAAAAATACATAGGAAAAAAATATATATATCTTCAAAACTAACCAGAAAAATAATCCAATTAAAAGTCGGCAAAATACTTGGACAGTCATTTCCCAAAATAGGAATAGCAAGCAGCACATGAAAAGATGTGCTCTATCTTGGCCATTGTGGAAAGCAAAATAAAGCCGTGGTTAGCTAGTGTTCCACATCTACTAACACAACTAGAATAAAAGGTCGTGACCACCTCAAGTGCTTTGATGATGTGGAACAGCCAGGGTGTACACTGCTGAGTGTAATGAAAAATGAATACTACACAGCTAGAGAAAGAATGGTAGAATGCCATTTGCAGCCACATGGACAGACCTGGAGATCATCATACTGAGGGAAGTAAGTCAGACAGTGAAAGGCAAGTGTCATATGATGTCATCTATATATGGAATCTTAGAAAATGATACAATGAAATTTATATATAAAACAAAAGAGACCCACAGACATAGAAAACAACCACAGGTACCAATAGGGAATGTAGGGGAGGGATAAGTTTGGGATGAACATACACACACTATTATATATAAAATAGATAAGCAACCAGGACCTACTATACAGCACAGGGAACTCTACTCAATGTTTTGTAGTAACCTATAAGGAAAAGAATTATATATATATGTTTATATATATATATATATAAAATATTTATATATTATATATATACACACACACATATATATTTATATATATCACTGTACACCTAAAACTAATGCAACATAGTAAATGAACTATACTTCAATTTAAAAGAAAAAGAAAAATGATACAGTCTTTCTGGAAAACAACTAGGCATTTTCTTGTAAACTTAACTGTGTATTTACCACGTGAGCCAGCAACTCCACCCCAGGGCATTTATTCCAGATAAATGAAAATGTATGTCCACACAAAAGCCTGTGCATAAACACAGTGACTCTACTTGTGACAGCAAACGGCAGAAGCACCTGAATGTCCTTCACCAGGAGGATGGATTCTCAGGCCCGGGTGCAGCCACAGCCTGATCCCTGCGAGAGAGTTAGTCACTCAGTCGTGTCTGACTTTATGACAATACGGACTGCAGCCCGCCGGGGCGAGAATACTGGCGTGGGTTGCCATTCCCTTCTCCAGGGGATCTTCTTAACCCAGGGATCGAACCTGGGTCCCCTGCATTACAGGCAGATTCTTTACCACCTGGGTCACCAGGAAAGTCAAAGCTGATCCCTGCTCCTCAGTAAAGAGGCCGGTGTTCTGTCAACGAGACATACAACTTGGGTGAGTCTCAGAGATGTTGTATTGGGTGAAAGCAGCCAGCGCCGGGATTATTGTGGGATCCCGTTTATATTCCTCTGACATTCTCAAGCAGGCAAAGCCATGATGACGGAAGAGAGATCATACTGCTGAGGGTCAGAGTGAAGAGAAGACACAATGATGAAGGGGTAGAGAGAGAGACTCACAAGATGTTCGATATAGCTCTCCTATATCATGATTGCGATAATTTTGGCATAGATCTATACACTAAAAAATGGGGCAATCTTATTGTATGGTATTGTAAAAATTAAAATTGAAGAAAAAGCCCAAAAGGCCAGTAACAGCAGAAGAGCTAGGTCAGTTATGAGGATGTCACTTGCTAGAATATAAAAGGGATGATCATAAAAATTACAGTAATAAGAAAAAGCAGGTTTGCAATAATGTTAAGTGAAACGGGTTATACTACAAAACTGTTGACTACATTTAATCTTATAGAAAAGTTGGTGTGAAAAAATAAAAGGGAATAGATAAAGTGATAAAAAACGTTTGTTCTGCAGACTACGGGTGATTTTTTCATGCTATGTTTTCTCACATTGTTATAACAGTATACTATTTTTATTGACACAAATAATTGAATGTTGCTTTTATTGATAGACTATCTATATATCTCATGAGAAATGCACGAAGAAATGACGTGTGCCCTATATTTAAAAATCATCATCAGCTACATGTAGGCTGGCTTGAAAGTCTTCATTTTTCCTCAGATTGGACTTTTTTTCACATCAGCAAGGGAGTTACAGATTTACCAATGAAGCACCTTCTACAGGAACTTTATTTGGGACAAAAATGAAGATATTTGTACCAGATGAGATATTGTGCCTGAATTAACGATTTTACAATGTGCACTTTTAACAACCGTGAAATTAAATGAAACTGAAGTTTGTTTTTTTTTTAATCTAAGGATTATGTGATAAAAGCAAACCTGCTTTATTTTTATTTTTTTTCAAGTTAGGAGGTGGAAAAAGTGCCTCGTTTATTCCACTAGATGTTTATTTCTTCCATAAAAGACAAAGGTGTATGGGTAGTCTAGAGTCCGTTTTCAGTCATTCATTTATGAGTTTAGCTTCCATCATGTCTCTGAACCAGCTAAGAGTTTTCTGGTCACAGTCTGCGTGAGACAACACAGTTAGTTTTGGTCAAATGCACGGGAGACTCAGGGCAGACCTGTGATTAAAACATCTTCCAAGTCGCAAAACCCAGCAGTGGCCGCAAGAGTTCCTCTCTGGTTAGAAGCATAAATCTTCCCGGCCGTTGTGACCAGATCGTGCGTGGAGCGGTCGGGGCGTGTGAGCGAGGACTCGCGTGTCAGCAGTGAGCAAACGCCGGGCCACTTCTGTTGCACACCCGTCAGGCCCCGAGCTGGGGGCTGAGACGCAGAAATCAAATTAACTCAGATCAGCGGAATCAAAGAAAGCCGAGAAAAGCATCTGTTTGGCCGAGAGGCTGAGTCTAGAAAAAACAAACCAGAACAAACCCCCAACCACCCCCCTCCGGAGCCGGAGCGCCCCGGGAGCCCCAGGCCGGCGGAGGGCTCCGGGTGACCGCTGCTCGCGGCTGGCTGCTGCGCTGGGCACAGCAAGGTCTGACCCATAATTGCAGCAGACCCGCAGCAGGTTTCCAGGGGCTTCTGAGCTCCCGCGCCGGGCAGCCTCCATCTGCTGCGGCCTGCCGCGCCTCCCAGGGGGGCCCGGGCTGATTTTTCAGTCAATTAGCGGAGGCCTGCTTTTGTTCGGCCCCGCACGCCCTGGGCTCTGCGTCCCCGGGAGCTGGCCTTCGGATGGGGTGGGTTTGGAGAAGCATATTGTGTTGGTTTTTTCCATGACCTTGTGACACCTTTGGGCAAACCTTATCTCAATCATCTTGGCGACTTGCTAAAAAGCCAGCCAAGCTTCCCTTTCTCTGTTGCTGTGTCTGAGTGGGGGTGTGTGTGTGTTGGGGTGGGGGATGCCATGAATGAGCTGTTTTAAATACACCACAGATTTGAGTTTTGCATCCCTATAAGTCTGGCCTCAAATATATTTATTTATCCTTTTTTTTTTAAAATCAGTTGCCTTAACAAGGACAAGGCAAGGGTTGAATTGATGTAGAAAGAGATTTATTGGGTGAAACAGACTTTATTTCCCTGAACCCTGCCAGGGGTGGTTTACTCTTCATCCATCTTGCGGGGATCGCTGTCGTAGGCTTAGAGAGTTCTGGACAAGAGGTATCTATGATTATAAAACCTCAGTCTGTGAACCTTCGTCACTCCTGACTCAGTTTCCCTGGGCAAGGCGGGAGAGACGGAGTGGAAAGGGGCGGGTTTGCATAAGGGGCCCCCTGTGGTCCTGACAGCGGCTGGGAGGGGCTTTGGGTCTTGGTCCTCCCGCCGCCTCCTGCCGCATGAATGGGGGGCCCCGGGGATCACCCCACTTCCCTCCTGCCTGCAGAGGCCAGGAGCCCAGCAGCCCTCGTTGGGACCACTCTCTCCACCATCTCTCTCCTCTCCAAGCTGGGAAAACATCCCCAGCTCCACACGTGGGGTCTTGACTCACCCAGCTGCCCCGCAGGTATGAGATCTGCAGTCCTGTCATTGGGGGATCTGGCGATGACCTTGACTCCTTCCAATGGGGCTTTCCTGGTGGCTCAGCTGGTAAAGAATCGCCTGCAATGCGGGAGACCTGGGTTCAATCCCTAGGTGGGGAAGATCCCCTGGAGGGGGAAAGGCTACCCACTCCAGTATTCTGGCCTGGAGAATTCCATGGACTGTATAGTCCATGGGGTAGCAAAGAGTCGGACACAACTGAGCGACCTTCACTTCACTTGACTCCTAAACTCATCACACGCAGCCAGCAGCAGGCTTTTCTTAGGGCTCGTGACTTGGAATCGCGCGTTGTTTCACCTTTTCCTCCAAAATAAAAATGGTCTTGGCTTTCTTTTATAATTAAAAATAGTCGAAGTCCCATTACAGGGCACGGCTTTCCACTTTTCAAAGAAAACATTTGTAAAGAAAACCTGCTTCCCTCCAGCGCTGAGGGCACTTGACCCTCCCAGCCCCAGACAGGGTGCAGTCACTTCCCTGAGTGTCCTTTGATAAGATGTGCTGGGATGGAGGGCCACTGGGGGCCTTCCAGAGTGACCCCGGCTTCCCCCTGCCCACCCCTCTGAGGTTCCCAGGCCCCGGGGGTGAGCTTCCGAGAAGCCCAGCCTCCCCATCGCGCCCACCACCTTCTGCCGCCTCTCCCGGGGTATCCCTGCCCTATCATCTGCCCAGCCTCTCACCTCTATCCTTCTGCAGTTAACAAACACACCTTTTTCTCAGTGTCAAGCGATCAAAATATTCAGCCCATCTGAGCTGGGGTTAACGGATTTCTGAAAATTTTATTGCGTGACAGCCTGTCCAGCGTAATCCCCTCAACTGTCTCGGGTTCCGGGGCAGAAATGATCTGGTGTGTCACTCTAATAGTCTAGAATTACACTTGTATCCCTGTCCCTGGCATCTGGGGCTGTGTCTACCCCTAGGCCAGCTCCCTGTCTTCCACGGCTCTTAAAACGCTACCAGTTGGCCCAGCTGGCTCCGACCGTAGTGCGCCCTCCTTCCGAAGCGGCGACAGAGGGGCCCCCAGGGGCCTGACCGCAGTGGCCAGCCAGGGCGCCCTTTACCGCTAACGAGAGGGCCCACCCCCCAGAGCGAGGGGCAAGCCTGCACTTAATTACACAGTCTCCGTCTCAAGTGCCTGCTCGCGAGGCTTCAGCTCTGCGGGTCCTCGGGGGTCTCCCTCCGCCCTGACCCAACGTATTGATCGCCGGACAGTCGATGGGCTGCAGGGCTTGCGAGGACCTTGAAGGGGAAGGCCCGGCCGGTGGCGCAGGGAGGGGTTGGCAGGGAGGGTGACGGAGGGGACCCCAGGACTGTCGCTGCCAAAAGCCACTCAGACAAACTGGGCGGTGGGCTGGGGACAGGATCCTGTCATGTCCAGCTTTCATCTAAAAGAAATAATAATAATCACACACATGAATTTATCTATAGAACAAAAACAGTCCCACAGACGTCAAGAGCAGAGTTGGGGTGACCCAAGAGAGAGGAGGGATGAATTAGGAGTTTAGGATTAACAGATACACCCTCAGTTCATTTCAGTTCAGTTGCTCAGTTGTGTCCGACTCTTTGCGACCCCATGAATTGCAGCACGCCAGGCCTCCCTGTCCATCACCAACTCCCAGAGTTTACTCAATCTCATATCCATTGAGTCGGTGATGCCTTCCAACCATCTCATCCTCTTGTCCCCTTCTCCTCCCGCCTTCAGTCTTTCCCAGCATCAGGGTCTTTTCCAGTGAGTCAGTTCTTCGAATCATGTGGCCAAAATGTTGGAGTTTCTGCTTCAACGTTGGTCCTATACACTATATACTATATACACTATATACTATACATGATATACTGTATAGTGTATACTGTCTATCACTCCCACATGCTAGTGTATGTAAAACAGATGAACAAGGACCTACTGTAGGAGAGGGAACTACTCAATACCCTGTGATAAAGCATCATGGGAAATAATCTGAAAAAGCGTGTGTGTGTGTGTGTAAATATAACTGAATGACTTTGATGTACACCTGAAACTAATGCAACACTGCAAACCAACTCTATTTCAATTAAAAACAATAATAATTGGGCGGGAGGGGAAGTGGGCAACGTAGAAGCAGCCCACTCCCTTAGGAAACAAAGAGGAGATATTCAGAGAGGGGACGGAGCCCAGGCAGGTGATGGCGCCAGCTCTGCAGGAAGGAGGGGCCGGCAGTGGGCCCGCCCCGCGTCTGACGCTGGCCCGGGCGGCACCCGCTGTGGGGGTGGGGAGAGCCTTGCAGCTGCAGCTCAGATCTCACAGGTGAGGATAAGGGGCAGGGTCAGCTGGCCGAGGACACTGGGCTCCGCCTCCCACCCTTGGACATGGGTCCTTCCGTCTCCTTTTTTGGAGGGTCACCTCTGCGTCCCTGTGCAGGGAAGCCTGGACTCCACTAAAAATCACTGTTGGGTGTACCGTGTCCTTCTGAGCAAAACCATGGTCGTTCTCACCGAGAGGCTGTCCCTGGACCTAAGGATCATGGGCTAGCTGTCCTAACAGACCAGGGAAGGCTGCAGCTGGCCAGGAAGCTGGCCCCGAGGGTGGCGAGCCACTCCAGGCATCCTCCTTGGTGTTAGGAGAGACTGTCCATCTGGGTGACTGTTTGCAGCTCGAGTTCACGTTTCGGCAGGTTCTCAGGGTCAGCGGGACCTCTCTCCATGAGAAGCCGTCACGTTTGGGTTACTGCCCTTGGAGCTGCCTTCCGCTGCCTGCGTCCCGGCAGCCGCGGCTCCGCGATGTCTGCTCTGCGGTCTCATCCTCGGCTCGTTCTGCCTGTGGGGGTTTCTGCAGGTTCTCAGTGACCCTCAGATCAGATACACCGCTCCCATTCTCTGCTCCTACGTCCATAAACGTGCAGGTCGTCCTCTGGAAAGTCAGCCTCAGTCCAGACTGGCCTCAGTGCCTGCCTTTGAATCAGGAGCCTATGAAGGTGTGCTGTCTGGGGACATTGTGAGCTGTATGAAGCCAGTGCTTGTGTTTGCTAGAGCCTCTCAGTTCAACTGGTGGACGGCATCACTGATTCAGTGGGCACGAACTTGGACAAACTCCGAGAGATGGGGAGGGCCAGGGAGGCCTGGCATGCTGTCATCCGTGGGGTCACAAAGAGTCGGACACAGCTTAGCGACCAAACAGCAGCAACTTGATTCCACAAAAGGAAGGCAAAGGTAAAGACATAAACGAAAGCAACAAAGTAACAGCAAAATGCTTTTGCAGGGCAGGAGCCACTCCAAGGCCAGCATTTGGTGGTGGAGTCTGGGCGCCCCTTCTGTGACTCTCTCTGTCTTGGTGGTGGGGGCTGCATGCTTGAAACAGATTTTTCTTTATGAAAATCATGTCTTTGAGGTTTGTCTGCTTTGTGGCATGTTTCAATGCAGTATCCTTTTCTTTGGCTGCATAATATTCCTCTGTATGGATAGACTACATTTTGCTTGTTCATCAGTTAAGAGACATTTGGGTTGCTTCCCCATTTTGGCTGTTATAAATATTGTTGCCACAAACGTCTGTTTACCTGATGCTGGGAAAGACTGAAGGCAGGGGAGAAGGGGATGACAGAGGATGAGATGCTTGGATGGCATCACCGACTCGATGGACATGAATTTGAGCAAGCTCTGGGAGCTGTTGAAGGACAGGGAGGCCTGGCGTGCTGCAGTCCATCGGGCTGCAGAGAGTCAGGCATGACTGAGCGACTGAACTGAAATGTCTGTGTACACATATTTGACTAAATGTTTTCAACTCTTTTGGGTGTATATCTAGCAATTGAGGTCCTAGGTCATGTGGTAATTCTACGTTTAATTTTTTGAGGAACCTGGAATAGAATATTGATCAACTCACATCTGCCAGCCCTGAATAAGGACGGACTTGCCCATTGATTTTCCTGACGCTTTGAGGTTAGTGGATGATCCCAGCCTCTGGGCTGCCCAGGTACTGAGTGGGTATGGCTGCTTGCTTTATCTGGTATCAGCAGGGTTAGTGAGGGGATCTCTGGTTCACTGCAGGAAGAAATTCCATCACTGTAGTCTTAGGGGCCTGAGAGAATAATTGTTTGAGCAGTGGCATGTTCATCACCTCTTTATGGTGGTGCTATACGAGCGGCGTGACAGGGTGGGGTCATGGGTGGGCTCCTCATGGCTTGTTGCATCCCTAGGAGATGGTGTAGCCGCGTTTGAGAACATGTAGGATATAGACCGGCATGGCAAACCTACAGGGATACTTACTCTTATGATGCTATTCATTCAAATTCATCTTAAATCTGAATAGTGCCATGTTCTAGATGTTTGTGCATAAAGCATGACTGTTCACACTTTTGAAATAAAAGATTTGTAATTAATATTTTGCATTATGTTTTACTTTTTGACACAGCCTGGATGTCAGGCCAGTCTGCAAGGTCCTTTTGTATAGCTGTTCAATCGGAATTCAAGTTCGAGTTATTCACCCAATCCCACGAGTCCTGAGGCCGGGAAGGCAGGACCCCCCAGTACTGTGCACATCGACACCCCTCAGCTTCGGGAACGCTGTCCACCTCTACCGGGATGACACACAGCCTCACACTGTGGTCTTCCAGCCACTTAAACATTTACCACCGTCTGAAGCATTTTGCATAGTGGTTTATTTGGGTTATTCCTCCCCATGGATGCAATAATACCACTGTTTATCATAAAAGTTGCAACTCTAGCCCATGTAATCTCTCGTGCTGGGCTTAAACAGGTGTCTGTAAAATGTAAACCTTCACGCTGAAGATCAAACCCTGGTGCTCCACCAGCACCGTCGAATGAGCTGCTTGCACAGATGTTGGAGCGAGCCCGCTGCTCTGGGGCTGTGCCCTGTGTGAGCAAGACCAGTGTCCTTCTGCATGAAAAGGAAGCGATGAGCTACACACGAGGTGTGAGAACACTGTCACGGGGATGATTTCTAACCAACAGGCTGAACTTCCACCTCCACCTGCACTCCCGCCCAGCCCACACGGTCCCTCGGATGGGTCCTGCCTGGTCCAGCGTCACTGCTGAGGCTGCTCAAGAGTTGCTTCCAGTTGTCATTCTGGAATTGCGAGTTGTTTCATCCACAGCACGTCATCTGGGCAAGCATTTCTCCGTGGAGGGTATGCTTTTATCTTAATAAGACATTCACTTAGTTTTGGCTGCACGGGGTCTTCGGCGCTCTGCGAGGGCTCTCTCTAACTGTTAAGTGCATCTCTGGTTGTGGTTGCCCGGGCTTCTCACTGCTGTATTTTCTCTTGTTGTGGAGCATCGGCTGTGGTCGTCAGTGGTTGAGGCACATGGGCTTAGTTGCTTCCTGACATATGGGGTCTTTCCGGACCAGGGCTTGAACCCATGTCCCCTGTCCTGACAAGTGGATTCTTAACCACTGGACCACCAGGGCAGTCCTCCCTGGCGTGTATTTTTGATTGTGGACAAAGTTTCAGATTTAAGATGGATGAAAGGAACGATTGAGCTGTCTGATGGAAGGGGTATGCTTGTGTGCCTGTGTGTCTGCAAGGGAAAAGAACAATGTCTGGAATCATGGAGCTGGCTTTCAGAAGCTGTCCCATGGGCAGAGTCATTTCCCATTGTCACTTGAGCATTGTCACTAGGATTCGGGTGCTATTGGTCAATGGAAGCACCCTGATATTGCTGCATCCTCAGCCGCTGAGAATGGGGACCTGGCACAAATGTGCTCTGGGTCAATGATGAGTGAGCAAATGAGTTGTGAATGAATGAAATGCATTTGAAACACAAGACACACGTGTCAGTAAGTAACACAAGATGTTGGTTCTTGAAAGTGGCCTCTGTATCTCACTGCTGATCTTGAGCAATAATCAAAGCCCAGTTACTGGTAAACCCTGGTCAGTCTTAGGCCATCGTGATCACTGATGAAGACTCATTGATGAGCAGTCAGAGTAATGACAGTGAGATGAACTGGCTGCTCTACTCAAATTTTTGATTCAGTTTTATAAGAACATTAAACTAAAATATGACAGAGGATGAGATGGTTGGATGGCATCACTGACTCTATGGACATGAGTTTGAGCAAACTCCGGGAGTTGGTGATGGATAGGGAACCCTGGCGTGCTGCAATCCATGGGGTTGCAAAGAGTTGGACACAACTAAGCAACAGACCTGAACTGAAATTAAAATATAGGGTTAAAATAAAAGAACTGAAATTAAAATATAGGGTTAAAATAAAGAAATAAATAAATAAAATATAGGGTTAAATTTATTCCTTCATTTTTAGGAAATCTATAATTTGTGTGTGTGTGTGTCTTTTGAGGATTTAAAAAAAAATGAAGTATTTACAGGGTTTTTTTGATAGCTCAGAGCTAATTCAGGAGACATGGGTTCGATCCATGGGTTGGGGAGATGCCCTGGAGAAGCAAATGGCAACCGACTTCAGTATTCTGATAATCCCATGGACACAGGAGCCTGGTGGGTGATAGTCCACGGTGTTACAGAAGAGCTGGACGTGGCTTGGCAGCTAAACAACCGCCACCATCTAGTCAATTCACAATGCTGTGTTAATTTCAAGTGTACAGCCAAGTGATTCAATGATGCATACGTGTATTCTCTTCCTAAGGAAACTTAAAAAACAAGTCTAGTGATCCTCCTTCAAGTGTGACTCAGCTTTCTGTGGGAGCCACAGGCCGTCCCCAGCACTGAGGAGCGCACAGGTCACCCCTGTGGGAGCGTGTGGGGCTGCTTGCCCTGCCGACCTTGGGCGGGACTGCATACATGCAGTCAGCATGGAGCAACCGAAGGTGCGCTGCCGAGAAACGTACCGTCCAGAATCACAGCATGGAAGCAACAGGATCTCCACAACAGGCGGGGTCAGTCTCAGACAGAATTGCCAGAACCATAGTCCTTTTGGGGAAAATTCATATATATTTTTTTCAATTTCAATTTAATCAGATTTTTTTTTCATTTATTTTTATTAGTTGGAGGCTAATTACTTTACAATATTGTAGTGGTTTTTGCCATACATTTGACATTCATATTTTAATCACGATTTTTTTTGGGAAACCTGCTGCTATGTAAAAATGACAGGGAGGTTCCATGAGATTAGAAAGAGAAGAAGACTGTATGAAGATCCCTGTTTCAGCTCCTCCTTCCCGTTGGTTTTATTAGGATGATTTCAGCATTTTATGTTCACCTTAAAATGACCCTGGCTTGGGATTGATTTTGTTTCAAAGGGGAAAGGTGAGGGGGAGGGTACATTAGGAGTTTGGAATTAACATATACACACTATTAAATATAAAATAGGTAACTAAGGACCTACTACATAGCACAGGGAACTCTACTCAACACTCCGCAATGACCTATATGGGAAAAGAATCTGAAAAAGAGCAGACACATGTGCGTGTGTAACTGAATCACTTCGCCATACACCTGAAGCTAACGCAGCATCATAAGCCAGCTACGCGTGTGTGCTGAGTCACTGCCGTCGTGTCCGGCTCTTTCAGACCCCATGCGCTGTAGCCCTCCAGGCTCCTCTGCCCATGGGATTCTCCAGCAAGAATGCTGAAGAGGGTTGCCAACCTCTCCTACGGGGAATCTTCCTGACTCGGAGATCGAACCTGCATCTCCCGCATTGGCTGCTGGGTTTTTTACCAGTAGCACCCCCTGGGAAGCCCAACTATACTCCATTATAAAGTTAAGATTAAATAACAAAACAACACAAACAAAATGCACATCACTCTCAGATTCAGACTCTTGTGGCAATCACAGAGCAGGAGAATCAAAGGGCCGAGCACAGCACAGGACAAGGGACTCTATGAGGGGGGTGTATGCTGATGCGTGTGCCTGGCCGTGTGCCTGTGTGTGTGCATGCGTGTACCAGCATGTGTGTGTGTGTGTGTGTGCCTGTGTGTACCAGCACGTGGGCACATGGGTGCCTGCGTGTGTGTGCCTGTGTGTACCAGCACGTGGGCACATGGGTGCCTGCGTGTGTGTGCCTGTGTGTACCTGTACGTGGGTGCATGGGTGCCTGTGTGTGTGCATGTGTGTTCCAGCACGTGGGTGCATGGGTGCTTGTGTGTCTGTGCATGCGTGTACCAGCATGTGTGTGTGTGTGTGCCTGTATGTACCAGCATGTGGGTGCATGGGTGCCTGTGTGTGTGTGCCTGTGTGTACCTGTACGTGGGCACATGGGTGCCTGCGTGTGTGTGCCTGTGTGTACCTGTACGTGGGTGCATGGGTGCCTGTGTGTGTGCATGTGTGTTCCAGCACGTGGGTGCATGGGTGCTTGTGTGTCTGTGCCTGTGTGTACCAGCATGTGGGTACATGGGTGCTTGTGTGTGTGTGTGCACATATGTACCAGCATGTGGGTGTGTGTGTGCCTGTGTGTCTGCATGTGTGTACCTGCATGTGGGTTCATGGGTGCCTGTGTGTGTGTGCCTGTGTGTATCTGTACATGGGTGTGTGTGTCTGCATGTGTGTGCATGTACCTGTGTGTCTACAAGTGTGTGCATGTTTTGTGTGTGCCTGCGTGTGTCTGATTGTATGTACCTGCATGTAGGTATCTGTGTGTTCAAGCATGTGTGTGTTAATGTGTGTGCATGTATGTTTCTGCATGTGTGCATGTGTCTGCATGTGTGCGCCTGCCTGTGTGTGCAAGCATGTGTGTCTGTGTGTGCATGTGGGGGGCATTAATGACCCGCAGAGTGGAGAACAACAATGCAGGAGTGTGCCTAGGATTGGATGGAGTGATTTATATCTTAATCTGAACATCAGTGGGGACCACTGCTATGGACTGAATTGCTTCCCCTCAAATGCATGTTGAGGTCCTGACACTCCATGGAAATAAGGTCTTTAAGGAGGTCATTAAGGCTAAATAAAGTCACATGTGTGGAGCCATGATCCTCTAGGATTAGCATCCTGACATCTGAACCTGTGAAGTGACCTTGATTGCAGGTCATGTGTTTTTATGATACGAACCAAATTCTTGTGGGTTTTAAAACTGTATTGGTGGCCACAGAAGAGAATGGAAAATAAGAGCATGTGACAATTGACACTGATTGTTTTTCAATTTTAAAAGAAGGCATTAATACTATAGAAGACGAAGCTTTTCTTACAATTAATAATTCATTGGAAATTGTGAATTAAATTAATTGTTCATTATACAAATATTTTGAAAGAGCTTCATAAACTGTCTAGTTCCTAGACTATACTGCATAGTCAAAATGACAATGAAAAAAATATTAAAGAGAAAAAATAAGTCAGCTTTATTCAACACACACTTGAAAGTTGCATAGACCCTTTTGAAAGTGTTTAAAATAAACTGCCATTTCAGGCACACGGTAATTAAGGGGGAAATACAATTTGTATTCTATGCTGAGGAGTGTGAACCTGGATTTTCTTTGTATTTTTTCAGTTACCTTATGAAGTAAAGGGATTTATGTGTCTAGCAGTTGGGGAAAAATGACAATTATTGGAAGAGAAAATGATGCTGTAAAAGTTTTTAAATTAAAAACATCTACCTTCAAAATCCACTGAAAAGGATAATAAACTGACCAGACGAAACTTCCCACGTAACTCCAGAGTGATGCGCTCTGTTTGGACCTTCCTGAGACCGAGAGCTGTGTTTGTGTGAGTGATGGATGGGAGAGGTGACTGTGACTTCGATGGTGAGGACATACACGCCAGGCAGGAGGACGCCGTGTGACTGAGGGTGGACACGTGAGAAAAGCTGGAACTGTCGGTAACCGTGGACACGGGACACGACACTCGGAACACAGAGGCTCACAGGAGGGTTTCTCGGGCAGCCCTCCGTGCGAGCCACGGAGAAGCCAGGGCTGGAACACGGCGCTGTCCAAGGTCCATGCCAGCCACGGTGATGGGCTGGGAGCGGGCGCCCTCGGCGATCCACGTCCACAGCGGGCATGAAGCAGGCCAGGTCGGGGGCTGAAACCTTCTCACCAGCTGCAAAGGAGCTTGTGAGAGATGAGTTGGAGGACAGCTAACCGAGCCATCAGGTTACGTTTCATTGTGGTGCTTTACCTACTCTGATTTGAAAACCAAGAAAGGAGCTCATCAGCCTCCGTGTTCCTCCACGTCAACTATGTCAGTTTCACTGCTGAAGCAGACAGGTCCTGAAGTCACCCCAGCCTTTCTCAGCTCCTGTTTTCCTAAATCATGATTCAGCCAGGTGGGTGGATGGGGGTGGTGCTGGGGAGTGCTGGGTGGAGGTGGGTTATGAGAATACCTGCAAGTGGCTTCCCCCAGTGACTCAGCGGGTAAAGAATCCACCTGCAATGCAGGAGACACAAGTTCAATCCCTGGGTCAGGAAGATCCCCTGGGGAAGGAAATGGCGACCCACTCCAGCATACTTGGCTGGGAAAGCCCATGGACAGAGGAGCCTGGCGGGGTACAGTCCATGGGGCGACAAAGAGTTGGCCATGACTTAGTAACTAAATAACAGTGAAAGTGCAATTAGGTTTTGGATATGAACTTTGTATCCATCAGACCTCCAAAGATTCACATGCTGATTTCAATGGTTCATTTGTAGATGCTTTTGTGTTTTTTGAGCCACCTGGAAAATGACTTTTCAATTGAACACCTTGAAAATGACTCTTTTCCTTCTTCCTTCCCATCTTTTAACATTTTAATCTCATTTCCTTTTATTATTGATCTGGTTGGGATCTCCAGGATCATGTGGAATATGAGGGTAATAGTGGACATAACTGTCTCTTTCCTAACCTCAGAGAAAAAGTGTTTAATAATTTACCATTAGGGATTGTGTTTCCTTTTGATGTTTTATAGATTCTTCTTACAAGATTGAGGAAGTTCCATTCTATTCTAAATTAGCTGAGATATTTTTATTTTATTTCATTTCACTTTTTATTGAATTCTAATAGCTTTTTACATGTATTCAGTTGATCAGATGCTTTTTATTTTCCCCTTTTTGCTGGTGAGACAAATTACATTGTTTGATGTTCAGATCTCAAATCAACCTTGCATTCTTGGAATAAACTTCATTTGGTCATAATTATTACCCATTACATCATTAAATTCAATTTGCTTATAATTTGTTTAGCATTATTATATTTGAGCTCATGAGATACACTGGCTTCTAATTTTCTTTTCCTACAGTGTCTTTGACAAGTTTTACTGTCAGATTTATTTTGAACTCACAAAAGAGGTTGAAAGAGATTTTTCTTTCTTTATTTTCCATACAATTTTGTATAAATGTGATACTATTTTCTTCTTAAATAAGTAGAAGAATTTTTCAGTAAGAACATTGGGCCCTATAGCATTTTCTATGTGGATTTTGAAATTATGTGGTCAGTTAAAATACATACATAGGAATATGTTTTTTTCTATTTTTTATTTTGGTAAATTGTGCTTTTTAACCAACCATTCATTTACTTTTCTTCTAGTTTTATTGAGATATAATTGACATATAGCACTGTATAAGTTTAAGATGTACAGCATAATGATTAACTTACATACATCATGAAAACTTATCACAGTAAGTTTGGTGAACATCCGTCATCTCATACAGACACACAATTAAAACACTGGGGAAAAAAGTTTCTCTTGTGATAAGAATTCTTAAGATTTACTCTCTTATCAACATTCATATATAACATATGTCAGTATTGGTTAAATCTGTCGTGTGTACGTTGCATGTCTAGTACATATTTATCTCACAAGTTAAATAAGTTTTAACTTATTTAAATAAACTTGGAAGTTTCTACCTGTTGACTGCCTTCATCCAATTCCTCCTTCTCCTACCCCCTGCATCTGATAACCACAAAATCCATCTCTTTTCTATGCATTTTTCTTCAATTTTGAAAATTAATTGACCTACAATACTATATTAGTTCCTGTTATGTAACATAGTGATTTGACATTTCTATCCATTTCAAAATGACCTTCTTGATAAAGCCAGTTACAATATGTCACTGTATAAAGTTATTGCTTAGTTATTGACCATATTCCCTACACTGTACATTTCACACTCCTGACTCACTTATTTTGCAGCTGGAAATCTGTATATCTTAATCTCCCTTATCTATTTTTTTCTTCTCCCCGCACCCTTCCCTCTGGCAACCACCTGCTTGTCTTCTGAATCTATAACTGTTTTGTTATGTTTGCTCATTTGCTTTGTTTTTTAGGACCCATATGTAAGCAAAATCATATAGTAGTCATCTTTCTCTGTCTAACCTATTTCACTTACCATAGGATCTTCAAGGTGTGTTGTTACAAATGGCAGCATTTCATTCGTTTTAAGGCTGAGTAATATTCCATTGTGTATCTGCACCACACCTTCTTTATCCATTCATCTACTGATGGGCATTTAGATTGCTTCCATATCTTGGCTATAGTAAATACCGCTACCACAGACATAGGAGTGTATATAAATTTTCTGATTAGTATTTTTGTTTTCTTCAGATAAATACCCAGGAGTAGAATTGCTGGGTCATATGGAAATTCTGTTTTCAATTTCTTGAGGGATTTTCAGATTAGTTGTGTTTTTTAGAGGAATTTGTTCATTTCCTCCAAGTTGTCAAATGCATTTGCATAAATATTTCATAATATCCTCTTGTTATTATTGCATTTTTCTAATATCTAGGAAATCTGTAGTGCTAGCTCCTTTTTCATCTCTTATATTTATAATTTGGTTTTTCTCCTTTAAAAAATATGGTTTTATGGATTATTGATTTTGCTAATCTTCAAATAGCCACCTTTAGGTTTTATTGATTTACTCTGTTATATGCCAGTTTTCTATTTCATTAACTTTTGCTTGTTTCTTTAATTTAATTAATCCATTTATTCTAGATATGTTAGTTGGTACAATAGCTCACACCATTAATTTTCTGCATGTGATTTTCTCTTATATATGTATTTGAAACAATCAATTTCTCTTTCTGTTTAGCACATGCAAAATGCTTTTGTTAATGTACACATTTCAATTGAAAATATTTTGGCTTTTCCACTTTTCCACTGATTTCTTCTTTGATCCATACATTATTTAGAGAAGTTTTGCTTAATTTTAAATAATTGTGGACCTTTTGGTTATATTTTAGCTGTTGATTTCTAGTTTATTTCCACTGTTTTCAAGTGGCTTAACTGGATGCTTTCAGTCCTCTGAAATGTGTTGATCCTTGCTTTACAGCCCAGAAGATGGTCTGTTTAGGAAGATCTCCCACATGGACTTAAAAAGAAAGTTTTCCAGAAGTTGTTAAGCTTAGAGGGAATATTAGCTAGGCTAAGTTGTTTCACTGGATTGTTCAAACCTCCATTGTACTAATATTTTGGTTTTATTGTTGTATCAACCAATGAGAAATATGTTAAAATTTACGCATCAAATGGTATATTTATACTTTTCTCCACTGAGTTGCATCAGTTTTTGTGTTAAATAATTTGAAGCTAGCTTTCAGGAAATGAGGAATTTAAAGTTGTTGGGTGTTCCTGTGAGCCTGGCCCGTTACCTGGAAATATGTCTCTTGGCTTCTGGTAAAATTATGCTTCATGAAATTTTCTTTGTCTGTTTTTAGTGGTCCTACATTAATTTATTTCCCTTAATACATGGGACATGTCTTCCTCTATTTTTTCAATGTCAACATAATTGTGTTTATTTGTATAATTAAAGTGCGTTTTTTGATGAAGAACATATATCTGCAACTTATTTCTTTTTAATTAAACCTAGTTTTTTTCTTTTAAATAAGATCTAGTACATGCATATTAAAAATAATGATTGATATAGCTGGGCCTAAATCTACCATTTCATTACTTATTTCTAGTTTTCTTATTTGTTTCTTTATTCCTCTTATTTATCTTCTTTTGTGTTTAATCAAATATTCATGCTTCATTTATTCTCCTTTATCATCTATTAAGTTATACAGTCATATATAACTTTTTATATTTCAATATGCATTTTTAAGTTAGTTTTTGTTTTTATAAAATCCTAAATAATATGAGAAGCTTTCAACAGTTTAACATCATGTACTCCTTTAAAAAGAAAAAAAAAAACACTCTTACTATATATTTGTACTTGTATATATGTATAACAACCACCCACAAAATATTATTATTTTTGTCTAAAACATTCAGCCTTCTTTTATTTTTTTTTTTTAGTGTCAAAAGGTATCTTCACTGTCTGTGTCAATTTCTATTTTTTTAACACAATCTGCTCTTTTCCTTATGTTTGCCCCTCTTTATGCAATGTATTTTCCCCATCCTCTTGCTACTTTTAAGACCTATTTCCTATCCTAGGATTTTGATTACAATATTCCGCAGTGTGGTTTTCCTTTAGATTGATTTTTCTTAGGGTTAATAACATTGTTGAAACAATGTATTTTTCAGCTCACTTCAGTTCAGTCGCTCAGTCGTGTCCGACTCTTTGCGACCCCATGAATCGCAGCACGCCAGGCTTCCCTGTCCATCACAAACTACCGGAGTTTCCTCAAACTCATGCCCATCGAGTCAGTGATGGCATCCAGACATCTCATCCTCTGTCATCCCCTTCTCCTCCTGCCCCCAATCCCTCCCAGCATCAGGGTCTTTTCCAATGAGTCAACTCTTTGCATCAGGTGGCCAAAGTATTGGAGTTTCAGCTTCAGCATCAGTCCTTCCAATGAACACCCAGGACTGATTTCCTTTAGGATGGACTGGTTGGATCTCCTTGCAGTCCAAGGTACTCACAAGAGTCTTCTCCAACACCTCAGTTCAAAGGCATCAATTCTTTGGCGCTCAGCTTTCTTTATGGTCCAACTCTCACATCCATACATGACTATTGGAAAAACCATAGCCTTGACCAGTTTGGTTCTCATCAAATGTAGAACAATTTGACTACTGTATTTTCAAGTATTTTCTTCAGTATGTCTTATTTCTGAGGGTTTATATATATATATATATATATATATATATACACATATACATATATATACTTGATACTGTTTTCCCACAGATTGCCCTACTATATCCATTTTATTTTAGTCTTTTTAGTCTATTTGCTTCATGGTGTATAGTTTCTATCACTGTGTCTTCAAGTTCATGGTCTTTTCTTTTGCAGTACCACTTACGCTGGTATTTAAACCCAGCATATTTATTATCTAGATGATTTTCTATCTGCGACAGTTCCATCTGTCTTTTAGAGACATTCTATTGATCTATTACATTTATGTTTTCCTTTACTTTTGTGATCATATTTTTTATAACTGCTTCAGACTCATTTGTCTTCTAGACCCATCATATGTGTCACTTCTGAGTTCGTTGTATTGACAACTTAGTATCCTAATTAGTAGGCATATTTTCCAATTTCTTTATTTGTCTGGTGATTATCTATAGATTGTCAGATATTAATTTTTTTTGGATTGCTGGATTTTATTGTATTTCTTTAAATTGTTTTGAATTTACTTCTGGCACACAGTTAAGTATGAAATCGGTTAGATCCTTCTGAGACTTGTTGGATTTTGGGGGGCGTTGGGGGCTGTATTGCTGATCATGTTCATGAGCCAGTTGTCTTGCTATTCGTACTGTCCGCGGTGTTCGCTAAACCCAGGGTGGGCAAGGTGCGAGCTAAAAGGCTGAAAGAAGCCGCAAGGAGCCATAGGAGCTGCAGACGCGTTGAATCTCTCCTGGATGACGCGGCAGCCACAGCGTGACCATGGTGCAGCCACAGTGGAACCATAACATACTCTCAGAACATCACCATGATGTTGCTCCGCTGTAGGCCCCATGCAGCCGCATCCAGGGCTTTCATGGTGAAGACATACCGTACAAAGTGGCCCGTAAGCGAGTGGGCCCCTGGTGACCGGCACGGGCAGTGCAGTAGATGATCTCAGCCGCTACATAGTCATTGTTTACAAAACGTGGGGAGAGAGAGGCTGAACACACCATCTTGGCTGACTTTCTCTCTCCCTGCAGGGAGGCTGGTTAAGTTATGTTCAGATGAGCTGCCTCCTCAGTGTTAAGTCAGCACTGTTACTGGGGTGATAACCCTGAGCATTCTCTCAAATGCCTTGTCCATTATGAGAGTTGCTGTTGGGAAAGAAACAATTCTTAGCCCCACATAAGCTCCAAAAAGTGTTCCACCTACTCGTTCCCAGTGAATAGCAAATTGATACAGTTTTCACTTACCCTAGTATAGTCCTCTGCATTGGTCCAGCCTGCATTGGACCTAGAGAAGAAAAAACACCGTGTTTATCAAATCACAGTGGTGATTCCTTCACTGTCTGCGAATATAGATCATCAATTCTTAGTGTGTCCACAGCTCTCAGATATCTTCAAAATGTGGCTTTCACTTTTATCATGTTATTTTTGATAGTTATAAAGAAATACTAACTTTCATGACTTACTACCATCTACCTAGAAAAATCAGATAATTCTTACACACTCAAGTCTGCTGAAAAAAAAAAGAATTGTATTCAATACATAGATGTATCCTCCCCAAATGTGCCAGGTATTCACCAAGGTGAAGTTTATCTATTAATTCTCATAAAATAGCACTGCGAGTGAGGTATCCTGTTATATACTCTGTAGGAGTCAGTTTCTACCTTTGTGAAGCTTACAGTCTATCGAAACATTAAGAAAAAAAAAAAGAGAGAGAGAGAGAGAAGGTTTTCCCACTTTGGCTATGCCTGTAAAGCAGGGGAAACCATTCATGATACACCCAGTTAGAGACTGTGTCTGTCTGTCTGGTTGACAGACAGACACAAGGCTGGATACAGGGCATGACCTTGATCTACAGATTGAAAGCTGCATGCACAGGTCATATTTTGAACTAGGCTTAAGTAAGATGATATGGTCCTAGCTGCAGACTAGGACTAATACATGGGTGTATAGTTCCTAGGGAGCTTCCCAGATGGCACAGTGGTAAACAATCCACCCGCCAGTGCAGGAGACACAGAAGACGCGGGTTTGATCCCTGGATGGAGAAGATCTCCCGGAGGAGGGAATGGTAACCTGTTCCAGTATTCTTGCCTGGAGAATCCCAAGGACAGAGGAGCCTGACAGTCCGTGCATCGCAGAGTCAGGCATGACTGAGCAACGGAGCTCACACAGTCCCCAGGAGCACCGGGAGACTGACTGGTTTCATCCTGACATTCAGTTCAGCCTCTCGGTCATGTCTGACTCTTTGCGACCACATGAACTGCAGAATGCCAGGCCTCCCAGTAAACTCTTGGAGTTTACTCAAACTTATGTCTATTGAGTAGGTGATGCCATCCAATCATCTCATCCTCTGTCGTCCCCTTCTCCTCCTGCCCTCAATTTTTCCCAGCATCAGGGTCTTCTCCAATGAGTCAGCTCTTCGCATCAGGTAGCCAAAGTATTGGAGTTTCATCTTCAGCATCAATCCTTCCAATGAACACCCAGGACTGATTTCCTCTAGGATTGGCTGGTTTGATCTCCTTGCAGTCCAAGGGACTCTCAAGAGTCTTCTCCAACACCACAATCTTGGCCATTGTAACTACCTAAATCATGTTACCCAAATTGTGGCAGGTATGAACCAAGCTGTGGTCCCGTCTCATCCTGTAACAGCTCTGGATCTCATTGTCCTCAGCAGGTATTCTTGTTGGAGAATGGCTATGGCCTTGCTGACCCTGATCTGGTATGATCTTAATCACCCCAAGGGCTTTAGCACCTTCCCAGAATGAGGATAACAGCGTGAGGCCAAAACCAAGGAGCTTTGATCAGCTTCCACCACCACCCATGTCCTGAAGGGCTGACCTGGGAAACCAACCAGCCCTGACATTAGGTGAAGGTGTTTGAGTTTGCCTCTCTGGAGGACAAGTGATAATTTCAGTTTTATTTAATTGGAATGGTAGAGAGAATAATACAATCATGTTTTATTTCCACAAAACAGTACTTTTCAATACCTCATTATGTATGCATACTTTACTAAGATTCCTGCCATGCTTTCCTTACTGTTTGCATTTCCTCCCCCCTTGGAAATTTACACAATTTATTTTTATAACATTTTAATGTAAAACTAATATCATATTGTAAGCAAGACTTCATAGTTTATATAATTTCCTTGGATTTATTGCTTGCAGTTCTATGTATAAATCTTGGCACTATCATAAATTAGAAATTGCTTCTCTACCTTGTCCATTATATTTATAGATAGGGTCATAATTACCAAAGTATTCATTTTCAAAGTCTCTTGGTTTGAGTCCAATCTCATTTATTATGGTCGCCTTCTTTCTGTAATGCTGTTTATTAGCTGGTGCCAGTCAATGTGATAATACATGCGCCGTGCAGAAGCCAAGTGGTAGAACAGATATGAAATTCTGTGAGTCACATCTTTCCTGTCTTGTCAGTTGTCTGTGAATGAAACTAATTGAAGAATTTTTTTTTTTTTTGGTATGTGTTTATAAGAGGCACATATCTGCCATGGTCTGGACCGAGAAATAGCTCGGCAACTTGATTGTATAGAGAATGCTGTTGACATAGAGTAAATCTTGCTTGTTCATTTGTAGGATAAGATTGGCCTTTTGGCCCTTGGTTTATGGAGCCCTTAGCTTCCATGGGGGTGACCCAGGGGAGGACTCTCGGAATCTGGGAGTTTCTTCCCGTATCACGTGGGGCAAGAGCAGCTGTGATTTCTGTCCTATGTACTGGGTTCATGTGTGCTAAGTTGTCTGACTCTTTGAGACCCTATGGACTGTAGCCCACCAGGCTCCTCTGTCCATGGGATTCTCCAGGCAAGAATACTGGAGTGGGTTGCCATGCCCTCCTCCAGGGGATCTTCCCAAACCCAGGATCGAATCCGTGTCTCTTACATCCGCTGCATTGGCAGATGGGTTCTTCACCACTAGTGCCACCTGGGAAGCCTGGGTATCGATTCATGATTATGTTTGGATAAATGTTTCTAGAGGTCTGAAGAGTCTCTGATGTCATGAGGCAACTACTCAGATGGGTGAATGTGGCAGGAAGAGCAGCTGAGTCAGGAGCCATGACCCTTTGCCTAG
Source organism: Dama dama (assembly GCF_033118175.1). Taxonomy (NCBI): domain Eukaryota; kingdom Metazoa; phylum Chordata; class Mammalia; order Artiodactyla; family Cervidae; genus Dama; species Dama dama. The sequence goes on from NC_083705.1 coordinate 74,615,663, forward strand.
ATGTGTGGTGCGCTCAGGGTGAGGGTGAGTGGGAGGGGCCTCTTAGTGGCTCAGCTCATCCTGCAACGCCCTTCTTCTGGGGAAGCAACAGGGACTAAGGCAAGGTTCCTAGTCTCAACAGCCTGATGTTAGAGAAAGGACAGACCCCAGACCCCTGTCAGGCTGGAGCAAGCAGAGGTGATGTGGGAATTCAGGAGAAGACCCCTGACTCAATGTCCATGGTGCTGGGGGCAGGGGAGGACCACAGGCTCCCCGCTGAACTATGGTAGGAGCTGCTGTGGACTTCTTAGCTTAGGATGCTAAGTTCTTCATTTCACAAGGTCCCAAATGACTACAAACACACCTGCCTGTTATTTCTACCCTAAGGCGAATGCTTGTTACTTGAGGGCACACCTCTACCTACCTCTTCCTCCCCCGTGTGACAAACCCAAGTGTCTCCAGGCACAGCTACATGTCCCCAGGGGTGGCAAGGTCATCCAAGGTGGAGAACCATTGATCTCAGATGAGGTACTAATTAAGGACAGGTGTCCGGGGCCAATATATAGAAAGAGCAACACATGGAAATAAAAGGATCTTAGAGTCCAGCATGTTGACAACTGTCAGAATACATTAAATACATCACATTATTCTGATGCAAAACATTCCTTTTGAGTGATTTTGGTATGTGTCTGCCTAACAGCAATTTCAAAGGAAAATAGTTTTGCTTGAAGTGAGAATTTATCCAAAGGTGAAGTAAGAGGATCATATCCAGTATTTGCCCTGGAAAGATTTAAAATTCTTTTTCTCTTGACAGTAAAGGGAAGGTTTTTTTTTTTTTTTTCCTTCCTTTTTAATTTTTTTTTTTTTTCACTTCTGGTACACCAGGGATTTCTCAGATTCAGAAGAAAGTATTGATATTTCACAAAAGACAAGTAAAAAGGATGAACGCTCAAGCTCTCGGTTGCAAATGGTGTGCAGAAAGAAGTCCCAGAGTGCTAAGAAGAGGACTTTTTTTTTCTTTGCAGGAAAAAGTGCAGGAACCTCAGTTAACTTGCAGAAATAAAAGGGATGTAGGGACCTGCCTGTCACTCAAAAGTAGTGGCACAGAAATCAGGCTGTACCTCCAGAATTGGGCTTAAACACCTCGCTCTGCTGACCCCATCCCCACGATAGGCAGAGACGGCCCAAGGCTTCAGTTGTCACGGGCGCCAACGCAGCTCCCCGGTCTACGTTTCTGAGGCTCCCGGCTGGCGGGCGTCCCTGGACGTCACCAACCCCGTGAGGGGGCTCATGGAGCCTTCAGACTCTGGCTTGTCGAGTCTGCCTTTTTCATCTGATACAGGTGGCAGAAAACTTGTTCTCAGTCCTTGTTCAGATCCTGCTGTGGCAGAAAGATCATCACATGCTGGTCTGAGCGCCATGGGATGAGGTCGTCTGGATGCCGAAGCCGGCAGAAGTCCGCCGGCTACCAGGGCCCCAAGCAGCCCAGTCCTTCTATCTGGAGGGCCGAGTCTCTGTGGCTCTGTCCCCAGCTCCTGCTTCAGCCTCCATCCTAATTGATGACATGAAGCTTTTTTCCTGCTTAAAGAAATCTATATTCATTACTTGAAAGAGCATCCCAGAGCTGAGGAACTTCTGTGTTTCATCAAACCACTGGATCTCGCTTTGGAACGTTTACTTACATGGTCCAAGGCAGAATTTCTAACCGGGGATCCTTGGTCAGCTCTAAGGCACAGTGTAAAGCCTCCCTGACCCATGGGATCGAGGGGAGGGTGGCCTTCCTCACACACGTGTGTCGTAGCAACGACTGGCTCAGGAGCGTGCACTGGCATGAAACACGAGAGGCGGTCCTGAGCGGCAGCAGCCTCTATAGCAGCCAGTGTATGGACACTCAGTCCTAGAAAAGCAGCTCTAGAAAGCTGACCTCACGTTGGCCACCCAGCGATCATGGAAAAGGAGGCCTTTTGGGGCTACGTCTGGCTTGCTTTTATTTGAATATCATTCAGCAAAAGCCTGTTGATGAGCACTTTGGGTCCTGGGAAAAGCGAGGGAACATAAAGATGAAAAAGGAACAGAGTCCTGTTAATCAATATGCCGAGAGATTTCTGAGATGCATTCTTGGGTAGTTAAAGCAGCTGCCTCCCAGGAGGGTCACGGCGGACAAAGCCCACCTTCTGGGGGGACAGAAGGAGAGAACTGACCTGACTGAGGGGGGCGTCCCAGGAGAGGGCTTTAGGTGGTTGGTGGAGGAGGTAAAGTTAAACCGACTCTTGTTTGCTGACTAAGCATTTCCCCCAAGGGTTTAAAGTCCAGAGATTCTGTGTTTAGCTGGCACCCTGACTTCCCTCGTGGCTCAGATGGTAAAGAATCTGCCTGCAATGTGAGAGACCTGGGTTCGACCCCTGGATCAGGAAGATCCCAGAAGGAGGGACTGTTTACCCACTCCAGCATTCTTGCTGGGGAGATTCCATGAACAGAGGAGCCTGGCAGGGTACGGTCCGTGGGGTCACAGAGTCGGACGTGACTTAGTGACAGCACGCACACACAGAACACAATAACGTCCCCCTGTGTGGGGACCTCTTTCCCCAAGTTCTGCTCTCCCCTCCGGGAGGCTGTTAGCTCACACTCACCCAGCAGAGGCAGCCGAGTTGGTCAGCATCCCAGCCCAGCTGGGCAGCCTGTGGCTGGTGGCTGGTCTAATCCAATCTCACTACTCCGTGGCCCTGGGTTGTTCACTGTGGACCCTCTTTTGTTAAAGCACCAGCTTTTCAAAGCCTTTAAGACTTCTCAAAGTGCTACACTGCCCACTTCCTCAAGATTCCACGGAGGCCCCAGGACCCCTGGTGCTGGCCCCTCATCACACCTGGGCAGGCATGTGACCCGCCCTGTCTGGGCTCTGACAGCCCCGGGGCATTCACCGCCCTTCATCCGCCCGACAGAAGTGCTTCTGTTTCCAGCCTCGGTTTTTCTCTGCTGTGGGGCCTTTGGGAAGCCTGCTGTCATCCATCCTCACAACATCCAGGGGGCACAGGCCACTGTCATTGTCCAAGGTCACAGAGGGACTGGCCAAGGTGATGGGAGGTGAGTGACTTGCCCGAGTCACCTGGTGGGAGCGTGGAAGCTGAGTGAAGGTGTTGCCCCGAATCAGACTGAGCATCATTGCTGAGGGCTTCCCTAGTTTCCCTCTTCACCTGGGGCTGGCTCCTTTCTATTCGATATGATCACTTTCTAGCCACCCTTCTTTTTAGCCCTCTTCAATAAGAAAAAGAACAAAACAGGAACAGATTGGGTGTGAGCCTGTTTCAGCTTTGTTTGTAGTCTTATTTTTTAACATCTTTGCTCTGGGCACTGTAATGGCAGAAGCCCTTACTGCCTTCCATTTGTAACTGTTATTAATTTAAAATCTACGAGCGAAGAGAAGCCCAGATCATTATCAATATTCTAACACCCACAGAAAAATTAGTCAGGCCCCTACCAGGCATAAATCCTTTGCTCTAGGAGATATGTGTTGCTGGCAAAGATGGTCCTGATGTAATGGAAGCATTTAATGTAGAAAATGTTGCTCTATATCTCTTCCTGATGGCATCAGACAACCAGGGCAGTGAGGTGGGGGGAGAAGCTGGAGAGGAGGCTGCCCAAGAGAAGCAATATGTGGGCTGAGCTGATCAATAAGAAGATTAACTTAACCAAGTAGAGGGCTTATCAATCTTCTTATTGATCAGTTTAGCAAACATATTAGTATGCTGGTGCAGCACTGCCAGGCCATCTAGGTGGTGTTTCATCAGGTCCAAGGTAGACCAGCTATCCCAGTTTGGCTGGGCGATGTCTTCTTACAAGTCTCAGTTCAGTTCAGTTCAGTCGCTCAGTCGTGTCTGACTCTTTGCGACCCCATGAATCGCAGCATGCCAGACCTCCCTGTCTATCACCAACTCTCGGAGTTTACTCAAACTCATGCCCATCGAGTCAGTGATGCCATCCAGACATCTCATCCTCTGTCATCCCCTTCTCCTCCTGCCCCCAATCCCTCCCAGCATCAAGGTCTTTTCCAATGAGTCAACTCTTTGCATGAGGTGGCCAAAGTATTGGAGTTTCAGCTTCAACATCAGTCCTTCCAGTGAACACCCAGGACTGATCTCCTTTAGGATGGACTGGTTGGATCTCCTTGCAGTCCAAGGGACTCTCAAGAGTCTTCTCCAACACCACAGTTCAAAAGCATCAATTCTTCGGCACTCAGTTTTCTTCACAGTCCACCTCTCACATCCATACATGACCACTGGAAAAACCACAGCCTTGACCAGACAGACCTTTGTTGGCAAAATAATGTCTCTGCTTTTTAATATGCTGTCTAGGTTGATCATAACTTTCCTTCCAAGGAGTAAGTGTCTTTTAATTTCATGGCTGCAATCACCATCTGCAGTGATTTTGGAGCCCCCCAAAAATCTGACACTGTTTCCACTGTTTCTCCATCTATTTCCCATGAAGTGATGGGACCTATTCACCACCAAAAGAGGTCACCTCTCCCTCTTGTAAGCAAGATTGTCCCCAGAGAGGGAAGCTGATGGACAAACTGAAGTGGGATTATGTAGACACCCCTTAAAAACTGGATTCAAATTCAATCAACAAGTTCCTGCTTGGTAAGCATTTCTGTGACTCTTAATTTTAAGCAAATGAAGCATAAAGTGAGCTTTTATTTACTGAATGCCTAGTGAAAGTTCAAAAAGTTATTTAAGTATTCACACTTGTGATAGTACAAGATGTGATTATTTAATGTTCCTTATATTGACGTCTGAGAAATAGATTAACGTTCATCTTCAGAATCAGCATAAACACATGATATTTTACTCTTTAAAAAAAAAGCAATGCTTTGAAATTATTTGGACAGATGTCACACACTTTATTTTGAATCATGGGTATGATATAACAAAGAGGTTTTAAAGTGATATTTATGTAGCTTAAAAATTCTTATCCATTCATTCAATAAACACTTGCTGTGCATAAAGTCAAAATGAGACCATCTATTCTGCACAGCTGATGGTCATCCCCTCCAAGGGGAGAGGGTGGGCCAAAGTCAGGTGACACCACCTCATGGGCTGCCATGAGCTTTGCAGAGTAAGGAAATGGTGAGTCTTGAGTTTAGCCACTCACAGTTAAAACTCTACGGCTTGAGTAATTTTCTTGTAAAAATAAGTTTCCTTTCTAACTAATTCCATAATTGTCTGCCTCATTTCACATCATCTCGTAAAGGATAAATACCTGGCTCAAGATCACTGGCCTCTTATTTCCCTTCAATCCCTTTGGAACGGAAGTTCCACTCCAGAGGGACTTGGATGCCATCGCGTCTTACTGTATTACAGATGGGATAAATGAACGGTGCTTCTTGCAGGGGAGACATGCCATGAGGAAGAACGAAGTGCTCTCTGTTTCTCTGAGGAGCCCTCGGTCCCTCTGGAGTTCCTGTGAAAATCCTAGAGAGGAGTCCAATGCTCGAGGGTGTGGACGGTGACATCCTGGAGAGAACCCCAGGTGGAGACAGGGACAGAAACCTGCTATTATTATGTCTTTATCTCCTGTGACCTTATAGGCTTCAGGTGAGAAGATAGGGGACCAGTTACTGGCTAATTCATTAAACAGTATTTATCAAAAGCTTCATATTTTGCTAAGAATTGGGGCTGAAAAATGAAAATACATGTTCTGTGCCTTCCCAGAATCCAGAGTCTAGACAGAGAGTAGGTGTGAGCTACTTTGCCCATTTGGGGGAACAGGGGGCATCTTTGAAGCATGTTTCTCTGCATGGGTGCAAGGATCATAAAATACCTTGCAACAAGCTGTCCTTATGGGAAATATCACTTTAGTGGTCTCCACTGGCTGTGTAAAAGCAAGGCAGAAATCATCCTTTTTCTGGAGAAATTGAAAAACCATGTAACTTGTATCTGGTTTAGGGAAATGCACCTCTTGATGGGTTGTCCTCTGCAGGATGGTGGAGTTGGAACAAGCAAGAGGAGGAAGCGGGCCTTGTAGGATCAGCCCAGAACTTTGATCCTGCCCTGTCTATTTTAGTGTGCATGTTATAGACAGCCACAAAATGCTGTTTGTCTAAATAGAAAAGCAAGAAGCAAGATTCCTGTCAATCTGACATGGTTGATATTTCTCCCAGCAATCTTGATTCCAGCTTGTGATTCATCCAGCCCAGAAATACTGGGTTTTCACAAGGCCTCACAGTCATCTGCATTCCACTTAAAATCTAAGGGGCAATTCGTTTAACAGATTTGCCTTAAATATGTTGACTATTATCAATATTTAAATCCTTAAAAGTTTATATATAACTTATAGTTAGAAATATGCTTATATAGTTGGAAAGCATATGCATATACACACATAGAGTTATGAATCTCTCAGTTTGGAACATACAAGCTTCATGTGATTTTCATGAAAACCATGTCTTGAAGCTTGATCCCTAGATGTCTTCAACCCAACACTGAGCTGCAGTAAGTATGTTGTTAAAACCTGAAACAATTTTCCTGTAGGTCTGTGGAGATTAAAGAGTTTAGTCTTGAGCCCCAGTTTCCTAACGTGATCTGTGCTCTGGTGGATGGAGACACACATGCAGACAGAAGGAAGTGAAATATCTGAGGACTTTGTAGGCATCACAATGGGTCCACTTGCACAGGGAGATTCTATGTAGAACCCACTACATGTGATGAGACCCAGATGTCCTCACAGACCTGAGGTCATGTGTCTTCCATGTTGGAAGGTCCTTGGAGATGGGTCGACACAGGGTTTGGGGAAGCAAGTGCCCTGAGAAAAGGGTGCTGTAGAGGCCTTCTAGGGTGTCTTTCATGAAACAAAAGTTCTGTTTCCATTTGTAGATTTGACATGTAAGATTCTCATCCTCTGTTGCCCCCTTCTCCTCCTGCCCTCAATCTTTCCCAGCATCAGGGTGACAGAGGATGAGATGTTTGGATGGCATCACCGACTCAATGGACATGAGTTTGAGCAAACTCTTGGAGACAGTGAAAGACAGGGAAGCCTGGCGTGCTGTAGTCTTCAGGGTCACAAAGAGTCAGACACAGCTTAGCAAATGAACAACAACAACATGTAAAATTAATCCAAAGAAGGCCACCCACACATTCGAGCTATGAAGGTTTCTGAATTAGGCAGAGCTTTCTAGCAGTTTCCAGGACGGCAGGTCCTGCCTTCCTGTCTTGGAGTAGAGTTGGGTAGTTGCCTTTCTCCAGGCAGATTAAGCTTGGGTGGGTTCACTGAAGGGGGTGACCTCTGTGGTTCCTTCTAAAGCTAAAAGTAATCTGATTCTGTTCAATGGTGGGCGGATAAAAGCAAAGTTTCACCCCCAAGCCCCTGTTTACATCATGGGGAGCCAACAGAGCAGTGAAATCTGCGGCTCAAGAAAGCCAAAGGTTTAGAAGCAGCATCTCCAAAACCGCTTCTTGCTGAAATGCCTGTACCTGACCGAACCCAGCATCTGTCTCCGGCCGGGGAGGCTTCCAACCATCATCCTGACAGCGTGGCTCCCCCAACCTACAGATGCAGCTTGCGGCTGTCAGTGGCTCTCCCGGGATGGGACAGCATCGAGCACTGAACTTTGCCTGCTCTTTCCCTCTGTTTCCCTTTGGGGTAAGCCTCACACATTTATGGACTCGATAACTGCATTCAAGAGAGTAGCTTTTGACCAGGGAATGGAGTTTTTTGCTTTGCTCAGAATTAATTGGCCATAAGGGGCTCAGGTCTGTATCCTCGTCTCATTAGCTCCAGGTTTTAGCTAAATGGCCTAACTGACCCACGGCCAGAGCCAGCGTTCCCCCATCCACTGGGCAGAGGAGTGTTGTCTGCAGGCCTCCCGACCGGCAATGCTGATATCATGGTGGCCGGAACTCAGAGGCTATAGGTCGGGAAAATGTGTTTCCTTCCAGCTTGGCACCAGCCTTTATAGGATGTGCCGGTGGTTCTTAAAAGGGTTGTGTCTGTGTTTACTCTGGCTTCTCACCAGAGGGCTCACTCCAGGTGAGTCTCCTGTGGCTTCCCAGAAGCCCCTGAGAACATGGATGCGGGATGTGTGGCCCTGAGGACCGCAGTGACCATCGCCTGCTCCATGCTTACACACCCGAAGCAGGTGAGAGATAAGTGGTGACTTGTGCTTTTCCCCTGGACAGAGAAGAAACGGGAAGATCATAAACACTCACAAGCAGTAAGTATCTGGAGGGACTGTCTCAGCTCCTTGGAGACTCCAGGCTGATAGGGCGGTGTGCAGGTGTCACCAGGGTGAGCTGGGGGACTGGCCCGGTCGGTGGGGAGCATGGATAAAGGACAGTCCGGGCAGAAGCACCTGCTCCACAATGCAAGCTGAGGTCCTGGGACCTCAGACTGGACCGGGGCCCTCAGACTCCTCCCAGGGGCGGGGCTTGCCTTTGTTGTAAGTAGGTGATTGGCCACCCTGGAAGGGGCGAGGCCTTGGGCGTCCAATCCTCTGAGTATCAAGCAGATTATAGTCCCAGCATCCCAGGGAGGTGGATGTCTCAGTCCTAAAGTGTGGGTCTGGGTGGAGGATCCCAGGACCCACTCCCAGCCTCACTCAGTCCAGAGTTCCCTCCCATGGAGGAGTCCCAGAACCATCCTCTGAAAGACAGTCACCCAGTTTCTACTGGAAACTTTCTAGCCTCCTGGGCCACTCAGCATTTTCTCTTTTAGCCTAATTATGGAACTATGAAAGGTGTCTTCCTTTTATCCAGCTAGAATATGTCATTTTATAATTTTCGCCTATTACTGATATACATAAAAGAGGGAACAAACAGAAAGTCATCTGTTGGTTGTCTTTCTGTCATAAAATAAGTATATTTCCTCTTTCCATCCAGAGGTCTTTAAATAATTAGAGAGAGTTATCATAGTACTTTTCTAGCTTTCTTTTCTTCTCTCAGCTGAGCAGACACTATGGTGTCCTTAGAGAAGACTCAAAGTGATTACAAACTAAGCAAGAAAAGGTCTTTGAGAAATCTTGGAAATCACTCAGCCCAGGAAAACTTGGGGAGAAGAAGAAAGTGTTGGTTGGGATTGGGCTTCCTCCTGGGAGGAACCTGTTCCTTTGGACCCTAATGACACAGAGCTTGGTGGGGCAGGTGGAGGGGCCTCTTCCTCTAGGCCAGTATGAACAAAGTCCTCTAAAAGGAAGGTCTGGGATGTCCCTTGCCCTCCCCAGGCCGACCACATGAAGCAAGTTGTTCTTAATACAGGAGGAAACAGTCTGGGAGCATCAGTCGTTAAAGGTTTTATTTCCCTGGAAAAACAACATGTAGATGGTTGATATGACCTCAGTTTCCTCATGGGGGTGACAAGGTGATCCTTAGGGTGCTCACTCACACGAATAGAGAGCAGTATGAAAGTGAAGGTGTTAGTCGCTTAGTCGTCTCTGACTCTTTGTGACCCCATGGGATGTTGCCCGCCAGGCTTCTCTGTCTGTGGAACTTGCCAGGCAAGAACACTGGAGTGGGTTGCCATTCCCTTCTCCAGGGGATCTTCCCAACCCAGGGATCAAACCCATGCTTCCTGCCTGCAGGCAGATTCTTTACTGTCTGAGCCACCGGGGAAGCCCAGAGAGGAGAATAAGCATATTTAAAAACAGGTCACTAGTATTAAGTAGAAAAAGAAACAAAGCCTTTCAACAGACCTGATCTAAACTCAGAATTAACATTATTAACCAAAACAAATGGTTTCTGGCTGCTAAATAATAGTTTTACTTTTCAGATGTGTGCTTTTTAACTTTTTAATTGCATTTATTATTTTTAATCTTATTTATTTATTTCAATTTGGAGGCATTCCCCACCCATGCGTCCTTGGTAACTCAGCTGGTAAAGAATCCACCTGCAGTGCAGGAGACCCCAGGTCGGGAAGATCCCCTGGAGAAGGGAAGAGTTACCACTCCAGTATTCTTTCCTGGAGAATCCCATGGCCGGAGGAGCCTGTCGGGCTACAGTCCAGGGGGTCGCAAAGAGTCCGACGTGACTGAGCGACTTTCACTTTCACTCCCCCTGTTATGAGAACCTGGATGCCCCATTTTAGTCAACAGGACCTCCTCGCCACCTAGCAACCTAAGGGATGAAAGCTCTGGTATCCAGGCAACATCCGTTTGGCTGGTCAGTGGTCAGTGTATAGGATGGTCCAGTAGGCTGTGAGCTGCTACCCTAGAAATAGGGTGCTGGCAGGAGGGAGCTAAGGTGGATGGGGTGGTTGTCAGCTTCTATTATAGAAGAGCCGAGTTGGAGTGAAGCAGCGGACAAACAAGTGTTTGCGGTGCATCCATCCAGCGGACCTGACTTGTCACCAGTGGGGTCTCTGACGAGCTTTTTGCCTCTAAACTTCTACTTTATCATGGATGGAGGGGCATAACTTCACTCCACCCTGTGGCATATACGACACTTGGCATACAGGAGGCCGAAACAAGTGATCATCAGGAATGCGGGTTTTAACATCTGTGAACTCCCTCCAAAGAGAGACATACAGCCAGGATGCCTCTCTGCTGTCCCACTATTACTGGAAAACTGTGGCACTGATTCTATAGAAACTTGAAAGAATTGGGAATGTCACAGATAACTTGGAATTGCTGGAGTGACGTGAACTAACTCGTTTAATTTAACAAATTATTTTCTATCTATAAACAGAAGATTTTTGCTTTCTTACAACAGTGCAACTGATAGAGTGACTTATTTGAGTTAGTAGCATTAACAATTAGACTTTTTTTCACAGAAGGAGAAAAACCCAAAGAGTTACAGAAATCCAATGATCTTTCAAATCAATCTGATTCTCCTAATGATTAGATTTTCCTGCATTTTCCTCTTCTAATTGATCTTTAGCATCAGCCATGAATTCTTTGGTGTAGCAAAAATGTTTTTATGAGTTCCAACTTTACACACTACGGCAATCGATGTGGAAGAGAAAAGGCAACCAGAGAAGAAAAGCAATAAATAACAGTCTAAGGAAGGCAGACACATTCAACATTAAATTTTTTTCTGTATTTTTAAATTACATTTTCCACATTTTAATATCAAATTAAGTGTATTCAAGGGAAGGCAGGATTCCTGAGTGTCCAGAAGCTCTTAGGTGGGGGTTGAGTTGGGTAGTGAGATTTGAAGGAACAGGGGGGCATTTAACTGGCCTTCATTGTTAGGGTGACTGTTATCATGAAGATAAGACAGGATAACAGAGTAGAAAGACCCTGAACTCACACCTTCTCACGGCAAAGTCACAGCTCTTCACTGAACAAGTCTTGATGGAAAAGATCAGAACCTCCCAGAAAGAATCTTATACAACTAAAGACGTAAAGAAGGAACCATAAGGGGTGGAGTCATGATATAGTCAAGACCCACAAACAGGGGAAGGGCTTCCCAGGTGGCACTTGTGGTAAAGAACCCATCTGCCAATGCAGGAGATATAAGAGACTCGAGTTCGATCCCTGGGTCGGGAAGATTCCCCTGGAGAGAGAAACGGCAACCCACTCCAGTATTCTTGCCTGGAAAAATCCCATGGACAAAGGAGGCTGGTGGGCTACAGTCCATGGAGCCGCAGAGAGCTGGACACAACTGAGCGGCTGAGCATACAGACGGGGAATAATTAAACTGCAGAATTTCTGCCCAAGAAGTGAGGGGCCTGAGCCCCACAAGGGGCTCACCAGCCTGGGCTTCCTGCACCAGGAGGATGAGCCCTCAGAACACTTGGCTTTCAAGGCCAGTGAGGCTTACGCTGGGGACACCTCGAGGGCTGTGAGAAAGAGACTCCACTCCTGAAGGGCATGCACAAAATCTCACCCATCCTGTGGCCCAGGGCAGAAGCAGTGATTCAAGAGAAGCCTGGGCCAGACCCCCTGCTGATCTCATAGATCCTCCTGGAGGGAAGGAGGCAACCGCAGGTCACCCTGGGGACACAGACACTGTAGCAGCCTTTGAGGAGCCCCTTCTACCACATGGATGCAGGTGCTGGCATGAACAGTTCTGGAATCCTCTCTCTGGCTTATGAGCTTAAAGACCTGGTCCTGCCCATATCCACCAGGCTGTAGGAACCAGCACTGGCCAAGCAGCTAACTGGTCAGGGGCACAGCCTCACCCACCAGCAGACAGATGGTCTTAAGACCCCCTGAGCCCACAGACAGCCCTGGACGCAGCCCCACCCACCAGAGAGCCCAGGCCCTGGCCCTACATATCAGCGCATAGGCACTGGGCCTGGGATTCCTGTGGTCCAGCTGCCAGCCCCATGGAATCCAGCTCTACTCACCAGCCGACAGGCACCAGCCCCAGAAGCCCTGCCCCCCCCCCTCAGCCTCCAGCAGGTGGACACCAGCTCCAGGACAATCACAGCCCCACAGCCTGCTGTGGCAGGACCCATTCCACCCACCAGCAGGCCAGCACCAGCTCTGGGACCAGCTGGCCCTGGCCCTCACCACCAGTTTGCCAACACCAGGCTCAGGACAGCCTGGACCAAGCCAGCTGTGTCAGGAACCGGCCCCTCTCACAGCTCTGGGACCTAACACTCCTACAGGTGTCGGTGTCCCTGTTCCCTGTAGCCAGCCCCGGGGCCCAACGGTCCCTGTTGGTGTACCAGCACTGACCCAGGGTCTGATCTCACCCACCAGTGGGCAGGCACCAGTCGCAGGAATGTTTGAACCCTGAACTCACCCACCAGTGGGCAGGCACCAGTCGCAGGAATGTTTGAACCCTGATCTCACCCACCAGTGGGCAGGCACCAGTCGCAGGAATGTTTGAACCCTGATCTCACCCACCAGTGGGCAGGCACCAGTCGCAGGAATGTTTGAACCCTGATCTCACCCACCAGTGGGCAGGCACCAGTCGCAGGAATGTTTGAACCCTGATTTCACCCACCAGTGAGCCAACAGTAGCCCCAGATCCCCTGGGTTTCTACAGCCAGCCGCCTTGTGACCCGGCCCCTCCTACCAGGGTGAACAGCTGCTATCAAGGCAGGGCCCAGCGACCAACCTGACTGGGGCCAACCAAGCCTGCCTGACCACTCGCAGTAGTCAGCCCACCGCAAGAGAAGGACCCGTGCAGCCCACGTAGACCTGAAGCACTAGTGATGAGACAGGAGTGGTTTCAGGAAATAAGAAACATTTCCAATAAACAAATTAACCTTACATCTAAAGGAATTAGAAAAAGAAGAACAAACAAAACCCAAAGGCAAGAAGAAGGAAAGAAATCATAAAGATCATAGCATACCCCAGTGTTCATCGCAGCACTGTTTATAATAGCCAGGACATGGAAGCAACCTAGATGCCCATCAGCAGATGGATGGATAAGAAAGCTATGGTACATATACACCATGGAATATTACTCAGCCATTAAAAAGAATACATTTGAATCAGTTCTAATGGGATGGATGAAACGAGCCCATTATACAGAGTGAAGTAAGCCAGAAAGATAAACACCAACACAGTATACTAATGCATATATATGGAATTTAAAAAGATGGTAACGATAACCCTATATGCAGGACAGAAAAAGAGACACAGATGTATAGAACAGACTTTTGGACTCTGTGGGAGAAGGCGAGGGTGGGATGATCTGAGAGAACAGCATCAAAACATGTATATTATCAAGTGTGAAACAGATCGCCAGCCCAGGTTGAATGCATGAGACAAGTGCTCGGGGCTGGTGCACTGGGAAGACCCAGAGGGATGGGATGGGAAGGGAGGTGGGAGGGGGGATCGGGATGGGGAACACATGTAAATCCATGGCTGATTCATGTCAATGTATGGCAAAACCACTACAATATTGTAAAGGAATTAGCCTCCAACTAGTAAAAATAAATGAAAAAAAATTGACATTAAAAAAAAAATCAGAGCAGACGTAAGTGAAATAGATACTTTAAAAAACTGAAAATGTCAATGAAACTAAGAGCTGTTTTTTTTAACAAGATAAAGTTGGTAAACTTTTTCCCTCATCAATAAAACATAGAGTGGGCCCAAATCAACAAAATCAGAAATGAAAATGTAAAAGTTACAACCAACACCACAGAAACACAAAGGATCCTAGAAGATTACTACAAAAAGCTATAATATATGTCAATAAAATGGACAACCTAGAAGAAACGGTCAAATTCCTAGAAATGTACATTCTCCCAAGAATGAACCAGAAAGAAAGAAATTATAAATGGACACCATTACCAGTAATGGAATTGAGTCAGTAACTTAAAAATTCCCAATAAACAAAAGCCCAGGACTAGATGGCTTCACAGGTGAATTCTACTAAAAATTTGGAGAAAAATTAACACTTGTTCTTCTCAAGCTATTTCAAAAATTTGCAGAGGGAGGAATACTTCCATATTCATTCTATGAGGCCAAGATCACCCTGATACTAAATCCTGAAAAAGATATCCCCAAAAAAGAAAATCACAGCTCAATATCACTAATGAACACTGATGCAGAAATCCTCAACAAAACATTAGCAAATTGAATTTAATGATGCATTAAAGAGATTAGACACCATCATTGTGTGGGGATCTTTCCAGGGATGCAAGGATAGTTCAACACATGTGAATCAGTCACTATAATAAACCATATCAACAAACTAAAGATCAAACCATTTGCTCATCTCAATAGATGCAGAAAAAGCTTTCTGCAAAATTCAGCATCCATTTGCGAAGAATATTTTCAACAAATTGGGCATAGAGGAAATATGTGTGTGTGCTTAGTCACTCAGTTGTGTCTGACTCTTTGCGACTTCATGGACTTAGCCTGCCAGGCTCCTCTGTCCATGGAATTCTCTAGGCCAGAATACTAGAGTGGGTTGCCATGACCTCCTCCAGGGGATCTTCCCAACCCAGGGATTGAACCCAGGTCTCCTGCATTGCAGGCAGATTCTTTACCATCTGAGCCACCAGGGAAGCCCATAGAGGGAATATACCTCAACATAATAAAGATCATATATGATAAACCTATAGCTAGCATCATATTCAACAGTGAGAAGTTAAAAGCATTTCCTCTAATAACAGGAACAAGACAAAAATGTTCATTCTTGCCACTTTTATTCAACATATTATTGGAAATCCTAGTCACAGCAGGCAGAGAAGAAAAAGAAATCCAAGCTGGAAAGGAAAGGTAAAACTTTCTGTTTGCAGAAGACATGATTCTATACATAGAAAATCCTAAAGATGCTACCAAAAAAAAAAAAAAAAAAAACTACTAGAGCTCATCGGTAAACTCAGTAAAATTTCAAAATTAATATACACAAATCTGTTGCATTTCTATATACTAACAGCAAATTATCAGAAGCCATAAGAAAGAGACTTTAAGGAAATAATCCCATTTATAGTTCCATCAAAAAATACTAGAAATAAACCTACCTACGGAGGTAAAAGACCTGTACTCAGAGATCTGTAAGACTCTGATGAGGGAAATTGAAGACAACATAAACAGGTGGCAAGACATACCATGTTCATGAATTGGAAGAATCACTATTGTGAAAATGACCTTGCTACTCATGGCAGTCTACAGATTCAGCGCAATCTCCATCAAAATACCAACGGCAGTTTCCACAGCACTACAGCAAAGAATTTTAAGATTTTGTGTGGAAATACAAAAGGCCCTGAATAGACAAAACAATCTCGAGAAAGGACAGAGCTGGAAGAATCACACTTCCTGACTTCAGACTACTCTACAAAAGCGACAGTCATCAAAGCACCGGCGCAGAGACAGACGTAAAAATCAACGGCACCGGATAGAAAACCCAGAAATCACGCCACACACGCCAGGCCAGTTCATCTACAGCAAATGAGGTGAGAGTGTACAGTGGAGGAAAGCCAGGTCTCGTCAGTAAGTGGTGCTGGGAAAATTGGAGACCTACATGTGAAAAATGAATTTATAACACTTTCTCATATCATGTACAAAAACAGACTCAAAATGGACTAAAAAACTAAATATAAGGCTGGAAACCATGAAACTCTTAGAAGAAAACATCATCACAACACCCTTACATAATTTGTAGCAGTATTTTTTTTTTTTTTTGGATCTATCACCTAAGGCAAAGGAAACAAAAGTAAAAATGAATAAATAAAAACAAATACTTTAAAGCTTTTGCATAGCAAAATAAATCACCTACTAAGTGAAAAGACAGCATGCTGAGTGCAACAAAATATTTGCAAATGATATGACCAATGAGGGGTTAATATCCAAACTTTATAGGCTTCCCAGGTGGCACTAGTCATAAAGAACCCACTTGCCAATGCAGGAGATATAAGAGATTTGCGTTTGATCCCTGAGTAGGGCAGATCCCCTGGAGGAGGGTATGGCAACGCACTCCAGTATTCTTGCTTGAAGAATCCCACAGAGAGAGGAAACTGGCGGGCTGCCTTCTATAGGGTCTCAAAGAGTCAGACAGGACTGAAGCGACTTAGCATGTAAGCATCCAAAATTTATAAATAGCTCATTTAACTCAGTATAGAAAAATAACCCAAATAACCCACTGCTGGTGGGAATGCAAATTGGAGCAGCCACTATGAAAAGCAATATTTAGTTTCCTTTGAAAACTACCACACACACACACACACACACAATGCACTACTATATAGCCATAAAAAATGAAATTTTGCCACTTGCAAAAACAGATAGACCTTGAGGGTATTATGCTAAGCGAGATAAGTTAGAAAGAGAAAGACAAATACCTTGTGATTTCATTGATAAGTAGAATCTAGAAGAGTCAAGCTCAGAAACAGAGAGTAGAATGGGGTTTACCAGGGGCTGGGCGCTGGGGGAAGTGGGAAGAAGATATTTAAGGCTACAAACTTGAGGCTGATTCTGGAGTGCAAATGTATAGCACAGTGATCACAGTCAACAGTGCTGCATCAGGAACTCCAGAGCTGCCAAGAGACTACGTTTTGATTGTTCTCACAGCAGAAGAGAAGTGGTAATTATGTGACATGGTAGAAGCATTACCCAACACCGCAGCTGTAATCATATTGCAACATGTAAATGTTTGACACCAACACACTGTACACCTTAAACTTACACACTGCTACGTGTCAATTATATCTCAATAAAAATACACAATATAAAGTGCATGAAGATGCAGCTCATGAAGGAGGTAACATGTGTGGGAAGCATACATGTTTAGTCTTAAAGCCTTAGGAAAACGCTGGCTCTTACGACACAGGCATCCCAAGTCTGGGCTTGGAGGATGCTCCCAGTGCCTGGCTGCCCTTTCCCCTGCTCAGTAAATGTCCCTGACATTGTCCATTTAGCAGTTCTTGAGAGAGAGGAACTTTCCTTATTAACTGGAAGGAGAGAGCTTTCTTAAAAGCATTTAAAATACTACTGATGGATAAAGGCAGGTAAACAGTGATAATTGGGCTTCCCCGGTGGCTCAGTGGTAAAGGACTTGCCTGCCAGTGAAGGAGACGTGAGTTCAGTTCCTGGGTGGGGAAGATCCCTTGCAGGAGGAAATGGCCACCCACTCAAGTATTCTTGCTGGGAAAATCCCATGGACAGAAGAGACTGTCCATGGGGTCGTAAAAGGGTCGGATATGACTTAGCAACTAAACAACAACAAATGGTGATAATTCAGTTCAGTTGAGTTGCTCAGTCGTGTCTGACTCTTTGCTATTCCATGGACTGCAGCATACCAGGCTTCCCTGTCCATCATCAACTCCTGGAGTTTACTCAAACTCATGTCCACTGAGTCAGTGATGCCATCCAGCCATCTCATCCTCTGTTGTTCCCTTCTCCTCCTGCCTTCAATCCTTCCCAGAGTCAGGGTCTTTTCCAAGGAGTCAGTTCTTTGCATCAGGTGGCCAAAGTTTTGGAGTTACAGCTTCAGCATCAATCCTTCCAATGAATATTCAGGACTGATCTCCTTTAGGATGGACTGGTTGGATCTCCTTGCAGTCCAAGGGACTCTCAAGAGTCTTCTCCGACACCACAGTTTGAAAGCATCAATTCTTCGCGCTCAGCTTTCTTTATGGTCCAACTCTCACATCCATACATGACCACTGGAAAAACCATAGCTTTGACTAGACAGACCTTTGTTGGTAGTGCAATGTTTCTGCCTTTTAATATGCTGTCTAGTTTGGTCATAGCTTTTCTTCCAAGGAGCAAGCGTCTTTTAATTTCATGGTTGATAATTAGATCATTGCAATCGCATGCTGTCCATTCAAAGACTTACCATTGTCAGCTTGCAGCACTAATGGTGATGGTATCTGGACTTGGGCTTCAGTGATGGCAGGTGCTCATATCAGTGCAAATATGTATTTGTGTAGCTCTAAAGGCAGCCCAGCATCTGTACTTATGTACATTCTCAGGAAGGAACAAAAAAATAAAAAAAGAAAAGCCAAAAAAGAAAAGGCCATGGAGACAACGAAATGTCAAGTGAGGAATTTGGTGCAAAAGCGATAATGTCTGCCTAATGGGGAAACTGGCAAACTCAGCACAGAACAGGCCAGACACACGGTCTCCCTTGAAGCAAGCACTGTAAGTAAAAGTAGCTGGTGCACATGTAGATGTCTCATACATCTGTGTGATTCTGCGGTGGCTGCATGTATAACATGCTTGTCGATGCCTCTAAAATCAAGAAACAGGGAAGAGATGCAAAGTGTAAATATGCAAGGAACAGATGGAAAACTGCAAGCACTGCAGTCTGCGTGTGACCCGCCATGACCACGTGCCTGGCCGGGTCTCCACGTCTGTCTCTTTCCTCCAAGAAGCCGTGTAATTTCTGTTCACCTGGAAACCATGAGAGGCCCTGACTGGTCACGTGGCATGGTTCACACACATCTGGCACATTCAGAAGAGATTCCCTGAACCTACTTTACACGCAGTAAAACACATCACAATTAGAGTGGTATGTCTATCATTTGGAGAAGGAAATGGCAACCCACCCCATATTCTTGCCTGGAGAATCTCGTGGACAGAGAAGCCTGGCAGGCCACAGTCCACGGGGTCACAAAAGAGTCAGACACCATTTAATGACTAAACGCCACCACCAACAATGTCATCTGCATTGATTTCTTTCTGGGTATGTTTGGAAGGATGTTGCCTGTGCAGTTGTTTGTACCAGGAGGCAAAGAAAATCTTCCCAAATCACTTCATGTGGTCGAAGATTTATGAAATACGCAACCCGGATAAATATCTCCTGTTAAAAAAAAAAAGAAATCAAGCAACTTATAAACTGCCACTACAACACACAGAGGCAGTTTAACTCGATTTAGCAACGAAGCCAGTGTTCAGCGCAGCCATGACGCGGGGGCCTTATTAAAACCCAGCAGTTCTGGAGTGTCCGCGTTGGGGAGGAAGGTTAACCTGCACATCAGCTTCTGAAAGAGCTGAAAGCAGAGTGAGTCCAATTAAACCTTCAGCCTGCTCTGCCGCATAAACACTTGCTTCTCTATTCCCCCCGGGTTGCACCGCACGGCAGCTGGAGAGAGGACCAGCAGGAACCTTTCATGCCAAGCCGCGCTGGCCGGGGGTCTGGCCGAGCCCTTCTGGGTGAGAGCCGCCTGCATCCCTCTCTATTAATCAGCATCTTGCTCCCAGCACCTGGGACTGACTCCAAGTCCCCCGGTTGCTATATTGACAATATTCCCTGTTGATTTCCTCATTTTCTCAGTCAAGGCTAGACTGACCTCTTTAAAATTCTTTATAAACGTCAGTAATTGCTGCATCCAACTTCAATTCATTACTTTCCCAGGCCTCATGTATTTTGATGATATGAAAGTTGACCACATTTACATGCAAATTGAAGTTTTATATTAATAAGGGCCAGTGAAAGGAGATCGCATGGTAATGCTCCATTATGACTTTTAAATACATTTGCCCATGTCTCGGCTGGCATTAGCATGGTCAGACCATGAGGAAATCATGTTGGTCTGATTGCAATTTTGTTTTCCAATTGAAAGTACAATTTCATCAGGTTTCCCTGTCATTTCTAATAATGACTTAAGTTTGCTTGCTAAATTGGAGAATTTCTCTGGCCTGCGGATGGGCTGGCAAACAGGTGAGGTGGCAGCTAGCTGCCCTGGGATGGAATGCCTCATTATGGGTGCGGACGGCCACAGTCCCGGGGGTCTCCTTTCACGACAGGAGCAAAATCGCCCAGGGCTGATCCAGCCCAGACTGATTCTCTCAAGCACGTAAACTTTCATCCGAAAACTTTGCAAGCCCAGCCGCAGTTTGTGTGCTGGTCAGCTCTGAGGATCATGACCAGAGAGTGCTCTGTCTCCCTCATGGCGACTCCGGTCGCTCCCATCACAGGCGGTGTGTTTGTTTTCAACGGCTCAGCGGGGAGCTGGTTCCCTTTCCTTCCCTCAGACAGCCTTATCTGTGTGAATCAAGAACAGTGTTATGCATCAATGTCATGAATAAGGCTCAGAGACCCAGGACTCCTCCAAAAATAAATCTTCAGTCGGGACGTGTTTCTGACTTACCCCCCATTACGCGGACTGTGGCTGGTGTGAGAACAGCAAACCCAGGTGAGTCAGAACGCTGCAAGGAAGTCACTGATAATGTCCTCACAGCGGGGCAGCGGGAGAAGCAAAATGACAAGGCTGTCTACCAGAAAGACCTGAAACATAGTAATTTTCCTGTGAATTTGAAATGATTGTTGAGCTTCTCCATGGATCAGTTTACACAGTTGTAAACCACGAGGGTGTAAATATGGCTCATCTCTAAACCTCCTCTTGGTTCCACTAGTTTATGAGTCTGGGGTGAGTGATGACTGGGGTGCTGGATGATAAGTGGGGTAAAAATTCATATTTGTCCAAGGTGATGCCACTTGCCTTCATTTCTGTGCTCTCTTTCATTAAACACGCTTAGTGTATGTTAACCTGATTTTGTGCTTTCCAGGTGGTGCTAGTGGTAAAGAAACTACCTGCCGAAGTAGGAGACTCAGGAGACTCAGGTTTTCCATGGGTTGGGAAGATCCCCTGGAGGAGAAAATGGCAATCTGCTCCAGTACTCTTGCCTGGAGAATCCCAGGGACAGAGGAGCCTGGTGGGCTACAGTCTATGGGGTTGTACAGAGTTGGTCATGGCTTAGCATGCTTGCATGTCACCTGATTTAGATAGTACAATAGCCTTTTAGTCAAAAAATTCTTAATGCATTCAACTTCAATCTGATTTGTTTTATCTTTGAGTAGATAAGACTTGATGGCAGACTGGAGGTGAGAAAAACCATGTGTGTACAATAGGGTTCCATTGTCTCTGACTAGTACTGGACTTACCCAGAGAATTGGCAAAATTAGAATGTTCTATGCTCAATTCCTCTTTTGGAGTCTCAAGATAAGCATTATGTGTTTTAAAAATAAGCCTAGGTTTCTTGGAGAGCCAAGGACAGGCATGTCCAGTGACTTTATAAAAACAAAGGACGGCTTGTCAGTTGAACAGTTTCTGGCTTCAAAGCCAAGTAAAACCCAAAATGTACAGTGTGGTTTGTTGGTTTTAATCTTAGTTGTTACAGAAAGTTCTAAAGAAAATATGAGATAGGCAGTACCATGGCACTGATACTGATCTGGGGAAAGGTGGAGATTTGGCCTTGCTGCTGGAGCGAAAGGGAAGCTCAGACACTGGTTTGTTTTGTCAATTGATGCTCAACTGATGATAAGAGTTTGAGGATCAGTGCGAAAGTGTTGGGGACTCCAAACCTTATGGTGTGTGACTGTTTTAACCTTTGCTTTGAGCCATCATCTCTGAAAATTTAATGATACCTATGGATTCTCTCCCGGGGGGATAAAATAACTTCAAATTTACATACCCAATAAGTTTTTCACAGAAGTCCAAAACTGTGGCAGCCATTTTGTGGTAGCCAAGAGAACTAAAGAGCCTCTTGATGAAAGTGAAAGAGGAGAGTGAAAAAGCTGGCTTACAACTCAACATTCAGAAAACTAAGATCATGGCTTCCAGTTTCATCACTTCATGGCAAATAGAATGGGGAAAAGTGGAAGCAATGACAGATTTTGTTTTCTTGGGCTCCAAAATCACTGCAACTGGTGACTGTGGCCGTGAAATTAAAAGACCCTTGCTCCTTGGAAGGAGAGCTATGACAAACCTAAACAGCATATTAAAAAGCAGAGACATCACTGTACTGACAAAGGTCTGTCTAGTCAAAGCTGTGGTTTTTCCAGTAGGCATGAATGGATGTGAGAATTGGACCATAAAGAAGGTTTAATTGCCAAAGAATTGATGTTTTCAATCTGGGGTGTTGGAGAAGACTATTGAGAGTCCTTTGGACAGCAAGGAGATCAAACCAGTCAATCCTAAAGGAAATCAACCTTGAATATTCATTGGAAGGACTGATGCTAGAAGCTGAAACTCCAATACTTTGGCCACCTGATATGAAGGGATGACCATTTGGAAAAGACCCTGATGCTGGGAAAGATTGAGAACAGGAGGAGAATGGGGCAGCAGAGGATGAGATGGCTGGATGACATCACCAACTCAATAGACATGACTTGGAGCAAAACTCTGGGAAATAGTAAAGGACAGGGAAGCCTGGTGTGCTGCAGTCTATGGGGTCACAAAGAGACAGACGTGATTGAGTGACTGAACAACAACTGTATAGCACACAGAACTATATTTAATATCTAACTTATAATGAAAAAGGATCTGAAAAAGGAAAAAGTTATATCAGAATCACTTTGCTACACATCTGAAACATTGTAACTCTGTGTTGGTGGTGGTGGTGATATTCAGTCACCAAATTCACATCCGTTGAGTCGGCGATGCCATCTAACCACCTCTATCTCATCTATGATTTAGTTGTTAAGTCATATCTGACTCTTTGTGACCCCATGGACTGTAGCCTGCCAGGCTCGTCTGTCCATGGGAATTTCCAGACAAGAACACTGGAGTGGGTTGCCATTTCCTTCTCCAGTGGATCTTCCCCACCCAGGGACTGAACCTGTGTCTCCTGCATTGCAGGCAGATTCAACAACTCAGCTACCAGGGAAGCCCCCTGTCTCATTTATACTTCAGCTACAAAGAGAAAAGGGAAGGTGACATGCAGCCACAAGACACAGTGGGGGTCTGTTAACAGCCCGTTTGCCTGGGACCACCCAGCTTTCTCAATGATGGTGCCACATCCCCGAACCCCCGTCACTCTGGGGAAACTGAGACTGTGACTCACCCCAAAGACACAACTCCTGAGTAAGAGAGGCTGTGTACCACCTCTACCCAGCAAGTGGCATCCTGGCCTATCATTTAGAAAGATTCAGAAACAGGATCTTCTGCCTATTCCAAGTGATTTGCTAGCTGATGATCTATTTTCTCAGAAATGGAAAGGGTACTCCCCTTGAAAGAATGGGATTTCATCCTCCCCGAGGCCAAATAAGCCAGTGAATTGCAGTTTGTATTAAGTCCAAGAACAGCAGTCACCCTGGGACTGGGACAGCTTATTGTATGTATTTAGGAGGAAATGGCAACCCCCTCCAGTATCCTTGCCTGGAGAATGCCATGGATAGTGGGGCCTGGCAGGCTGCAGTCCGCGGGATCACAAGAGTCAGACACGACTTAGCAACTGAAGCACCGCCACCAGGTTTGTGTTGGGAACGAGAAGGGAGGCCTGGCTGCCGGGAGAGAGGCTTCTGGCTGCTGTTGGGTTTATGCCAATTTCACCCTCTGCTTTCAGGCGTGGTCAGGTGCTCAGAAGATGGCTTTCCTACTGAGTACAGAGGCAGATGCCTCACTGGTGGAGCCCAATCACCACCTAAATCTCTTTCTCTCTACCTTTTTCTTCCTAAAGCAGCGTCACTCTACTTAAAAGTAAAATGTCTTAAAATACATAAAAACAAAAGCAGGGGGGTGAGGTGAGCCAGAATTCCCACCCCCGGCCCTCACCAAACTGCCTGGTGGGCATGGGAAGGGAGGCGCTTAGACCCCCATGTGAAGACCCCAGTTCAATCTAAGTCCCATCAGAAGCTGTCTGGGTGAGGGGTAGGACAGAGGGTGATGGAATCAGCGTTTTTGCTGGCCTCAAACTCATGCGTGCTTCCTTCATCACATGGCAGAATCAAAGAATTCTCCAAGCAGAACACCCCACAGTGCAGACAGACTTTGACAATGTTTTTTGTGTCTTTTCCCTTACTGTTAACCACCACCAACCCACACCAATAAGTCTAAAGCCTATTTAAAGGCTAAAGCTTGATGAAAGTGAAAGTGAAAGTTGCTCATTCATGTCTGGCTCTTTGTGACCCCATGGACTGCAGCCCACCAGGCTCCTCTGTCCATGGGATTCTCCAGGCAAGAAGACTGGAGTGGCTAGCCATTCTGTTCTGCAGGGCATCTTCCCAACCCAGAGATTGAACTGGGGTCTCCTGCATTGCAGGCGGGTTTTTTTACCATCTGAGCCACCAGGGAAGCCCAAACATTTCAGGAGAGAGAAGCATTTGAGTAATATGTACATTGTGTGTGGTAGTTGCTTAGTTGTGTCCGACTCTTTGTGACCCCACGGATTGTAGCCCGCCAGGCTCCTCTGTCCAAGGAATTCTCCAGGCAAGAATCCTGGAGTGGGTTGCCATTTCCTTCTCCAGGGGATCTTCCCAAACCAGAGATCAAACCCAGATCTCCTGTATTGTGGGCAGATTCTTTACTGTCTGAGTGCCCAGGTGAAGCATGATGGCGGATAGCAAATGTTTAAGAGAACAAGGTCAGCTTATTCCTCTGATAAACTTATTTCCTTTTATTCTTGGTATAATTTAGAAGAGGAAAAGACACTGAACAACCGTCCTCCTTGACGAGATACATCATTTAGTAATAAAACTAATAACCCATGTGCGTCATGTTTAAAGTCTTCAGTGCTTTTTCGTCCATGATCTCAAGTTACTTTTTCAGCACCCAGTGAAAAGTGCCAAGGTTCAGTAATTAGCCTCATTTTCTCTCTCTCTCTCTCTCTTTTTTAGCATGAAGGAATTAAGGACAGAAACAGGCACAGACAAGACTGAAAGTCTGGATTTTTGGTTTATTGCTCTTTTTACTTCAAAGCAAAGTGAATGACTGCAGGAGAGGTGCTGTTTTATTTTGAAATCTACTCTCAGGACACTTGTGTACCTCCTGACTTGATCTACCACCCGACGAGAGAAAATCAAGCTTTGATTCGGGCATTCCGATTTACTCCAACTTCCCAATGACCTTGACCATGGCACCTGAAGAATGTGTTCAACTCTCTGTACCTTTACCTGTGGAAGAAGGAGCTGATTGGGGTGGTTTACTTGAGTCAGGTAATTTAATACCTCAGTCCAGTTCAGTCTCTCAATCCTGTCCAACTGTTTGCGACCCTACGGACTGCAGCACACCAGGCTTCACTGTCCATTACCAACTCCCAGAGCTTGCTCAAATTCATGTACATCACATCGGTGATGCCATCCTACCATCTCATTCTCTGTCATCCCCTTCTCCTGCCCTCAATCTTTCCCAGAATCAGGGTCTTTCCCAAGGAGTCAGTTGTTCGCATCAGGTGGCCAAAGTTTTGGAGCTTCAGCTTGAGCATCAGTCCTTCCAATGAATATTCAGGACTGATTTCCTTTAGGATAGACTGGTTGGATCTCCTTGCAGTCCAAGGGACTCTCGAGAGTTTTCTCCAACACCACAGTTCAAAAGCATCAATGTTTTGGTGCTCAGCTTTCTTTATAGTCCAACTCTCACATCCATACATGACTACCGAAGAAACCACAGCTTTAACTAGACAGACCTTTGTTGGCAAAGTAATGTCTCTGCTTTTATAATATGCTGTCTAGGTTGGTCATAGCTTTTCTTCCAAGGAGCAAGCATCTTCTAATTTTGTGGCTGCAGTCACCAACTGCAGTGATTTTGGAGACCAAGAAAATAAAGTGTTTCCATTTGTTTCCATTGTTTCCCCATCTGTAGGGGATGAAGTGTTGGGACCAGATGCCATGATCTTAGTTTTTTGAATGTTGAGTTTTAACCCGGCTTTTTCACTCTCCTCTTTCATTTTCATCAAGAGGTTCTTTAGTTCCTTTTCACTTTCTGCTAAAAAGGTGGTGTCATCTGCATATTTGAGGTTATTGATATTTCTCTTGGCAATCTTGATTCCAGCTTATGCTTCACCCAGCCCAGCAATTTGCATGATGTACTCTGCATGTCATAATAAGTAAGGTGACAATATGCAGGCTTGAAACAATCCTTTCCCAATTTGGAACCAGTCTGTTGTTCCATGTCCAGTTCTAACTGTTGCTTCTTGACCTGCATACAGATTTCTCAGGAGGCAGGTCAGGTGATCTGGTATTCCCATCACTTTAAGAATTTTCCACAGTTTGTTGTAATCCACACAGTCAAATGCTTTACTGTAGTCAATGAAGCAGAAGCAGATGTTTTTCTGGAACTCTCTTGCTTTTTCTATGATCCAACAGATGTTGGCAATTTGATCTCCTGTTCCTCTCCCCTTTCTAAATTCAGCTTGAACATCTGGAAGTTCTCAATTCACATACTATTGAAACCTGGCTTGGAGAATTTGGAGCATTACTTTACAAGTGTGTGAGATGATTGCAGTTGTGTGGTAGTTTGAACATTCTTTGTCATTGCCCTTCTTTGGGATTGGAATGAAAACTGACCTTTTCCAGTCCTGTGGCCACTGCTGAATTTTCCAACTTTGTTGGCATATTGAGTGCAGTGCTTTAACAGCATCACCTTTTAGTACTTGAAATAGCTCAGCTGGAATTCCATCACCTCCACTAGCTTTGTTCATAGTGATGCTTCCAAAGGCCCACTTGACTTTACATTCCAAGATGTCTGGCTCTAGGTGAGTGATCACACCATTGTAGTTATCTGGATCATTAAATCATTCAATTCTACAATAAAGTAAGACAAAGTATCCTACAACTGGAAATAACTCACAGCATGGGAGAAAATATTTATGGTATCTGATGAGGTATTAACATTTAACTATAATCAATCCCAATGGAAATCAACCCCAAATACTCCTTGGAAGGACTGATGCTGAAGTGGAAGCTCCAATACCTTGGCCACCTGATGCAAAGAGCCAATTCATTGGAAAAGACTCTGATGCTGGGAACGATTGAAGGCAGGAGGAGAAGTGGGTGACAGAGGTTGGATGGCATCACTGATTCAGTGGACATGAACTTGAGAGATGGTGATTGGCAGGGAGGCCTGGGGTGCTGCAGTCCACGGGTCACAAAGAGTTGGACATGACTTGGAGACTGAACAACAACAGCATTAAAGAACTCCTACAATTCAGTAACAGAAATAAATCCAAGTTAAAAATAGGCAAAGGACTTGAATAGAACTTTCTCCAAAGATACACAAGAAATTCATGGAACATAAAAATATGCTCACAATCATTTTTCTAATCACAGAAAAACCGCTTCTTAGAAGATTCTACATAACTGTGAATTTTCCCCTCCTACAGAGCACACGTCTCAACTTACTTGTCCACTGTGTTCCTTTCGGGTGTAAACCAACATGGAATGGTGAATCACACGGTAATTTGAGGTTTAGTTTCTAGAGGAACCGCAGTATAGTTTTCCTCTTTACAATCTCACCTGCAGTATGCAAGGGTTCCAATTTCTCCACATCCTCACCAAAGTTTTTATTTTTTATGTTGTTGGATAATAGCCATTCTGGTGGGTGTGATGTGGTATCTCACTGTGGTTCTGTTTATTTCTTTAGGGATTAGTGATAGTGAGCATATTTTTATGTGCTAGGGCTGTTTGCATATCTTTGGTGAAATGGTTCCTTAAGCCTTTTGCCTATTTTTAATTGGGTTGATGGTTATTAAGTTGTAGGAGCTCTTTATATACTCACATATCAGATATAGTACATACTTTCTCCCATTCTGTGAGGTGACTTTTCACTCTGCTGACTGTATCCTTTGATGCACAAATGTTTTTAAATTTTGATGACTTAAGTTTTGAAGTCCAAATCATCTACTTTTTTCCCTTTGTTATGTGTACTTCTGGGGTCATCTCCAATAGGTCATTGCTAAGTCCAAAGTCATGAAACTTTTCTCGTGGCTTTTCTCCTAAGAACTTTATAATTGTTCTTGCACTGAGATCCCTGACCCACTGTGAGTTAATTTTTGCGTGTGGTGTACGATAAAGTTCTAATTTTGGGTTTTTTTTGCATATGGATAAAGGAATGGCAATCAATTCCAGTATTCTTGCCTGGAGAATCTCATGGACAGAGGCATCTGGTGGGCTACAGTCCGTGGGGTTGCAGAGTCAGACACGACTGAGTGACTAACACATCCGGTTCCCCTAAACCATTCTGTGAAAACACTTACATTTGCTCATTGAATGGTTTGACACTCTTGTTGCAAATTATTTGACCTTACACCTGAGGGCTTATTTCTGGGCTCTCTATTGGTCTGTATGTCTGCTATTTATTTATGCTATACTATTTATGCCAGTACAACACTGTTTTGATTTCTGTAGCTCTGTAGTAAGTTTTGAAATCAGGGCGTGTGAGACTTCCAGCTTTGTAGCTCTTTTTCAAGATCGTCTTGGCAGTTCAGCACCCCTTGAAATTCCACAGGAAATTTAAGAATTAATTTTTCTCATTCTGTAAAAAACTTTGGATTTTGATAGGAATTTTCTTGAATCTGTAGATTGCGTTGGATAGAATTGACATCTCAATAGTTTTCTAATCTATGAGAAAGGTGTATCTTTCCATTCATATCTTTAATTTCTTTCAGCAATGTTTTGCAGTTTTCAATGTACAAGTATTTTGTATGTTAGATTTATTCCTAAGTACTTTATTTTGGAGAGGTTACCATAAATGGAATTTTTAGAAAAAATTCCCTTTTGATTATTTATTGTTAGTGTATATAAATGCAACTGACCTTTGTGTGTTGATTTTATATTCTGCAACTTCACTGGATTCATTTACTGATTATGACAGGTGTTTGGTTTTTTTTTTAATCCTGGACTCTTTTTGGGGTTTTTTTAGTATAAGTTCATGTCTAGAGCAAGCATATTCTTAGTGCTGCACACAGTTATACTTAGTGAAGATAATCTTCAGCATGTTGTCAAAGAAATCAAAGGGCACAAACACCCTGTTGCGGGGGCCCTGCTCCTGGTGGGAGATGATTCACCGTCTCAGAGATCCTCTCTCCATACTGATTGCTAACAGGTCATTTTCAAGCGATTTCATCATTTAATATATAGGTTCAATTCGTTCACAGCTTGGATTTATGTGTTTGCTTTTTCTAACAATAGCAGCAAAAAAAGACCCCCCCCCCCCCCATAAATGTGTTTTAAACGACTTTACATACTGAGCAGTCCTTCTTGGCTTTACTTCCCAGAGCCAGGGGCCATCAGGGTGTATGTCCAGCCCCACGAGCTCGAAGCCCCCTCTTCGCTGGCCCAATTGGAATTATTTTTATTGACTCTGTCTGCTCTCTCCTCTCCCCCTTGGCAATGACGATGAACTCTGTGCAGCCGACAATGGCTTCTGTATTCACAGCTCCCCTTGGAGACAGGGGCTGTTACATCAAAGGTCTGCAGTGTGCTGCCCTTCCTATAATATTTCAATTTAAACACTGCCTCTCTGCAGTGGTGTCACATCTCATTTACACTGTGGCCTTTGTGGGAGACAGGGATCATTACGGAGCGAACACTGAGAAAAAAACACATTACAGGCCGGCCAGGTAGCGGAAGGGAAGGAGACAGGCAGCACAGAGGAGCAGCCGGGGGGCGGAGGGTCTCCGGGGACGTGGAGGGGGCCCGCCCCTCCAACTTGTCAGGCTGGAGTCGGGCGAGGATGCCGCTGACACCTCTGGCTGCACCGCTTTGCCCAGAGATGCTGTTTCTTTACTTTTCTCTGGTTGTTGCAGTAAAGGCAATTCCCCCGTGCTTCCGGGACTGAGATTATCCTCTTTTATCTAGATTTTTCCCTTTCGCCTTTCTTATTTTTAGTCTTTTGTACCAGTGCGGAATGGGCCTCAGTGTGTATTATGTGGACTCCTCTTTCCCGGGGCCCTGCCTCTAAATTGCATTCATTGGTGTGGACAGACCGTCGAGCAAGGAAATAGAAATAATCTTTTGTTTGTTTGTTTGATTTGCTCTCCAGCCCCGGCAATTCGCAGTCTAATAATTTCATTTTAAAAGAAACAACTGTCAGGAAGGCTCGCTCCATTTACTATTAAAACAGGAAGAAGAAGTATTGAATCCCTGGCAAAACAAGCCTGGTCTCCTTCTTCCCCTTTTCTTCCTCTCTCTCCTTTATTCCCTGTTCTTCGCCTCCCCACCATCATTCCCATGAATAATTTATGCAGAAATGTCACTAGAACACACCAAGGCCCCTTAAGGAGAGGTGCAGAAGCCTGTGCTGCAGGACCCTGGGCTGGCTTGCCTTCCAGTGGCAACAGCCAGCATCCGGACAGAGAAGTGGACGCCCCGGTGTCTGGTGGGATGTGTGAATACAGAGGTTATTTCTGCAAAACGGTGAGTGGTGAGGGTGGGAGAAGTCATGCGACCTTGCCCTTCCCCGGGAGGCCTCATATTGCATCGTACTTTTCAGCCCATTTGCCTATCACATTTTCTCAGCTTTCCAAATACTGCAGGCAATTCCCAGGCGCCCAAATGCTGTGGGACGTGGCGCTGGTGGCTGTGGGGATAAGGCCGGCCCAGCCCTGTGCCCAGGAGTGGGGCCCTCTCACACAGATGAAGATGAACGTGCCAGGCCATCTGCAGGTCAAGGTTCTCATAGACACCAGGAAGACCCTTCTCCCTGCTCACAGTGAGTACATGATAAACACTTAGCTTTTTTAAAAATTTATTCTTTATAGATATAGTTGATCTACAATGTTGTTAATTACTGCTGTAGTGAAGTGACTCAGTTACACATTTATATATCCTTTTTAATATTCTTTTCCATTATGGGTTATGACAGGATACTGAATACGGTTTCCCGTGTTACACAGGAGGACCTTGTTGCTTATCCATTCTATATACACTCATTTTCATCTGTTAACCCCAAACTCCCATTCCATTCCTCCCCCACCTCCCCACTTGGCTACCATGAGTCTATTCTCTAGGTATGTGAGTCTGTTTCTATTTCATAGACAGGTTCATTTGGGCCATGTTTTAGATTCCACATATAAAGGCTTCCCTTGTGGCTGCAATGTGGGAGACCTGGGTTCCACCACTGGGTTGGGAAGATCCTCTGCAGAAGGGAATGGCTACCCACTCCAGTTTTCTGGCTTGGGGAATTCCATGGACTGTATAGTCCATGGGGTTGCAAAGAGTGAGACACGACTGAGTGACTTTCGCTTTCATGGTACATATATACAATGGGATATTATTCAGCCATTAAAAAGAACCAAACAATGCTATCATACTAAGTGTATGTAAGTGTACTAAGTGTACTAAGTGATGTAAGTCAGACAGAGAGAGACAGATACCATATAAGACTGAGTAGTTTTGGATCACTTGTTTCCTTTAAAGGGTACCTAGAGAGCTCTGCATGGTTTGTTGAGGTTTGAATTGATGGAGCTGCTGGAGAAATCTGTAAACACACGTTATTCTGTAGCACATGCATGCCGGGCTCTGTCCACGTGTGTGCCCACCCCCCCACCAGAGAGACCAGACACCAACACCATCCTCTGAGAAGAAGGGGATTTGGGTTTCAGTTAGAACTTTTAAGACACTGGTGCATTTGATGTGCAGAACACACACCAGGATATTTCGGTTTTAGGGAACTTTAAGTCTCTTTAGCAAAAGCACCCCCTCGGTGTGTCTTTGTCCCCGTCTCAGGCGGGGGCCACAGAGCGCCTCGACACCGTCTCTCCCTGTGGGTCTGCGTTCAAATGCCTCATTTTTATAAGAGTAGCAGTCATCTTGGAGAAGGAAATGGCAACCCGCTCCAGTGCTCTTGCCTGGACAGAGACAGAATCCCTGGACAGAATCCCCTGGACAGAGGAGCCTGGTGGGCTACAGTCCATGGGGTCGCAGAGTCGGACACGACTCACACACACACACTCACACGTCCTCTTGGATGAGGGCTGGCTCGGCTCCGCTGTGACCTCGCCTCTCCTAGTTCCATCTGCAATCGCCCTCTTTTCAAGCAAGGTGACATTCTGAGGTCCTGGGCTGAGAGCTTCGCATATGCATCTTGGTGCAGGGCGATGGGGGGAAAGGAGGGAAGCACAGTTGGCCGGTAGCTGAGTCTGGATGAGGACGCACCTCAGCGAGGAGGACGGCGTGGAGGGGCGAGGCAGCCCCTCTGGAAGCGCAGCGCAGGACCCCGTACGTGCCCTGGGAGGCATGGCCGGTACGGGTCGGGGGCTCCGAGGGGCCAGAGGCCACCCCTGCCTCTGTCACCTGAGCCAGGGTGGGAGGATGACATCACCCTTTCACCCACCGCACACGTGCCCAGCGCCCACGTGGGGGGTGAAGGTGGCCTGGAGGCGCGGGAGGCGGGCCAGGACCGGGGAGGAGGGAGACGCGTGCGCCCTGGCTCAGGCCTCCGCGGCCTCCGCGCCCACCGGCTCAGGACCCGCCCCTTTGGTAGCCTCGAGCTGGCGTCTGGTGGAGCCTGGAGGGCAGGGAAGACGTGAGGGAGTGGGCCCCGACCGCAGCACGAGAGGCGCCCCGCTTCCAGGGCCCCCACCCGGGGCGCGTGGCCCAGGCCGGCTCCGCCCTGATGGCCGAATCTGCGCAAGCCGTGGGCAGATGGCCACGGCGTCGGCCCGAGCGCCCGCCCTACCCCGCAGGCCCCGGGGGAGAAAAGACAGGAAGTCTCGGTGCCCACGTTCCCTGCGGCTCCAAACGTCCGCTCCCCCTGAATCCAAGCTGCGCGCGCCTCCCGCTCCCAACAAGGCTTCTCCGATCTCCTGGCCCTCCTCTTCACGCCCCCCTCCCCACCAGAATGAAGTTATTTCACAGGAAAGTGATAGGAAGTGAAGTCAAAGTCGCTCAGTCGTGTCCGACTCTGCGACCCCATGGACTGTACAGTCCGCGGAATTCTCCAGGCCAGAATACTGGAGTGGGCAGCCTTTCCCTTCTTCAGGGGATCTTCCCAACCCAGGGATCAAACCGAAGTCTCCCGCATTGTGGGCGGATTCTTTGCCAACTGAGCCACGAGGGAAGCCCTTATTCTCAGGAACGCACTTCATTTCTGACTCTACAAGGGCGCTCCACCGACAGTCTTCAGGGCCTGTTGGTATTTCAGCTGTTTGAACAGTGACCCGTAAGAGGTGAGCTGCCACAGAGAAGTTAAAGGTTTTAGAAAATTTGGGGAGAAGTGGGGATTCTGTACGTGGTGCTGTACATGACGTGTTTACACTTAGTGAAGTGAGTGAGGGGCTTCCCTCATAGCTCGGCTGGTAAATTTTTAACTTATTTTTAATCGAAGGATAATTGGTTTACAGTATGGATCCTGCCACACAGCAACATGAATCAGCCACAGTACACACATGTCCCCTCCGTCTTGAGCCCCTCTCCCACCCCTGTAGCTTGTTATAGAGCCTAGGTCTGGGTTCCCTGCGTCATTCGGCAAATTCCCGCTGGCTGTCTATGGTACATGTGGTTACACTTGGCTGCGTTCTTTGTGCAGAAGCGCCCTCTGCATGGCGCCCCCTGAAGCGGACCTTGGGGTGGGCCCAATGTGAGCTACCTCCCTGCTTTTGGACATGGCCACAGGAAACCAGAGGACAGGGTAGGAGAGCAGGAAGGTTCCAGAGGGGGGAGAGCAAGGCAGGGCCCCAGGCCGGCCACGTTTGGAGCCAGTCGAGAGCACCCAGGTAGGAAGGGTAGGAGCGGCCGGGACTGCTGGGCACGTGGAGACTCTGCTTCTCCTCGGTGACTAGATGCCTTTGAGGGCATTGGGGAAGGGCAGGGGGGACTCAGGCTGAGAATGGATGACGGGGATAAAGAGGGACCCAGCTCGGGGAGAGCCCCAGCCCGGGGGTGGGGGGGCTGGGGGTGCAGGGGAGACGGCAGAGGTGGCCGTGGCCCTGGTGGGATGGCCCCAAGGCTCCGGACAGGCGTTGGCCCTGAGGGGCCCTCAGGGTGGGTCCACTCTGAGCAGCATCTGCAGAAACGTTCAGGACAGGACTCCTGGGGAACGACTTCCTTCCGGGACACTGCATCACTTGCTTCTTGGCAGAGAGGCCAAAGTGAACGCTCTACAAAATGGATTCATCACAGGGTAGAAACCACATTAGCCTTTATTAGTGAAAACAAATAAAGTGCATGGAAAATGCTGGCCTGGGTTTATATCGGCTAAATGAAAGCATAGTCTGAATATTTTAAAGCCCTCTTTTTCTTTTTGTTAAAAATTCACCGTTGTCAAGAATGCAGACCCCATGAATCACCTTTTTTAAAAGGGCGGGGGGTTAAAGTTCTCATGTAGCCTACATCATGAGCCGACAGCTCTTAAATCATC
This sequence comes from Dama dama, assembly GCF_033118175.1. Classification (NCBI taxonomy): domain Eukaryota; kingdom Metazoa; phylum Chordata; class Mammalia; order Artiodactyla; family Cervidae; genus Dama; species Dama dama. Next base: position 74,649,992 of record NC_083705.1, read on the forward strand.
TTGTGCTCTTGATGAAGTTCTAAGACCTTGGCATGAGAATCATACACAAATCCCCGCACGTGAACTATTTAGACTTCCACTTTTAATTATTCATGAAATGTGCAGAAACACGGTCCAGTGCACATTTGAGCAGAGTTCGCTAATGCCCATGAACAAATCATAAACACCTCACCAGGGGGCCGGGGCGCAAGCTCCCCTCGAAGAGGTGCCTTATTAGGAGTTGCTGCCACCACACCGACAGTCAGCTCGCCATGACGGGTCCCCAGCTCCCAGACTCGGGAGGCTTGTCTGTGATGTCTCCACTCTCATGACCCAAAGGGAACTGCGTTCAGCAGACTTCTCAGATTCAAGGCTGATGTAGCTTCTTCTGTGCTGAAGAAACAAGCCCTCAGAGGGGTGTGTTCCAGCTCTAATGCTTGGAGGGAACTGAGCTTCTGGGGTGGCGTCATACATGACCTGGCTTCCCTCTGAGTCCTTCTGCACAGAAGTGGGGTAACTGCCAGGAGACCCCAACTCTCACGGGGTGAAATAAAGTGAGCTTCCTAACGATGATGGTCTGAAATTAAAGGAAGAATATCAGGAAACTGAGAAGGACACAAACATGAACAAGTCACCCACACAAGAGAAACATGTTTAAACTTACTAACAGATAGATGAGAGTTACAAAGACACGCATCCAATTGCCTTTAGAAAATATTTATTAGCACTAATTCTTCTCAGGCACACTTCCAGATTCTGAGGATACAGAGATGGATCAGCAAAGTGTCTGTCCTTCAAGGATCCTATTCCAGTGGAGAGGTATGGGCAAGCAAACCCACGAGACCTAGTGATGGAGAGAAAGCAGAGTGAGGGGTCATGAGAAGTGACCCTGGGTTTGGAGTTTGGTGTGGACCAGGCCAAAGTGAGAGCACCCAGGCAGATGGAGGTCAGGGGCTCTTGGCACAGTCTTCTGCAAGTTCAAGGACCAGAGGAGGTCGCATTGTAGGAGCAGAAGGAGGGGGGTGGGTGATGAACAGGTGACAAAGCTGGAGAGGAAGCCAGCAGGGTTTCTAGGCTCAGGGAGATGGGAAGTTCCAACTGTGGGATTCACAGTTGCAGTCGGAATCCAGATATATTTTAAATAGGAACAACAGCACAGCATTTTTTTCTTAAATTATGCATTGGGTGAAAAGAGAGGGAGAAAGAAGATCTAACTATGACTCCAAGATCTCCGCTGAAGCAAATTGAAGAAGGTATGAAAAAGACCCTGATACTGGGAAAGGTTGAAGGCAAAAGGAGGGAGGGCAGCAGGGGATGCCGTGATTAGATAGAATCACTGGCTCAATGGACATGAACTTGAGCAAACTCTGGGAGAGAGTGGAGGGTAGAGGAGCCTGGTGTGCTGCAGTGTGTGGGGTTGCAAAGAGTCAGACGTGAGTTAATGACAGAACAACAACAATTCAGACATGACAGTCTGTACAAGAAGCGGAGAAGGGGGCAGGAGACAGAGGGGAGAACGTGAGAAGACTGAACACCAACAACGTTGGGTTATGATTTACCAGGATGGGAAAACTGTGGGAGAAGACCGTTTGGCGGTAAGGGCTGAGTGAGTGTGAAGCCGTGAGGACTGAGATGCTTCTTGAACATCTAACTGGAAATACTGGGAAGGCAGCTGGACCAGCAGGACTATAGTTCAGAAGCGAGGTCTGGAGGGGAAGGATGATTTGTGAACGTCTGTGTATAGATGGAATTTCTAAATGACGGGTGAGTGTTGTCATCTAAGGAGTGCAAGTAAAAGAAACACTCAGGAAGGCAGAAGAACTGGAACGACTCTTCAAGAGCCAGGGAAGGAGATTTTTTTTTTTAAGAGCATATGATTGAATGCCTTGACTATGATTAACAGCTCAGATAAGCTGAGATCAGAGAGTTGCCCGCTGGCGTATGATCTGGGTTGAAATGTGTTTCCCCCCCCAAATTGATATGTTGAAGTCAAGGTGTGGAACCTCAGAATCTGACCACCTTTGGAGATAGCGTGTTTTGAAAGGTAACGAAGGTAAAGTGAGGTCATATGGGTGGTGCCCTGACCCAACATGACTGGTATCCTTCTAGGAAGAGGAGATTAGGAGCAGACTCAGAGGGAAGAAGGCCGTCCACATGCCAAGGAGAGAGGCCTGAGAAGCAGCCAGGCCTGCTGACACCTGGGGCTTCCAGGCTCCAGGTCTGTGAGAACGAGTTGCTGCTGTTTTGGTCACTGGGGCTGTGGCAGGTCTGGGTACAGGAGCCCTGGCAACGGAGTGCTCACTGGTCAGAGCACGCGGGGTGGCCTGGCGCGGTGTCTGTGGCAGAGTCACTCTGTAACAGACCAGCCCTGATTCCTCCTTTCTGGACTGAACCCATCGCATTTGGGTGACTGTGCGCCTGACTCTGAAGGATGCTGCAGGGTGGTCCCCTCCTCCCTGCCTCCAGGGACCAGTCCTGTAAGAGACGTAAGAGGACAATGTGCACCTGGGCCTCTGGGAGTGGGCCTCGTCCTTGGGGATGGAGGCTGGATGAGAGGCCAGGCCTGATGCTGCCTCCTCTGGGCTCAACAGCTCCGGAGCCAAACTAGAAATCAACAGCTAAAAGTGCCTGCGTCCCGACCCGTAAAATCAAGCAACCCACACGCAATTCACAAGTTAAAGAAGAAATCACAACGGAGTGATGACTACACATGTACAAATATACATAAAAGGATAGCAAACCAAATTTAGGAGAAAAATCCGGAAAATAATCAAGCACTCTTTAGAGGAGAACATAACCCAGAATTCCTACAATAAATCATATACTGACCCCAGTACGTTTTAAAAAATAAGTGCAAAAACCAAGAAAAAGTGACAAAGAATCAAGAGATAAAATATTCTATAGAAGCAGATGAAGAGATAAATCAAATATCATTATTAGTGGGTAAAGACTTCAAAATAACTATGACTGAAATTTGCAAATGGATAAACAAGAGTGAGCAAAATGAATGTAATCAAATAAGCATTCTAAAACTATTAGAATAATAGAAACTACAATATCTAAAATTTAAAAGATATGTATGTTGAGTTAATTTTAAAATTAAAGCAGATGATAGAATGTGTAAACTTGAAACTAATTCTGAATATAGTGCTTGGGCTTGATTTTAAAGATGAGAGAAAATGGAAACAGCAGAACAGAGCGTGAGAGAAATATGGGTAAAGATGTGAATGGGAGAATGAAACAGAAGCACTCTCGAAAAGTAATTTCCCAGAACTTTGCAAACGGCAAAACACGCTGCCTCACAGTTTACAAAGTCTCAGCAAATCCAAAGCACAGTGCAGAGGAAACTGCAATTAATCACAGGATTGTCTGACTATTTAAAACCAAAGATAAAGGGAAATATTACAAGAACTAGGGGTGAAGGATGGGGACCCAGTAACCTCAGGAAAAGAGAAGGGGTTACTGCCCAAAGCTCTGAAATTCTAATCTCAATGAAAATATTGCTCCAAAATTAAAGGAAAATAAATACTTTAGACAAGTAAATACTTTAGACAAGTAAAAGCTGAGAGTGTTTCCATCACATTTTGCACTATTTAAAATACGAAGACGCCTTCTTTAGGATCAAAGAAAAAGGATTCCAGAAAAAACGGCAGAGAACTAGGGAAAAAGAAAGACCATTGAAAATTATGATTTTAAAATATATTGTCTGTTTAAAACAAAAATAATAACAATGTCATAGGGGCTTATAACATGCATGGAAATAAAATATATGACAATAAGTTAAAAAAACAGTGCTGTAATATCAATTTTAATTACTCCAGGTGTTTTGTTATTTGGGATGTAGAAAAGTACCAACTTAAGGCTGGTGATGATTGGTTAAGTATCTGTTTTTTAAAACTTTTGAAATGTCTCAGTTCAGTTCAGTTCAGTTGCTCAGTCATGTCCAACTCTTTGCAACCCCATGAATCGCAGCACGCCAGGCCTCCCTGTCCATCACCAACTCCTGGAGTCCACCCAAACCCGTGTCCAATGAGTCGGTGATGCCATCCAACCATCTCATCCTCTGTCATCCCCTTCTCCTCCTGCCTTCAATCTTTCCCAGCATCAGGGTCTTTCCAAATGAGTCAGTTCTTCGCAGCAGGTGGCCAAAGTATTGAAATGTCTACAAAGTGATAATAAACATAAAATAAAAAATCAACTAAATAAATAAAAATAAACTAAAAAAATCAACTAAATAAAAATCAAAGGGCAGAGAAAATGAAATAATATAATATTGAATTAATTAAGAAGAACAAGTTTAGTGGTGTGTCAGTCGTTCAGTCGTGTCTGACTCTTGGCAACCCCATGGACTCTAGCCTGCCAGGCTCCTCTGTCCATGGAATTCTCCAGGCAAGAATACTGGAGTGGGTTGCCATTTCCCTCTCCAGGGGATCTTCCCACCTAAGGATTGGACCCAGGGCTCCTGGATTGCAGGCAGATTCTTTACTATCTGAACCACCAGGGAAGCAAGTGTGTAACTAACAAGGAACATTTGTCTTTGGAATATGAGGATGGTTTGACATTAGGGAATCTATCAACACCTGATTCACTCAGATTAATATTGAAAGAGAAAAAATAAAACAAGTAATCTCGTTAGAAAGAAGAAAAAAATATAAAATTCAGTAGTCACTCAAGAAAAAGTCTTGGGGGAGCTAGGAAGACATACTTGTTGCAATAAAGCCATCCATTCACTAAAGGCTTCATCCTCCTTAGCACTGGGCGATTAGAAACATTTTTATTAAGTCAGGAAGAAATCAAGGTTGCCTATCATTGCTCTTTTCTATGTAACATTTTTTATAATCCCCAATTCAAAGATGTCTCATATAAAAAAAGAAATATGATGAATAGGTATTGATAAGGAGGAGACACTGTTTTCCTTGTTTGTAGAAGGCTTGATTATCTAGACTGAAAAGTCCAGGAAATCAAGCACATTTAACAATGGAAAATCTACTGCAATGGAAGATTATTGTATTTAAAAACATCCAAATGGAATATATATATATATATATATATATATATATATATGTATGTATTTTTTGTTGTTCAATTGCTAAGTCCTGTCCGACTCTTTGCAACCCCATGGATGCCAGGCTTCCCTGTCTTCCACTATCTCCTGGAGTTTGCTCAAGTTCATGTCCATTGAGTTGGTGATGTCCATTCATGTCTACTGAGTCAATATATATTTTTACAAAGCCATTTTTTCAAGTGGTTTCACAATCCATGTTTCAAATTTATTTTTCTTAAAGTGTAATTTCTACTAAAAAAAATCAATGAAGAAAAGATGAGCATGAAAATAGAAGGTAGAAAAAACAAAAATACTCAATGTAGTTAAAAAATCACTTTCCAACAAGTATTGCCTCCAGATAAAACACAGGTTAAGACTTTGCCTGGTCCATCGGGATCAGCAGGAAATGCTGAGTCCTATCCAGGATGCCCTGAATGACCTCTCTCAGATTTTTAGCAAGATTTTCAATTTGGCACATGTGTCTTATAGAGCATTTTGACAACATGTACTAAGAGCTTTAGCGTGTCTACAGTTTCAGCCCCACGATTCCAGTGAAGGAATGTCTCTAAAGAAAAGACTCAGGGATCCCGTGAGCAGTCATAGCTGAGATCATGGTCTCAGCCTTGTCTGGAAGAGTGAAAAACGCATCCATGCAAGTGTTCAGGCCTGAGAAACGTCAGTGTGGGAGAGTGCATCCTGGGGACGGAGGTGCCCACAAGAGCTGTGACTTTATTGCGCTCGGGAGACATCTGTGCATTACCGAGATTAAGGAGGAGTTATTTCAAACATGAGTCACGATTAATTCTGAGAAAGATTCTTCCACTTCACAAGATAGCATAATAATTTTATGGGCTTCCCAGGGGGCTTCCCAGTGGTAAAGAACCAGGCTGCCAATGCAGAAGACATAAGAAACTCAGGTTCGATCCCTGAGTCAGGAAGATCTCCTGGAGGAGGGCATGGCAACCCACTCCAGCATTCTTGCCTGGAGAATCCCATGAACAGAGGAGCCTGGCGAGCTACAGTCCATGGGCTTGCAAAGAGTTGGACATGACTGAAGTGACTTAGCATGCATGCATAATAATTTGATAATTGAATAAATATTATTTCAGCCAGCTTCAATTAACTTTAAAATCACACGTGGTGACACTTTAAAGCCACCTGTGGGAAGGGAAGGGGAGAGACAGGCACTTAGTAGATGAAATTGAGCAAGCGCAGGCCTAGTGAGAACCGTGGCATCATCAGGGTAAGGGCGCCCCTCCCCCAGGTGAGTGCAGCGGCCTCCGGAACAGCCCTGCCTGCCCTCTGAGCCTCCCCTCTGGGCCTCCACCGTAAACTGCAGAGAAAGACGGGATTGACTGCAGGGCCGCACTCTTCCTTTGGCGCCTCTGTAAAGGCTGCACCTTTGTGCCAGGGGACGTCAATTAGAGATCAGGGGCTTACTGAGAGGCCAGAGGTTGCCCTGAAGTTGGCTGACCTCGCCTGCTGCACCAGAACCCAATGTCTGTTTTATTGATTGGCTCCTGTTAATAACCCTGCAGGACTGGCAGGCACATGGCAGGGCTGGCCGGAAGACTGTGGCCGTAGGTGTTAAGGAAACCACCAGCACCCCTGACTGAGGCCCCGAGTCATTACTGAAGAGCCTGGGGTTCATTCTGTAACTTGGGGGCCTGGGCCACGGCTCACTTCCACTGGGTGATTATTGAACTGACCCTTGCAATTTTCAGAGAACTATCACTTCCTTTCTAAGATGTGACCTTGGCCTGCCTCTGCTCACAGTAGTCTCCCAGCCCTGGGGAGGTCTTGTTGTGGAGTCAGAGTCTGGGCACACTCTCCCAACCAGAGGCCAGGGGATGAGCCTGTCAATTAGCGTCAGTTTAGGCTCCAGGGCCCCTCCCTGCAGGTGGTCCTGAGATCACGTGAGAGCCCCATGAGATAGTGACAGAAAGAAACATGCAATGGCTAAATCAGGACACTACCCTCAGCTTACCTAAGGGGATCGTCTGATATTCTGCAAAGCAATGAAGTGTGACTTTGGTCAATCTCTCTATTGGAAACGACATTACACAAACGAAGCAGTAAGAATTCCAGGGGCGTTGTGAGGTGGTCACACAGACGTGTGGGATCCAAAAGGCAGGGCCGGTGCGCTCGCTCTGCAGAGATGCGAAGTGAGGGAAAGTGAAAAGTGAAAGTGAAGTTGCTCAGTCATCCGACTCTTTGTGACCCCGTGGACTGTAGCCTACCAGGCTCCTCCGTCCATGGGATTCTCCAGGCAAGGATACTGGACTGGGTTGCTATTTCCTTCCCCAGGAGATCTTCCCGACTCAGGGATCAAACCCAGGTCTTCCACATCGCAGGCAGACGATTTACCTGCTGAGTCACCAGGGCAGCCCCAAAGGGAGGGAAAGTGAGGTGAAAGTGAAAGTCGCTCAACTGTGTCCAACTCTTTGCAACCCCATGGACTGTCCATGGAATTCTCCAGGCTAGAATACTGGAGTGGGTAGCCTTCCCCTTCTCCAGGGGATCTTCCCAACCCAGGGATCAACCCAGGTCTCCCGCATCACAGGCAGATTCTTTACCAGCTGAGCCACAAGGGAAGCCCAAGAATACTGGAGTGGATAGCCTATCCCTTCTCCAGCAGAGAGAGATGAGAAAACACCGTTGAACGAGGGGATTTGTGACCTCAAAGTTAAGTGAGGCAGATGAATAGGTGTCTGTTTACACCTCAAATAACAAAGCGTTAAAAATGCTGATGTGCCTTTTAATCTCATTTTTGTTGTCATCCTTCTTTTCCTCTGTGCTCCTGATACTGTTTCAGCATGAGTTACCACTGTCAAGAGAGAAGATTCAGCAGGTCAAGGCCTGAGCAGCTTATCCAGGTTCTCAAACTGCATAAAAATAACCCAGAAACATGTTAAAATGCAGGTTCTGCGGTCCTGGATCAGACTTACTAACTCTGAATCTTTGGAAACGGGATGTGAGAATCGGGATTTTCATCACAGTCCCTTGATGAGAAAGGCTGATGAGAACAAATCATATCACACTTCGGCAGATTTGTTTATGCTAAGTGTTAGTAATGCTAAAGTCTGTAAAGTCCATGTAACCATTTATTTAATTTATATAAAGACTACTTGCAAAGACTGGATAATTAAATCATATTGAAGTGATCATCATACATCTCTGGGATACTGGAAGGAATTTGTAAGATTGTGTATGTAGGCGAAGTGCCTAGAATGGTGTCTGGTACCAAGTAAATGCTCAACAAATTAGCTTTAAGGGGAAAGCTCTGATGCGTTAGCAGGAGGAAACACTGGAATCAGATGTGGGTGTTCTACAATGCTTGCACAGGGCAGCCCATCATTTTGCAGTGCTATTAACACTGTTATCACAGTTACTATTATGATTCTTCTCCCCCACTGTGACTGCCCCTTTTAAAGTCTTACTCTCCCTCACAGGGTCCCGGCCATGACCTTACTTTCCCCCACCCGCCTCCCATTCCTGTCTAGGCTCAGGAGTTCTACACATGCTAAGCTGGGTTGGGGGCAGGGGTTGCACAAAATGCTAAGCTAACCTTAACTCTCCCTACAGCATTTGTCAGCATTCTCCCTTGTTCTAACACTTCATCTTTGTGCACCAGTCATTGCAGTGAAAAAGTTCAGCCTCACCTACCTTTTTGAATATTCGCATATCAGACCTTCAGTTTCAGACACTTGTCCTCTGACAGTGCAGTCCTCCAGATGTAAGTTTGGATCAACTTGTAGCTGAAAAAAAAAAAAAAAAAGAAGGAGAAGAAGAAGAAGAAATGCCTGTCAAAACGATTTTGACAGCTGACTGTCAAAAAGAAATGCCCCTTTTCTTTCAGAGGCCTCCCCCTTCTTCAAGGTCTTCCTCAACTTGACTTTTCTCTGAAGCTGTCCCAGGATCAAACCAGCCTTGCCTTCTTCCTTTATTGGCCATTAACCTGTGATGCACCTGCTTACGTTGCTCTCCTGATTCCTTTTACGTCCGTCCCCCATCAGTGATGATAGGGCCTGTCTCATTTTCCCACATTTCTATGTCGTCTCTGCTAGAACCTGACACGTGGCAACTGATTAATACATAATCCAGTGTTGACAGGAGCTCACTTTGTTCCTGGGACTGAGACCCATGCCAGCCTCACAGGCTGGGTGCTGTTTTTATCCTCTTTTGCATATGTGGAAGCTGAGGCCCATAAAACTTAAGCAGCTTGCCTCAAGTCTCAACGCAATGAAAGGAGTGAAACTGGGGTTCCAAGCTGGGAATTTGACTATCAAGTATCTAATCCCCTTATGTGCATCAAATCATCAATGATCGCGAGTTGACCTATATCAAATCCTCTTTTTGCTGTGAGAAGGGCATACTAGGGGCCCAGCCCCAGGAGAGCGTGAACTTGGAGGTTTCCCCATGACACTGACCCGTCATGGTCCTGCTCCCTTGTAATCCACAGCACAGCTCCTTGGCTTGGCCAAGTCATCCTGAAGCAGAATGAAGCACCAGGGCAAAATGTGGGTTCTGGGCCCCATTTGTATAGTTTGCCTGTGTAGGAAGAAATGGCACCCAATCTTCCCTTATCATCTAAGAAAGCTCTGGATGTCACAGACGTATCCTACAAATGGCATTTAAAGGCTCTAGGCCCCACCGCCAAATGGGCCCAGCAAGATGGACCATCCCTGCTGTCTTGTCCTCCTGGGCTCCGGATTACAGACGCTTGGTGATTTCCCTGACAGCCACACTAAACTGCTGCTACACTGTATCCTCTCCTCCCCAAGAACTCGGAGCTTAGGCCAGGTTTCTCTCCCCTCCCCAAGAAGACTCTGAGTGATCAGGGAACTAAGCCTCCAAATGACCGGCTCATCAAGATCTTTGAACATTTCCTGTGGACAGATGATAGGGGATCCCTGAGCTTGTTTGGCCTGAAATCCTAGATCCAGGGGCCATGTAGAGTTGTGTGGTGTTTGCGAGATAAATGGAAGATTACATTTCAGTTGGATACTAGAGACTCAGTGAAACTTGTGCGTTTGTGTATTAGTCGGGCAGTCATGTCCGATTCTCTGCAACCCCATGGACTGTAGCCCACCAGGCTCCTCTGTCCATGGGATTTCCCAGGCAAGAATACTGGAGTGGGTAGCTATTCCCTTCTCCAGGGGATCTTCCTGACCCAGAGACTCGAACCTGAATCTCCTGCATTGCAGGTAGATTCTTTACCATCTGAGCCACCAGGGAAGCCCTTAATAAACCTTACAAGAAAGCTAACTCAGCATCACAAACAATGAAAGAAGCCCAGGTTCACACTGTAACTACACAGATACATTATCATGAGAAAGCAGTCCACAAGCTTCTGCCATTTTTGGCGCACTCCCGGCTGTAAAGACACGTCTATGTACCTTAGTACTCATTCCTGTTGACCCAGACGTCTAGACTTTACGCTGAACTCCAGCCTGAAGTCCTTCAGAAGGCTTGTGTTTGTCTGTTGGGTGGAGGCGGGTTGCCTCCAAATGCTTCTGGATTTGTGTGCAGCCGGACCTCAGCTCTGCTTCATCTCTGTCTCCTTAGCTGCACCCCTCACCCGTCCTGCGCTTCAGCCAGTGTGCAGCCGGACCTCAGCTCTGCTTCATCTCTGTCTCCTTAGCTGCACCCCTCACCCGTCCTGCGCTTCAGCCAGTGTGCAGCCGGACCTCAGCTCTGCTTCATCTCTGTCTCCTTAGCTGCACCCCTCACCCATCCTGCGCTTCAGCCACATTGAAGGAGGCCGTCAGCACTTGGTGTATTGAAATGGCAGGCTCTAGCCCTGCCTGGAAATCACATCCCCAGCTGTGTCCATAAAAACACTGCAAGGCTCAGCTCAAATGCTGCCGTTTTGAAAAGCCTTACTCCTCCCTGGCTGCCAAGGGAGCGTGTCCTTTCCCTGAATGTCCGCCACTCTCAGGACGAGGGGAAGTGGCGTGGTAAAGAGGAAGGACTCCAGAGCCTGGCAGCTCTGCCACTTCCTACCTGGTGTGATCCCGGACGTGCCCCCTCACCTTGGCCCCCCCTGTGTGAAACGGAGGTCAATGTGATGCCACCTCACAAGGTTATAAGGCACAAATAAAGCACTCAGAACAGACGAAGTGAGAGTAAGCAGGTGGGACCTGTTTGTTATTGTTATTGGTGGTGGGTTAGTCACTAAATTGTGTCCAACTCTTGTGACCCCATGGACTGTAGCCTGCCAGACTCCTCTGTCCATGGAATTCTCCAGGCACGAATACTGGAGTGGGTTGCCATCCTTCTCCAGAGGATCTTCCCCACCCAGGGATCGAACCCAGGTCTCCTGCATTGCAGGCAGATGCTTTACCAACTGAGCTAGGAGGGAAGCCCACATTGTTATTATTATGTGGCTCTTTTTCCTGCTTTCCTCCTGCATGAACACACCCACATTGTCATCATTCACCACAGGTCTAAACTTTCTAGGTGTTTCTTACCGACATATCACCATGATGCTAGCGTGATGCCTCAAATATGGTAGTCACTAAATATGTAGAAAAGTGCATTGTTTCTATGAGAATACAGTCTTCGTACAAGAAGTAGCCTGCTCTAAATTGAGGTAGATGATATCTGAGTGAACTTGACCAGCAAAACAATGACCGCGGTTATTCCTACCACCTCGTACGCCACCAAGCAAAAGCCTCTTGGTTTATAATGTTCTGGTAGTTTGTTCTCTGCCTGTCAGTTGGGGATTTTTGAGCTGCAATGAACATACAAATGCACCGTGCGTGGTGTAATGTACGTAATGTGCATGGTGAAATGTACCAGTGTGGGCCTGAGAGCAGTTTGTCCTTCTAAGCATCGCATTTGTTTCCATAATTTAGGTAAATGCTAGGGTTTGTAGTGAACTAGGCTGGCTTCCACAAGGATCACAAAATTTGCCTACCTTTACAACACAAACTGTATTACTGACGTTTCTCCATTTACTAATCCCTTTTTTTTTCTTTTTGTAAATTGGGGTGTAGTTGATTTACAGTGTTGTGCTAGTTTCTGCTGCACAACAAAGTGAATTCAGCTGTCTGTGTGCACACGTCCCTCCCTCCGAGCGCCCCTCCCACACCAGCCCGTCTCAGCCCCAGTCACCACGGGCCCTGAGCTGAGCTCCCCGTGCTGCATAGCAGGCTCCCTTTAGCTGTCTGTTTACATGTGGTCTTCTACATGGATCAATTCTGCTTTCTCAGTTTGCCCCAATCCTATTGCAGAACAAAACATGGCATATTTGGGCTTTGCCTCTCAATTTTTTTTTTTTTTTTCTTTTTTATCTTTACTAGGTGATAAATGCACCTTTGTAAAAAAAAATTAAAAACAAAACAAAACAAAAAACCACCGAAACCATTCTATTCAGGGGCTCTGTGGATGGGTGGATTGATTTCTTTTACATTTTTAGAAACCAACTCAGAAAGTGTTAATTGCTATGAATATCTAGTCAGCATTTATTTTAAAAATATAACATTAATAAAAGTTAATCAGAAAATAAATAATTTCATAAAAGAACCATAATAACCTTTTCCACTAAATAGATAATTGCATTTTTTTCTTCTACATTCTAATTTTGATGTTTTTCTTAATAGCTTGTGATTAAAAATATTTATATGTTCAGAGAGCTGATTATAAGTTTCTGGATAATTTAAGACAGATTGTTAGAATTATTACTTTCCAATAGAAGAGTAAAAACACACAAACATGATCTGAGGTTCTTTACCATAAAGCAGTTATCTATATTCTTATGTTATTTCCAAAATATTTGTCAAGATTAAAAAAAATGATTACTTCTGAGAGTACAGAATCTATTTTTGATATTATAATTATTATTTACCAAAAGCAAGTTAGATTAGGTAAACATGAAGAAAAAATACAGAGTAATTAATTTTTCCAAGCAACCTCCTAGATAGAACCAGGGCAGGCAGAATGCCAGGTAACAGAGAGCCTGCAATAACCTACAGCACAAATGTATTCGAAATACAAAAGCAGTCAGGCTCTCTGTTCAAATGGCCATCAGTGGTGCTGGCACCTGGGCCGTAAACACCCAGGGTCAGTTACTCTTACCCAGAATTAACTCAGATGGGAACAGAGCAGCCGGCTAATTCCCTCTAATTGAATGTCATTTAATCACATCGTTTCCCCAACTAGCATTCTTAAACTTATTTTTTTTCCCCTTTCTGTTTCTAACTTGTTTGCCCTCACTAATTAAAGAAATGTGCCGTGTTTGAAAACAAACAAAAAATAATTGGATATGCTGCTAGGAAAATTGCCCAAGAGACCACGCCAAAAACGTGTGTGGGTAATTCAAAACAAGCAGTTCCCCTCCCCTTTTTTTTTTTTTTTTCTTTCAATAGCTATTTTAAGTAGCTGGCTGAATAGGCATAACTTGGCAGAGCAGCTAAGAATAGGCGACCGGCCCTCCCTCTGAAATGCAGCTAGGCTGGCTCAGAACGCCCTGCTCCTCTGGGCTTCTGCAGAGATTGATCTAAGCAGAGCGCTGTCAGTTAAGACCCAACTTTCATTCCATGCTGTCTGCAGTTAGCAGCAGAGAAAGTTTAATTCTGAACTGTGAAAAGATTCAATAAGTCACCACAAATCACCCCAGCTGAAGCCCAAACTGAGTAATTTACACAGCACTTTGTGATCTTCAAACAGTTTGCAGTGGGCAATTATTCATGCCCGACATGGGGTCTCTGGGCCCAAGCTCCCTGTTTGTTCTAAGGCCGAGGAGAGGTGTTTGAAAACCGCGAGAGGAGACCAGGGGCCCAGAGATCACGGCTAATGTGACACCCCCAGGCCTAATCTTCTTAGAGCACCGGGATAAAATAAGTATCCATTACAAAATCGGCCTTCATCCTGCCCCCTTCCGAGCCCCCCACTCTGATAGCCAGCTTGGAGACAATTGCGCGATTCTAGACTTAATCAGGTATTAGGCGCTCTGGCAGGAGGAGAAGGGCTAATCTCCATATTTAGCCCATCTGTACCGGTGGACCTGACTCGCCGGCCCCTGATAGATCAAAAGGAATTGGCAAAAATCAGATTAAGGCTGGAGAAAGAGTGGGGGAGGTTCGAGCCGTGTAACAGGCACATTTTTTCTCCCTTGCCTTGGATGTGTGTACATTTATTAAGACCATGCAGTTAATCCCATGAGCTCTCAGCGCATTGTGCTTGCCTTTTTTTCTTCTTCTCTCCCCCTTCTTTTCATCCAAAAAAAAAAAAAGCCATTAAAGTGAAATATTGTACTGATTGTAAAAATATGAGCCGTGCTCAGCGAGGGCCGGTGGGGTGGCCCGCGTTTCGAGTCCAGCGATCCGAGCGTGCCATGCAGCCCTTGGGCTCTCTCCTCCGCCCGGAGCAGGGGGAAAGGGGCACGGGCCTGGTGTTTCCCAGGGCTCGAGACACACGGCTGAGCAGTGTGAAGTCGGCGGAAGAGACGATGCTAATTATGAACATAGGCCGCCAGGCAGCCGGGCTGGCGGTGGGGCAGGTGTGAGCACAGCCCGGCGACATCTGATCTCCTGGCGTGGCCGCCTCACTGTGGAGCTCCGAGACAGAGCCGGGGAAACATATGGGATGCCCCCGCTAAACCGGCTCCCAGTCTCCTCCTTGCCATCCGTTGCTTTCTTCCCGGCCCCTCCGTGTGTCTTTGTCAGCAACACCTTCTTGCCTCTGCGGTTCATGGCCTCAGCATCCACCCACGGGCGCCCCCATTTCAACCGGGGCTGCGTGGACAGATGGGTGAGGACGGCAAAGGATTCACACCCTCCCTGCTGCTGGCCGTCGCCTGCTGTTTGCGAACAGTGACATGTGGCCACCAGCCGTGTCCTTCAAGCGCCGATCAGTTAAGCGCGCGGGCGAGCCACCTTGCGCCGGTCCCCCACCTCATGATGCACACCGCGGGCAGCTCGGCCCGTCCCAGGCAGGGGTGGGAGATACCGGCTGCGAGAAAGGAAGCTCCATCCCCTGGAAGGCTGACAAAGCCCCTTCTTCTTTTCCGGGAACCCCCCCGCAAAGTGCCAGAAGACAGCCGCGTGGCCGCTGGGTTTTGGCAGTGCAATCACCTCATTAGAGTGGATTAAGTCGTGATGCTGAGAAGGATAAAAGGTGAAACGCGGAGCGTGAGGACGGCAGCCGCGGCGGCACCGAGCCTGGTCTGCGGCCGCCGCGACGCCCGTGTGGTTCACGCTTTCAATTCCTGTCTGTGGGAGCTGCCTGGTACCCGCAGGGGCTGATGCGGGAGCTGTGTGTGCCGCGGTCCTCCCGGCCCTGGCCACCTCCTGTTGATGCTCGAATCCAGATATGTTCAAAGGCAACAGTCCGGAGCCTGAACATCTCACCCCGACCCCCCTATTCTTGAGACCCCGGCAAGGGCGGGGGGGGGGGGGGGCGATGCCATTTAAAAATGAACTAAGAAGCGCCCCCACGCTGGCACGAGGGCCCTGAAATGAGCCGCCGTTCTGTGAGCTGGGCTTGGGCTCCGGTGTTTCGCCCTGACTCACGCTGGCGGGCCGCTGCCTTTGATTCGGCCTCACGAAACTCTGGAAAAACACGCCAGGAGGACAAAGTTGGGTGTGTCCTGGCGTCCTGCTTCCGATGCGCGCGTTTCTGCAGGTGAAGTTTTATCGATAAGGCTGCATCTGCATTCATCCCGGGCACGCTGCGGTTTCCCCGTCAATCTGGACGTGCCTTTCTTCTGCTCAAATGATAGGAAATAAAGAAAACCAGCTCCAGATGTAAGTGATTTTATGAGCAAGGGGTTAAGGAGTTCAGGAGGATTTCGTATTGTTGGGAAGACAGACTCGCATGGGGTGAAGCCCATCTGTGGTCAGGAAGGAAGGAGCGGAGGGGAGCAAAGCGGGTCAGATCAACATGCGGAATGAATGCAAGGAGCTGCCGGACAGCTCCCGGGCGTTCCCCTGCTTCCCTGTCTCCAGCTGTCCGGAGGAGGTTTTTTCCAACTGGGTGGGGGCTGGGATGAGGGTGTTGGAGGGGCCTTGCACTTCTCAGGAAAATTAGTGAGAAAAACCCCTAAGTGCCCTGAGCTGCACACAGGAGGTTGGCGTGTAGCTGTGACGAGTCATGGTCTGGGGCTCCAGCATGGACCGAGGGTCACCCTGAGGACACCTGACCTCATGAGGTCCTCTCCGAATGCCAAGTCTGGCCAGTGCAGGAGAGGCACAGGGCAGAGCCCGAGGCGTGGCTGGGGTGGGAGGACGCTCTGGAAGGGTGGGGCCCTTGCTCATCAGTGCCAGGGGGCATTTCTGTAAAAAAAATGGGATTCCAGTGTGCCTTGAAAGAATGCTGTGTATCCTTAGTAATTTGACCTCTGCAACCTAAGTGGATAATTTCAATTTACATTAAGCACTCTTCTTAATCCTCAGCACAGGTTGGCTCAGAGAGCCAGCTTCCTTCATCATGTGAGTGTGTGTGTGTGAATGAGTGTGTGAATGACTGTGAGTGTGAATGTGTTTGTGAGAGTGTGTGAGAGTCCATGTGTGTGAATGTGTGTGTATAAACGTGTATGAATATGTGTGACTGTGAGAGAGTGCATGTGTGTGTGAGAGTGTGTGAGAGTGTATGTGTATGAATGCATGTGTATGTGAGTGTGAGTGCATGTGAAAGAATGTGTATGAGTGTGTGCGTTTATGTGTGAATGCATGAGTGTGAGTGTATGTAAATGTGTGTGAATGCATGTGTATGAGTGTATGAATGTGTGAGAGTGCATGTGAGAGAATGTGTGTGTATGTGTGAATGTGTGAGTGTAAGTGCATGTGTGTATGAGTGTGTGTGTAAAATGTGAAAGTAAGAGTGAATGTGGGTGACAGTGTGTGTGAGCACTTGTGTGAATGTGCATAGGTGTGAGTGCATGTGTGTGTGTGAGTCTGCCATCCGCCCTACTCCTGGGGCAGCAGCCTTTCAGAGCTGATTCCTGAATGCACGTCCGCCCTAAGGAAAGGCTCCGTGCCCCCAGCCCCCTCCGGCCTGTCCCGTTCTGCTTCAGGGCCTCACCGTCCCCTCCCGCTAAACCAATTCGAGGCCCCGCCCCCGTCCCCAGCGCCAGCAGAGAAGACCACCCCCTGCGATGGAGCCAGTGCGGAGGGGGCGGGGCATCCCAACACACCGGGGTGGGAGGGGCCCTGAGAACACGGGACGGGATGTGTGGATGGTGGAGGGATGCGCGTGGCTGAGGACGCGCGGATGGCTGAGGATGCGCGGATGGCTGAGAGGGGCGCGGATGGCTGAGGATGCGTGGATGGCTGAGAGACGCGAGGGTGGCTGAGGGACGCGAGGGTGGCTGAGGGACGCGCGGATGGCTGAGGATGCGCGGATGGCTGAGAGGGACGTGGATGGCTGAGGATGCGCGGATGGCTGAGGGACGCGAGGGTGGCTGAGGGACGCGAGGGTGGCTGAGGGACGCGCGGATGGCTAAAGGATGCGCGGATGGCTGAGAGGGACGTGGATGGCTGAGGATGCGCGGATGGCTGAGTGACACGAGGGTGGCTGCGCGGATGGCTGAGGGATGCGCGGATGGCTGAGGGACGTGCGGATGGCTGAGGATGAAAGGATAGCTGAGGACGCACGGATGGCTGAGTGGGGCACCCGGCTTACTGGTGGAGCCACTGCAGGAGGAGCATTAGTCCTCTCGGATGACCCCAGACGTGGAGGACAAGACACCCTGTTGTGCGGCTTCCGATACCGGAGGCTGGGTCCAGCACAGGAATCTCTTCTCTGAGTCATCGTCAGGTGGCCCCCCCGGCAGGTGCAGACTCTCAGGCAGCAGGGGGTACCCATCCAGAGCAGAAACCGCTCCCTTTCCTGTGATGAACCTGAGTCCCGCTCAGGGCCTTGCTTCTCCATGCTTTGCGCCCTTTATAACCAACTTCCTTGGGGATGGGCGACTAAGGAGATGGTGAAGATGGAGCCCGCCAGACTCAGTCGCCCTTTCCATTCATCGTCTTGATTGCATGCCTCTTCCTGTGCCTTAAGCCCGAGGAGTCTGCTAATGAACCATCAGAAAGGCCTGGAGGATGTGGGGTGCCCTGAACCGCCCGTGTTTCCTAGGCCGAGCCCGTGCCTTCTAAGAGCAGGGGTGGTGGGCTGGAGAGCCTTTGCCTCAGCAAGTGCGGTGCCCAGCCGTGATGGTTCAGCGCAGCCCCCCTGCAGGGCTTGGCTGGCCATGAGCCTGCACTGAGGGGGTCAGGGGTCCAGGGAGGTGGCACTGGTAAGCAGCTGGTGGGTCCTGGGTGGGGGTGGCCCAGGGGGACATGGTGGTGGGTCCTGGGGGGCTGGCACTCTGCCCTGAGTTCTGTGCAGAAACAGCACCCTGTGGCTTAGGCCGGCCGTAACATCAGAGGAGATCTTTTATTGTTCTTTTGGTGCTAAGTCATGTCTGACTCTTTGTGACCCGGTAGCCTCCAGACCCCTCTGTCCACGGGATTTCCCAGGCAAGAATACTGGAGTAGGTAGCCATTTACTTCTCTGGGGATCTTCCTGACCCAGGGATCAAACCCATGTCTCCTAAATTGACAGGCAGATTCTTTACCACTCAGCCATCTGGGAAGCCCACAGGAGATCTTTGGGTAAGTATAAATAAATCAAGTGCAAATATAAGCATCAGTCCACTATAGGCTTTATGCTTTAATAGAATCAACTAAAAAGATTTAGTGATAATTTTCCAATAATTTAAAGTGATATAATTAATAAGTATGAATACATTGTCTCATCTGTATGACCAAGGAAAGGATACAAGATGTAATGGAATAGTGTGAAATACACAAAAGTGTGTAGAAAAGCTCGCATTAATATAATAATGCTGCATATTTGTTGAAGAAGCTCACTAACCCTATTCAGGAAATTCAGGATGCTTTATGAATTCTGTGCTTTCAGAACACATTATTAGAAGCAGATTAAGAAGATGATAGCAGTTGTCTTGGATGATTAATTACCACTGTCTGAAGCTGTGCATTCCTGGCCTGAGAATTGTCCTCAGCACTGCAGTTCTACAGATCTGAGGCGTCCAGGACCACAGGCCCAGGGCCGTCTGCGTAAACAAAAGCGGAAGTGGACAGAGTGGCTTCAACACTCACCGAAGACGCACTGCTGCCCTTGTTGGAGAAAAGATGAAGAAGGCCCATGTGTTCCCCTTGAGCTCAATCTGACTATTGGGCTGCTGACAGCAGGACCCTGGCTTTTCAGGCTGGAAGGTGTGGGGGCTGAAGGGGGGCCCACGTGGGTCCTGGGCCCTGGTGGGGGCAGCTCAGGTCTGTGCCCCCTGGCTCTGCCGTGGACACAGGTGGACACAGGTAGACACAGGTGAGAAGGCCCCTTGTGCTGACTCAGGATACGAGGCAAGTCTCCAGCACTGGGTCTTGTCTTGGTTGTGTAGACAGTCCACCAATGAGACACGTTATTTAACCTGAATGATCTAAAAATTGCATGTATTTGTGTTCTTGCCATGTTCATCTGATACAAACAAGAGCCGTGGTGCAAAGCCACCGTCTCCATCACTCAGGGCCCCAAGGCGTCTTCCTCCAGAAGGCCCGGCTGGCTCACCCACGCCATCTCTGCTGGGCAGGGCTGAGCCTGCCCTCTGAGCCCCTAACGTCTCTGGGCTCCGCTGTGTCTCCCAAGGAGCCAGTGTGCGTCTGTTCTGTCATGCTGTCCCGAGAATGCCTATTGCATGACCGTCTGTGACCCCTCCAGGGGTCTGCTGAGACTGCGGGCCGGGTATCCAATTCACGGCCGTATGGCGGTACTTAACGCCTCTCACTGCTAATGGGTCTCCAGACCGCGAAGGTCTTGTGTCCTCGCTCGGGAGCAAACACACGTGTCGCCTAAAGCTCACCCACGTGTCACCTGTACATCGGAAATCTTTACAGCCAAGATCCTCAGATAAGATGATCTGGTCCAGATCTTTACGTTAGCTCAGCCTCCTTTGCGTGGTGTCTTGTGTCACAGTCCCCGTGGGTTTATAGGATAAATACGCATCTGGGTGTGACTGCCTTGTCATGAAAGCATTCCTTGGCACACAGGGACGTTCTGCCACTTCTGGAAAATCCAAAGAACTCCTTGGGATCAAACTCGAGCCTGTGTTTGTTCTGTGGTGTGGTGGCACCGATGCTGCTCAGAGCCTTGCTCAGAGCAGCTCTACACACGCCAGGCTGAGGACCCGTGGCCTTCCCACGCCTGCATCTTGAAATACGGCATCCCCTTCGTGTCGTCAGCGAGTTTATTCTCTACGCTGTACTGCAGACCGGCCAAGGGTGGTTCAGAGTCTCGCTTTCGTCCCCAGGAAGACCAAGTCCGCGTGGGGCCAGGCCGTGTGGACAGCCTGTTGGCACCGAGGACGTCTTTGCGTGAAGGTCACGGCCGTGGGCGCGTCAGGAGGCGGGGGTGCGGCGTTGGCCCCAGCCTCCCTCCGGTCCAGGCAGCAGCTGCGCCTTAGAGGACGCCCCTTTCACTCTAAGTGCTGCCGCCGCCTGTTATCGGCCAGCCGCCAGCGGGCTCAGGGGAGAGGCGCTATCTCCCGTGGCCATGAAAATTGATATTGAACATGGAAGGGGAACCTCACAAGCTGATAGCAATTAGCTAAAAAGGATTTGCGACTCCGCGATTCATCACGCCGGGGGACCAAAGTCATTTGCAGACGGGCTCTCCAGAGTCCCCTCGCGCACAGCTCCGCGCTCTGCCTCCGTTTCCCTCCCACTGGGGTGTGACATTTCTGGCTCTCGGAGCCCCCCTGCCAGCACAGGGGGCTGCTGCAGCCTGGGGACTGGCTTCTGTCGCAGGTGCCGGCGTGAGTAGGTGCTCAGAGCCAGCCCCGGTGCTGCCTTAGGCTCAGGTGCCCAAGCAGGAAAATAGACATCCGCGTCCTTAAGAGTCTGCTGTCCTGTCTGTGCCTCTGGGTCAGTAAGCCAGCTGCACCTCAGTTCTGATCACAATGACAGTGCTAAGGTGTCACAAGGGCCTGGAGATTATTTTCCAAAAAGAAAACGAAGGCAGCTCCCATGTCTGTCCTAGAGAGCCCCAGCAGGTCTGTCGTCACGTGATCCGCTGCCTCCTGCTTGTGTGAATGCGGTATCCTTTCCTTAGTGGCAAAGCCACCGCACCGACCACTTTCATAAGCCCTAGAGCTCTGGGGATCACCAGGGCAGTTTCCGGACCTCTGAAATCCGCCTCCTGCTAATTCTGAACCCATAAGGGGTGTCATTAGCCTTCTCCACCTCATCTCTTCCTCTGGATCTTTCTTCCCCTCTTTCCTCAAAGGATGGGTCTCCTTGTGTGATAGCCCCCCATTTAAGTTCCTGTGGGTTAGCTCAGAAGTGACCCCTGCCCCATGTCGGGAATTCTGACCGGAGGACTAGGAAATGCCCTCTCTGCTCCCAGCAGACAGTCGTCCCCTTCTGGCTTTGCTGTCCTGTGCATGTTCCTCTTTGGAGTGATGTTGTGCTTGCTGAGGACTCCCAGGTCTATTTGGACTTGGGAACCACGCCCTTCCACACGTAGGGTGTAAGCCTGCGAGCTCCTGACAAATAGCCTTCTTATCTCATCGCCTTGCTCCAATTAGAGGGCGGGTTCTCTCCTTGAGTCTCCGCGTCTGAGATGGAGAGATTCCATCCCTCACCGCCCGGGGCAGAGCAGGTCACAGGGCAGCACTGCAGGAGAGCCAAGCCAGGTAGCCGCGTGTCCTCTGAGGCCCCCCTGGGCGCGTGATGCCATCCCCGCCCCGGGCAGCATCTGCTTAGCAAACCGCGCTCAAAACTGCTGACGGCTCCCCGATCCCGGTGGGGGAAGTGAAAGCAGGTAAACGGATCCCTCCCTGGGAACTGGATCTCAGGACCTTGTGTCTCAAAAAGGTCAAATAAGATAGCGAAGGAATATGTAAATGCAGAGGAGTGCATTTGTGAGCACCCGGGGAGGGGGTCGGGGAGCTTGGCTTGTGGGGCGAGGACAGGAAACCTGAGCCCTGGGTAGGATGGCGCGCTGGCTCTGGAGACACTGTTCCCGGCCTGGCGGCTCTGACCTTGAGAAGGTGGCTCTCCACCATCGCCCGCCCGGCGCTCGGGCTGGGAGCATTGGCGATGGGGGTGAGATGGGACCAGGGCGGAGCTGAGCCGTCACCTGGGCAGCAGAAGGCCTGGACCCGTGAAGGGGAGACCCCTGATGGGCGGAGCTTTGCCCCTTCTGGTCCCTGCAGGCTGACTCTTCCCGCGCCAAAGTGCATCTCATTTTCTTTCTCTTTCCTCAGCCCTTCCCATGTGCTTCTACCGCATCTGATCTGTCTGCAAGCCCACTGGCCCTGAGGATCTCAGGGAACCCCGGGTGGGTGAGGGGCTGTGGGTGCAGCCTGGGCCTGTGGGCAGGTGCCTCTGTGCTCAGCATTCTCACTGTGAGCAGACCCGTCAGACCGTCTTCCCTGAGTGATCTGATGATATCTGACAAGGTACTTAGACCTGTGGGGACGGCACGTAAGCAGACACACTCGTCAGTGACAGCCCTGTGGGTCTCCTTCTCGTTCATGTGCCTGTTGCCGAGTTGCTGACACACTCGGGCTGCAGGGCCAGCTGGCGGGGTGGCACAAAGTGGCTCAGGGGGGCCCCCGATGCCCACCCAGTCCTGCGGGGAGCCTGTGTGCCCGCGGGCCTCAGTGCCCCCATGTGGCCTCCAGCCGGTGAGGCTGTAGTGACCCAATCGCATGGTCTGGAGCTGCACGCGTCCCAGGCACCGGGGTGTGGGGGGCATGTCCACCTCCCAAGGACAGGCCTTCAGCCATCACGGGCAGTCTGCACAGACACGCCCTCCCCCTGACCCCCGCCCGCGCCCCTCTGAGTCTGGGCCAGGAAGCTTCTGGAAGGAAGGGCCCAGAGGTAGCTGTGTCACTGCCCCCAGAGGCTGCCCCTCCATGAGTATCGTCCTGCTGCTCCTGGTCCGGGGCTCTCCACCTGGGTCCTGCACCCCGGGGATCCACGGCTCCCACTGGCCTCACAGGCTCTCCCGAGGCCAAACCAGCACAGGGCGGATGCTCCCGGGGGCTCTCGGCCCTTCCTGACAGTGACCAGTGTAGGCTGCATGCGTCAAGGAAGCCATAGGGCAGCGAGGTGTCCCTTGCATAGACCACAGCCTGCTGGACAAGCCTCATCCTCAGGGAGGGGTTTGCACCCTCGGGGTCCAGTTGCAGAGGATTGGACCCTCCGGGAGAAGCCCCAGGGCCCGCTCAACATATAGCAAGTGCACTGTGGGGCTTCATCTGAGGACAGGCCGGGGGTGACTCGGCTGGTAGACCTCACCTAAACTCAACCCCAACCCTAACTCTAATCCTCATCATTTTTTCTGCTGCTGTCTTGGTTTTGATTCAGAGGATGATCATAGATTTGTGTGTTTCCAGGAACTGAGGTATCGAAGCACCAGAGATGGAGTGGCCTAAAGCAAGGGGCATGGGTTTATCCTGTCACAGTCCTGGAGGCCAGAGGCCCGAACCCAGGGGTCAGCAGGGCCACCCTCACACAGAGGCTCCGGGGAAAGCCCCCCTCCCCCTGCCCGGCTTCTGGGATGTGAGGGGTCCCCGGGCTATGGCCGCATCTGTCCAGCCTCTGCCTCCATCCTCACGGGCCTCCTCTGGTTTCATCCGTGTCTTTTCATCTGGGTGTCTCACATGGCCTCTTTTTTCTCTTGTAAGGACACCTGTCACTGCTTCTGAGGCACATCTAGATAATTCAGGGCTGTCTCTTCTCCAAATCCTGAACTTGATCCCATCTTCAAAGACCCTTGTTTCAAATACGTTCAGGACTTGGACACAGCTTTTTAAGGGCCATCACTCAATCCGCTGAAGATGCCTTCAGAGACACTGAGGAAATGAGCCAATCTGAGCAAACTGGTTTATGGAGAGGCAAGGGGGGCACAGGTAGGTCACCCCCTTTGGCCCTAGAAAGCACCCTAATAGGTGCCTTGGATCTAGGAGTGAAGAAGAAGGAAGATTAATTCTTCACAAAGGGCTTCATGATTTATTAAATATTTTGTACAAAATCCTATTGTGTGTTTTACTGAACCTTGTTTTTTTTTTTTTACTTTTTGTGAGTATAATACAGGCTCAGCATAAATCATGCTGAATTCTGTCAAAATTTGCTGACGTTGCACTGTCACTGAGCCTCATGTTCACAGAATTTTGATTGTTTTGGAACTGTGTTCATTTTATGGCTTTAAACAAACAGAAAAGGTGAAGTCCCAGCACTAGGCAACGTGCAAATACCCATGGCTTTTGTAGCTGCAGAAGAATCTGACTTCACTGCATCCTTGTTCACCTCTTGGGCCACAGGGACCTGGGACCTTGTGGACCCACGTGTTTGTTGATTGACTTCTCGTGGAGACAAAGGGCAAAGGGGACATGGGAGTTGGAAAAGTTGTGGGAGCTGTGGGTGGAAAGCAGGTCACTTTGACTCTAGACTGGACTTGTGGCTCAGAAGATAAAAAATCTGCCTGCAATGCAAGAGACATAGGTTCACTCCCTGGGTCAGGAAGATCCCCTGGAGGAGGGCATGGCAACCCACTCCAGTATTCTTGCCTGGAGAATCCCATGGACAGAGGAGCTTGGTGGGCTACAGTCCATGGGGTCACAAAGAGTTGGACATGGCTGAACGACTATCACTTTCACTTCTGATCCTAGAAGCCACAGACAGGCAACTTTGAGTTTACTGTCTGAAAAATGAGGAAATTTGAAAAATTCTGCAGCAGAGAAGTGCCAGAATTTGGACAAGAAAAGAAAGACAAGCCATTCCCATTATTGGGTCTATTATGCTTGAACTGTGAATCCCCTGAATATATGTGCTGAAGACCTATTTGAAAATAGGCTGATTGCAGATAAAATTAGTTAAGATGAGGTCAAGCTGGGATGGGGATTGTACGCTGAAAAATACAGAATGTGGAGAAAAGAAATCAAAGGAGGTCTAAATAAACAGGAGACAATCTTGTTCAAGGACTGAAAGACTCAACACTCTGATGATGTCCAATCTCCCTAAATTGATACACAGGTTTAAGATTCTTTTTGTAAATACAGACAAGAATTTACCCAAATTTATATGATGCTGAAGCTGAAGCTCCAATCCTTTGGCTACCTGATGGGAAGAACCAACTCATTGGAAAAGACCTTGATGCTGGGGAAGATTGAGGGCAGGAGGAGAAGGGGATGACAGAGGATGAAATGGTTGGATGGCATCATCTACACAATGGACATGAGTCTGAGTAAACTCTGGGAGATAGTGAAGGACAGGGGAGCCTGGTGTGAGGAAGTCCATGGGCTAACAAAGAGTCGGACATGACTGAGTGACTGAACAACAAAATGGCACTTGAATAGCTGAAGTTATTCTGAATAAAGAAAAATGAAGTAGGAGTAATCACTCTATCCTACTTAAAGATTGTCTCTGTTTGCATATTTTCACATGTATATATCTATATAGACATACACAAATATATTAAGACTGTGTGACATTGGTGGAGGAATAGAACTTCACTTTATAAAACAAAATAAGCCCCTTACAAGTCCAGCCAACTGATTTTTGACAAAAATTCAAAAGCAGCTCGATGGAAGAAGTAAAGCCTTTATAGCCCATGTTGCAGAAGTGACTGAAGAGCCTCTAGGAAAAAAGTGAACTAGGCTACATTGCACACTTGACCCCAAAACCCACTCAGAATGGATCATGAATGTGAAACATAAAAGTATAAGACTTTTAGAAGACAGCACAGAAGCATGTGTTCAGGAACTAGGGCTGAGTGAAAAGTTCTTAGACATGATCAAAAGCACAGTTTTTAAAAGATAAATCAATACATTAGACTTCATCAAAATTAAATATTTTTGCTCTGGGGTAAAGCAGATGAGGAAACGGGCTGCAGACTGGGAGAAAATACTGGCAAAGCCCATATCTGACAAAGAACCCATACCTAGAATACATAGAGAGTTCTTAAAGTGCAACCATTAGAACCAAATAGTCTTGTTGGAAAATAAGCCAGCTATTAAGAGGCGTTTCAGTAGGAGTGTATGTGGATGGTGAATAAGCAGGTGAAAAGAGGCTTGGCATCCCTGGTCTCGATGAGCCAGATGCTGTGGGAGTGAGACACAGAATGTATCCTGAGTTGTGTGTGTGGTGGTGGGGGGCTGATGCAAGGTGGACTCCGTAAAGTAGTGGAACACTTTCTTAAAAACAAACAAAACACACTAACTACATCACCCAGCAACTGTGCTCCAGGGCACTTAATCCAAAGCTAAGAAAACCCACATTCACACAAAGCCATGCAGACCTGCATGAAGCAGTGTCACTTGCAACAACCCCGAACTGTCAACAGCCCGTGTCCCTCTGCGGGTGAACGGTCACACACACTGTCCATCACACCGGAATCCTAGAGCACGACCCAGCAACGCAGAAGGCGAAGTTCTTGATGTGCACGCTATGTGGGCGGACCCTCCGGGTATCATCAGAGTGAGAACAAGCCCATCATCGAAAGTGACATATTACATGATTCCATTGGATGATATTCTTGAAATTACAACATGATGGATGGAGAACAGGCCAGTGATGGTCCAGATTCACGAGGCAAGAGTCTGACTATCAAGGGGAGAGAGGGGCGATTGGTGTGGTGCTGCCATAGTCTGGGGTCTGGATTGTGATGTGGCCACAACGATCTACAGTTGTGATCAAACGGCAGAGGTCACAGACACACACGCTCAGATCAGTGTCAGAGGTCGTGTGATCACGCGGCACGCAGTCGTTGTGGAAACCGGGTGAATAGCACAGGGAAATCCTTCGTACGATTTCTGTAATTTCCTGGGATTTTTAATCCTTTTTGAAATAAAACCTAAGAGTGGAAAAAGAAGCCAAAAATAAATGAATTTTAAAATGAAAGTATACAAAGAGAAAGTAAACCTTAGCTGCCAAGGGATGTACCTCAAAAAGCAGAGGGCTGAACCACAATACAAGGGCTACAGGGGCTGTCGCCTACGCTCGTGTGTGACCGCAAAGCGAGTAACACCAGACTGTAAAAGTGGATTGGCCCAGCGGACGCGGAGAAAGTATCAGATTGCACATTAGGACTTTCAGCACCCCGTTTAGGATGGCAGTGGGTACAGAGAAGGACTCCAACATGATATTTACAGATGTTAATTCTTTAAAAACCCTGGAACAAGTATGGGGAAATGAGAGGTTTTGGAAAGCAAGTGGTTAATAAAAACATTGCTTCTATTTTTCTTTGTACTTTTCTGTAATCTTGAAGCACTGCATAAATGATGAGAAAGTGAGTCACACATACAGAGAGAGAGAGAAATATAGAGAGACTGTTTAGGTCTTTTCTAGAGGGCAAAGGAGGCTGAGGAAGGCTGTGATGGAGAAAACGCCAGCTCCCCGCCTGCTGATTTAACTGCTTTTTGCTTTGAAATTGAATGATAGATTTAGAGTGATTTCTGATTCAATCAGAAGAGGCAAGTGTGGATATTGTGTGGGTTTAGTAAGAGAAACACAGGGCACATTTCTCCCTGCAGGCTGCCTCTCCTGATGGCAGGTTAAAAGGGACGCAGAGCTTTCTCTGGGGCCGGGGTTCAGGGTAATTCTGGAGTCAAGAGTGAGGCCAGAGGAGGGGAGACAGAAAGGCACCAGCCGCATGCCAATGAGGAACTCCCCGCCTCGATGCGTGCCCGGGACGCCCTGCCAGTGTGTGATGCTCCATCCCCAGGGCTGGGTCCTCAGCTCATCCTTCTCTTCCTGTCCTTATTCCTGGGTCTGGATGGAGGGGAGGGGACTCAGAACCAAGGAGCTCCTGGAATTTAGCTTTGGATAGCATCAGACACAGGTTCCACCCATGGTGCCCACCTGTGCTCCATTCTCCTGAGCAGAGGATCGGTCTGTGTCCCCATCACACACACAGAGCTTAGCCCTGCCTGTGAACAGTCGTGGGTTAGGAGTTACGTTCATCCCTTTTTCTGTTCTTAAATCACATGGATGGTTGGTTGTAGATGGCTGCTGTCCACCGAATATTTGTATTTCCTTGCGCCAAATTCATGTATTGAAAGCCTAACCCACAGCGATGGTATTAGGAGGTGGACCCTTTGGGAGGTGATTAGGTCAAGGGGGCTGGGACCCTCAGGAATGGAGTTAGTGGCCTAATGAAAGAGACCCCACAGAACCCCACATCCCTTATGCTATGTGAGGACACAGAAAGTATACAGCAGTCTGTGAACCAGGAATTGGACCCTCAGCTGACACTAGGTCTCCCGACACCTTGATCTGGGACCTCCCAGCCTTCAGAACCCTGAGGAGTAAATTTCATTTGGTCATAAGCTACCCAGCTTGTGATATTCTGACATTCCCAATTGGACTAAGATGGTGGCACAAGAAACTTTAATTGTCCAGAGGAGAGTTTGGTTAAGAACTCAACAACAGAATAGAATTTGTTTTCAATGTGAAAACAAGTGTTTTTCAAACTAATTTATGGTTAGATTTGATGTTCAGTAGCTTGGTTGTCTGTGCAACTCTATGGACTGGTTTGCAACTCTATGGACTGAGGCACACCAGGCTTGCCTGTCCTTCACCATCTCCTGGAATTTACTCAAACTCATGTCTATTGAATTGGTGATGCCATCCAACCATCTCATCCTCTGTCATCCTCTTCTCCTTTTGCCTTCAATCTTTCCCAGCATCAGGGTCTTTTCTAATGAGTTGGCTCTTCCCATCAGGTGGCCAAAGGATTGGAATTTCAGCTTCAGCATCAGTCCTTCCAGTGAATATTTAGGACTGATTTCCTTTAGGATTGACTGGTTTGATCTCCTTGCAGTCCAAAGAACTCTCAAGAGTCTTCTCCAACACCACGATTCAAAAGCTTCAGTTCCTCAGTGCTCAGCCTTCTTTATGGCTCAACTCTAAGATGCATACATGACTACTGGAAAAACCATAGCTTTGAAAATATGGACCTTTGTCAGCAAAGTAATGTCTCTGCTTTTTAATATGCACTCTAGGTTTGTCATAGCTTCCCTTCCAAAGAGCAAGCATCTTTTAATGTCATGGCTGCAGTCACCATCTGCAGTGATTTTGGAGTTATGGTTAAATACTCTTTGATTAAATAGCATTTAATGTATGGTTAAATACTATTTGATTACAAAATAGAGCACACCTTGCAACTATGGTGATAGAGTTGACCCCTGTGCAGATTGGTACCTGGGATGCTGGTCCCTGAGGACTTGGACCTGAGACAACAGCTACTGAGATCTGAGTCCTGCTGACAACCAGGACATCCAGCCCCAACTGACCAGTAAGGACGGGATGACCAGTCCTGGATGACACTGTGGTCATACCTGTGACAAACCTCAAGCTGGGGTCTAGCTAAGCTGCACATGGATGGCTGACTTACAGAAATAGCAAGAAAATAGACACTCATTAAGTCACTAAATTTGGGGGTCATCTATTGGCAGTCAATAATTACTAAGACAAAAACTTTTCAGAATGAAGTTCAAAAATAAATGTAAATATATTTTAAAATCTTTATTCTCTCTCTCACTAAATTAATTTACAGCTTCCCCTGGCTGGTCCCTCACCATCATTCCTATACTGGATATTATCAAAACTCTACTCTTTGAATGAAATAAATGAATTCTAAAGTAGTAAAAAGCACCTGAAGAAGTATGTTGCTGGGTACTTTGTCAAAAATCACAGGAGTGGATTTCATTTATTGGGGAGCTTCCAGTTTGGCTGATACTGGATATGTGATATTTAAGTATTTTATGTACACCCAGAGGCCCTTTTCTGTATGACAGAGCTTTTGCAAACTCTGAAATAAATACACAGAAATGCTGAAAAAAATTAAAGAAAATGTTTCCGCCTCCTGCAGCTCACTTGCAACTTGCTGCCGGGCTGAGCTTGACAAGGATGCAAATATCCATCCAATTGCCACCACGCAGCCAATTTCACAGGGTTTAGAATTTCTTATCAAAAGGTGTGTGGAGGATTCTGGGCAGGAGACCAAGCAGCGGGCACTGACAATCTGACTTTGCTCATTTGAGCTATCGAGAATTAGATGGAAATAAACAAGCCTATGGAAGAGAAAGTGGCTCGGTTGCTACGACCTGGAGTCTGTGATTGAGACCCTGCAGGTCTGGGGAGCAATGACCACTTTCTACACCCTCAGGCAATACATGGACTCACTGAGAAGGAGCAAGCTCACTGATACTGGGGTCTGGCCTGGGGCATTGGCTGGGAGTCCGCAAGTGTGTCTTCAGGATTTAAAACAAGAGGGAGCCTTATTCACAAACAGCTGGGAAGCTTGTGCCTGGTTCCCGCTTGCTGGGGAAAGGGCCACAGTGGGGAGGAGGCACGTTACGTGGCAGAAAAGCAGGAAAAGCACCACAGAACAACCACTGAGAAGGGGGAGCTGGGAGTGCAAAGCTGTGAGCGTGGAGGGGTCTGAGTGTGAGCCCCCCAGCAGCAGAGCTGGAGACGAAGGTTTGGGCACATGCAAGTGCTCTGGGGAGAAGAGAGGAGTGAGGAAGTGATACAGGGTGGGGAGGGGGATATACTGGGAGAGGATGCACCAGCAGATGAGTGAGTCCTGCAGGCCCTGAGGACTGGGACGCTGTGTGCATCACTGCCGAGGGTGGGCTCCTTACCTGCCAGCTCCCATCCATCTCCAAGGGCTGCCTGGAGAGTTAGTTCTCAGGCACTTCTCGCCCCACCGCATGTAGGCCGAGCATGCCCTCAACCAGAGAAAGATCTCAGGCAGGCAAAGTCACTTTTGTAGAACAAAGTTCTCAAGGTTTACAGAAGTGCTGAGTGCTGAGAGGAAGTCCATAGGGCCCCAACAAGGACAGTGACCACCACTCATGGCAAAGTCTTACCCAGGTCGTTTCTTCATCCTGCCCTGCAGTGCTCTCCTGGAGAGGCAGAGAGTGGCCCCAATATTCCTCCTGCTCAGGAGAGCCCAGAAATGGAAGCTTCCCAACAGGATGAGTGTTTGGGATTGATGGAGCAAAACAGAAGCTGTGTGAGCAGCCTTCGGAAGCCCCAGTCTCCAGAAGGGCCAGGGTTTGCCTGTTTGTTTACCCACCTGATGTCTCCCCTTCTTATCACGATACCTGCTGTATGGTAAGTGCTCAATGCATATTTAATGAGTGAAATGCATTCATATATAAATGAAAGTGTGGAGACTCTATCCCACGGGTGGTGACATGTGGGAGCCCAGTGAAGGACTGTTAGCATCATATGTGGGGCAAGAGTGGTGATCTCTCTTAGAAGAGCAGGAAAGGGCTTGGGGACAAGAGTTCCAGCTCTTGTGGGGCTGTCCTGAGGCACGCCATCATTTCTGTGGAGCATCTTCTTACCTTTGACCCCATGGTGGGAAAATCCATGTGAAGCAGAGCTTGTATGTGACAGTCAGCAGAACACTGATATAAGGAAAGCGTGTGTGGCTGCTGAGGTGCTTCAGTCATGTCTGACTCTTTGCAATCCTATGGACTGTAGCCCACCAGGCTCCTCTGTCCATGGGATTCTCCAGGCAAGAATACTGGAGTGGGTTGCCATGCTCTCCTCCAGGGGATGAATCTTCCTGATCCAGGGATCCAACCCATTATCTCTTATGTCTCCTGAACTGGCAGCTGGGTTCTTTACCACTAATGCCACCTGGGAAGCCCGATATAATGAATAAAAGTGAAATGAAAGTAAAAGTCACTCGGTCGTGTCGTACTCTTTGCGACCCTGGCCAGAATTCTGGAGTGGGTAGTCGTTCCCTTCTCCAGGGGATCTTCCCAACCCAGGTCTCCCACATTGCAGGTGGATTCTTTACCAGCTGAGCCACAAGGGAAGCCTAAGAATACTGGAGTGGGTAGCCTATCCCTTCTCCTGCAAATCTTCCTGACCCAGGAATTGAACTGGGGTCTCCTGCATTGCAGGTGGATTCTTCACCAACTGAGCTATCAGGGAAGTCTGATATAAGGCATACTTCTACGTAATTGATGACTTTTAAAGTGAGAGCTTATTTTCAGATGGAAAAACTAGAGCATCAGGCTATATAATCTTACTGCTCTTTTTGTAGAGCTAAAAATAGTCTTTTTTTAATTTTAAATTGGATAAATTTAATGTGATGTCTGGCTCAGCAGTAAATAATCTGCCTCCCAGTGCAGGAGACGCAGGAGACACCAGTTCAATCCCTGGTCAGGAAGATCCCCAGGAGTAGGAAATGGCAACCCACTCCAGTACTCTTGCCTGGAAAAATCCGTGGACAGAGGAGCCTGGTGGGACTACAGTGCATGGAGTCTCAAGGATTTGGACACGACTGAGCACATACCATTAAGCATAATGAAAGGCGATTTCAAAAGCTTCCAAAATCTTTGCTCTGTACACTGGAAAATTTAAATTACTTACATCATTATTTTGTATTTGCACAGTTGCAAATTCTTCATGCTTTTTTTTTTTTTCCTTTAGACATAAGTTGCCATGTGGGACTTTCCTTCAACCTAAAGATTATCTTTTAGCATTTCTCATAATGCAAGTATTCTGGCAACTCAGCTTCCACTCCAGTTTCTCTCAATTTTGCTTATCTGAAAATGTGTTTATCTTATTCCAACTTTTTAGGAATATTTTTGCTTACAGAATGTTAGTAGATTTTTCCATTATGAAATTTAAATCCATTATAGATTTAAAAATGTTATTTAGTCTCCTGGCCTTATATTTTTTTGATGAGAATATATGCATCATTTGTATCATTGTTTTCCTATTTATATGTTTCTTTCTTTTTTTTGGCTGCATTCAAAATTCTTTTCTATATATTGAGTTTCATACATTTGACTTTGATGTTCCTAAGTGTGGTTTATTCTGTGTTTATTCTACTTGGGTTTGGTTGAGCTTCTTGATTCTGTGTATTGGTGAGCTTTCATCAAATTAGGAGAGTTTGGGATCTTTTTTTTTTTTCCTTCTGCTCTATCCTTGAAATTCTATTGGGAACACCAACTTAGTGTATTTTACTACTGTTGTCTGAGAAATCAGTGAGACTTTATCCAATAATTTCTTTGTTTCTTTCCTTCACATTGGGTAACTATTGCTCTGTCTCAGGGCACTGACCACTGTACTGTCATATTTAATATGATGCTATGGTAATCTGTAATCTGTTTTCATTTCATATATTGTTATTTTCAGTTCTAGGTTTTTTATTTATTTAATAATTAATATTTTTCATCTGAGATTCACTCTCTGTTCACTCAGTAGGACCATATTTTCTTTTATATCCTTGGACATATTTATATCTGCTTTAAAATACTCTTGCCTCCCAAATCCAACATTTGGACCATCTCAAGGTATATTTATATAGTTTGACATTTTTCTTGACTATGAGTCACATTTTTTTTTTTTTTTTGACAAGTCATTTTTGATTGAGGCTGATATACTGTAAAGTCTCTTTGTTACATTCCTCTGGAGAGTGTTGAATGGTAAAGGCCTCATTTATACAACACAGTTTATAGTTGTTGACTGGTTACTAGGAAGATTTGGACTTGGTTTTATGTTTTGTTTGAATAGACAGATGGAAAGGTGAGGTGTTTATCAAGTCTGTCTAACCTGACATGACTAAATCTCCAAACTGTTTTTCCTGTGACTTGTATTATGCTTCACTTTGTATTAATACTTTTTTAACATGGGCTGAGAGAAGGCCGTAATCCAAGTTACGGTCTCTACCTCTAATTCTTGGTCTTTCTCACACCTCAGCAGGAGCCTGGAAGTCCTTGAGTTCGCTTCACTCTGACTGGTCTGGAAACCCATGTCTCTCAGCACTGCTACCTCATACTTCTACGCTGCTTTCAAGCCCATCGTTGATGCTTGAATGTGAACTTCACCTTGTGTATATCCGGACCAGAGTCCTCAGCTACAGGTTCCCCACAGAGACCCCCAGACTGTGCCTGCTCCCCAGTGCCTCAAAACCATTCAGTCTTCTTATTTTATAGCAGGAGCACTCATCTGATGCTAGTTATTCTATTACAACTAGAAAAAAATACATTGTCATTATTTTGTAAAAACAATAAACTCATGAACTTTTCGTCAACATTTACATCTCTATATCTGAAAAAATTTAAAGAGTGAATATATTCATTAATTTTTTTTTTTTTTAGTTAGCTATTCCTTTGTTCATTAGTAACACTCAGGGAGTGAAAATATTTGTGGACAATAGAATGTGTTAGGAGATTTGGGGAGGAGAACAGAAGTGTGAACCCTTTTATAAAGGTGTCATCTTGCTAAACATAGTTAAGCCTGAGTTAATGAGAAATTTGAGTTAGAAAGAAGGTTAAAGTTTATCTCAATATAGACAAAGGAACAAGGACCTGAAAAGGTTGGGTATTCCCATCAGAATCACACAACAGTTTGGTTTCCTGACATAGAAGAGAGAGCAGAAGGATACACATGACTTCATCCAACAGATATGTGTGTCTTCTAAACACGATGTTCTGGGTATATTATTTGAGTTACAAAAGTAGGTGAGATATCAAGGATTTCTTACTTCATGAGGCTCAAAAATACAGTGTAATCAGCAGGTGTGGGTCCATATTCACTCAACGATGGGAAGTCATGCTGTGCTGGTGGAGCTAAGATGTCGTTGTTGTTCAGTCTCTAGATCATGCCCAACTCTTTGCAACCCCATAAACTGTAGCTTACTAGGCTTCCCTGTCCTTCTCTATCTCCTGGAGTTTGCTGAAACTCATGTCTATTGAGTCGGTGATACCATCCAATCATCTCATCCTCTGTAGCCCCTTTCTTCTCCTAAACTCTATCTTTCCAACATCAGGATCTTTTCCAATGAGTTGGCTCTTCACATCAGGTGGCCAAAGTATTGGAGCTTCAGGTTCAACTTCAGCTTCAAGATCAGTCCTTTCAGTGAATATTCAGGGTTGATTTCCTTTAGGATGGACTGGTTTGATCTCCTTACTGTTCAAAGGACTCTCAGGTGTCTTCTGCAGCACCACAATTTGAAATCATCAATTCTTCAGTGTTCAACCTTCTTTATGAACTAAATCTCACACCCATACATGACTACTGGAACAACCGTAGCTTTGACTAGATGTAGCTTTGTCAGCAAAATGATGTCTCTGCTTTTTAATATGTGGTCTAGATTTCTCATAGCTATTCTTCCAAGGAGCAAGTGTATGTTAATTTCATGGCTTCAGTCACTGTCTGCAGTGATTTTGGAGCCCAAGAAAGTAAAGTCTGTCACCGTTTAAACTCCACCCCCTCCCCACCAGCTATTTGCCATGAAATAATGGGACTGGATGCCATGATATTGTTTTTTTGAATGTTGAGTTTTAAGCCAGCTTTTTCACTCTCCTCTCTCACCCTCATTAAGAGGCTCTTTAGTTTCTCTTCAGTTTCTGCCTTTAGAATGATATCATCTGCATACCTGAGGTTGTTGATATCTCTCCCTGGCAGTCTTGATTCTAACTTGAGCTTCATTCAGCCTGGCATTTTGCAGGAAGGGCTGGAACTAAGATAGGTGGGGACAAATTGTAATAGGACTTTGATGAAACTTACAGACTAGTGAGCAGCAATACTTCAGGGAGACCGGGAGGAGGAGTATGAATAGACCAGGATACTTGTTTTCTAGGACGATGGGCTGAAAGCAAGAAGAATATTGGTGTGTGCAAGGCTCCACATCCAGCGCTGTGCGGCCTGAGCCCCGAGAGCAAGGGAAGCCGTGAGCAAGGGGAGGAGGGCTCGGCAGTCTCGGCCCTAGAGAGGAAGTCACGGGGATAAAGCGGGTCTTTGTCCACAAAGCCACGTGGAGGTGTCAGAGCAGAGAATTAAGCTAACTCCAAATTTTTGGGCCTTGGCACTGCAAGGTTTATTTTGGTCAGCCTAGGTGCCCAACCTGGGTCAGAGAGTGGGCGTATCTGATCCACAGAGGATACTGGGGCCCCAGAGTGGTGGGGGCTCCCCATCTTGTAGCTGTGACCTCTGGAGACCCCCATGCTGGTTCTGACTGGGCCAGAAGGGAGTCTCATCACTTCCTTCCACCACACATTGATGGGAGCCAGTCATGTGCCCCATCCAACTGCCTGGGGCTAGAGGTCGTGGGAGTGGATGGGGAGCCCCCTTTCTCCACCAGGAGATGAAAGGGACCCATGGAAGCTAGTGTCTGGGCCTGGTGGGCCCAGTGGGCAGTCTGTGCCCTGCTAAACAAGAAGTCACCACTCGGAGCAAGGCCTGATATACTGTGTCATTCTGGGGATCCAGTTGGCTTTCAGATGCCTTAGAAAAGGATAATATCTGACTTATTAAATAGCTAACTTTTCAAAACTTCCAAAAGATTGCCAGGAGAAATATCAATAACCTCAGATATGCAGATGACATCACCCTTATGGCAGAAAGTGAGGAGGAACTAAAGAGCCTCCTGATGAAAGTTAAAGAGGAGAGTGAAAAAGCTTGGCTTGAAACTCAACATTCCGAAAACTATGATCATGGCATCTGGCCCCATCACTTCATGGCAAATAGATGGGAAACAATGGAAACAGTGAGAGACTTTGTTTTCTTGGGCTCCAAAATCACTGTGGATGGTGACTGCAGCCATGAAATTAAAAGTTGCTTGCTCCTTGGAAGAAAAGCTATGACCAACCTAGACAGCATATTAAAAAGCAGAGACAGCACTTTGCCAACAAAGGTCCATATATTCAAAGCTGTGGTTTTTCCAGTGGTCATGTATGGATGTGAGAGTTGAACCATAGAGAAGGCTGCACACCAAAGAATTGATGCTTTTGAACTGTGGTGTTGGAGAAGACTCCTGAGAGTCCCTTGGACTACAAGGAGATCCAACCAGTCCATCCTAAAGGAGATCAGTCCTGAATACTCATTGGAAGGACTGATGCTGAAGCTGAAACTCCAATACTTTGGCCACCTGATGCGAAGAGCTGACTCATTGGAAAAAACCCTGATACTGGGAAAGATTGAGGGCAGGAGGAGAAGGGGACGACAGAGGATGAGATGGTTGGATGGCATCATCTACTCAATAGACATGAGTTTGAGCAAGCTTTGGGAGTTTGTGATGGACAGGGAAGCCTGGTGTGCTGCAGTCCATGGGGTCACAAAAAACTGGAGACCCCTGAGCGACTGGACAACAACAACAGCTGCATTTGTGACCATCATGTGAGCAAAAAGAGCATTTCTTCCTCCAGGTTTCCCTGGTGGCCAATGTGGTAGCTCTGCCCTGAGATTTGCCAGCAGATGTGAGGAGCTGAGATGCAGCAAAGGTTTGCAGCATAGATCCCAAATTACACGTGGAAAGTCAAGTGAGAAGATGCCGGGCAGACTTAAAAGACATGCAGGAGGGGTTGTGACTCTGGCCAGTGACCCTGAGTGTGGGGGCGAGGAGAGGGAAGGGCCCAGGGTGACTCCCACTAAGCAGGGAATGGAGGAAGAGGATTTGTGGGTGAGGACAGGCTAGCTGGCTCGGGGATGTGAGTCCAGCTGATTGGGAGATGCCCAGTGGAGACGCCATGAGGAGGCGGTGGGCCGTGTGGCTGTGGACTTGGGGGCCCGGGCCTGTGGTGGGTGATGTCACTCTCTCTTGGCCCAGCCACCAGCCCCGTGGACCCTGGGGGCAGGCTGACCCCTGGAAGGGCCTCTTCCCATGCAGAACCATCTCTTCTCCATTTACCACAGACTGGGAATTTCTACCTGCGGTCACCTGTCTTTCTTTCTGCTCTGTCTTCTCTCCCCTTTTCCTTGGTCCTCTGTCTCTCTCTCTCTTTCTTTTTTTATTAGTTCTATTTAACTTCTGGCTTACTGCAGAGATATCCTAAATATCTAGAAACCACACATTACTTGTGTAAGAATGTCCTGGTCAGACTCAGACCTCCTAAACGTGAGACCCTCATACTTGCTACTGTCATTAACCGAGGATCCATCCACTTCCTCCTGACCTGGCTCAGGTGTGAAGTGTCGGCTGTGTCAGTGACTGGGACACTTAAAGCAGAAAATTTCCACTGATGCTCAAGGCAACCTGAATGCAGAGCTGTTGCTCTGAGAGCGGGGGGCCCGCCCAGGCAGACGAGGGGACCTGTGGTGAGGGATTCCACAGACCAACATGTCTCTGCTTGAACAAGGCTTTCTTGGAAGCGTTTGCTCATTTTTTTCCCTAAAGGAGTGGTTGCCTATCTTTTGGTCTGTTGTGGTGACTGAAGATATTCAGGCATTCGAAAAAGCCTTTGGCAAGTTTGATACGAATTATTTCCTGGTATTCTGTGGCTTGGGTCTCTGCTTCTCCCATCCATGTATTACATGCTCTGTCAGATGGGGAAGGGGCTCTGGAATTAGTGTCTGAGCTGAGTCTTCCCTCTAAGGGGATCCCAAGAGTAGATGATAAATCATGCCCTCCTGCTGCAAAGAAATAGACATTGAAAAGTCCCTTTGGTCAGCTTTGTGTGGAACTTATAGCTTCTGCAGTGCCCCAACACTGGTGATGCCATGGATGGTGCCCAGGACGCCCCCAGCCTCCTTAGAAGAGCTCCCATACTCCTTGGAGGAGCCCCCAGCTCCTGGCATTGGAAACAAGGCAGAAGACTCAGCTACATCACGCAGAGCCTCGCTCCAAGTGGCTCTTTTCCTGATAAAGGAGGTCTTCAGACTCGCTGAAGACCAGATTGGACCTTTCCCAGGTCTGACCACAGCCAGCTTCTGGGGAAGCTGCAGACTGTGGGCAGACGTGCGTGAAGCTGCAGCCTGGGGAAGCCAGTTCTCAAAGTCACAGCCAGGAGAGCCGGTGGGGGCCATGATTTTGTGCCTCTCACTCCGTCAGCCTGCGCCCCTAAGCCGTCCTCAGCCCTCCTTCGCTTCCTCCGAGGACAGGTGTGCCCACCCGGAGCCCTGCCCCAGCTGCGCTGACGCCCCCTGCTTGCCCGTCTCAGCTCACTGCTCCCTTCAGAGCCGCCCTTCCTGTGGTCACCCACCCTCTGTCTCGGAAGAATACTTTTTACACCGAAATTCTACTCTCTACTCCGCTTCTCAGTCCCTGCCCCCCTCTCCCCACACACCACACGCACATGCAAACGGCTGGGCTCACTCTCACTGCCCTGAAGAAATGCCATTTTAGGACACGGGTTCTCAAACGGACTGCATATTGGGACCCACCCCCCCAAACCTTATGGCTGCTTACCAGACCTGCGAGCCCCACCCCCGCTTTCTCGTCCAGCCGGTCTACATGGACCCTGGGGATCTGCATTTCTAGCAAGTTCCCGAGTAGCTGATGCTGCTGGTCAGGGGTCCTGCTCAGAGAACCACTGCCCTAAACAGTCTCCCCGAGGGCAGGAGGCAGGGCTCTCTCTGCAGTGCTCCCGGCTAGTGACCGGTCCCCAAATCCCACCCCAGGGGCATTTTCTGAGACCTCGCTGTGGCCTGCCCACCCCTCCGGTCCCCACTTCACCCCACGCTCTAAGCCTGAGGCTAATGACCAGTCCCCTGGAACCCACCCCAGGGGCATGTTCTGAGACCTTGCTCTGTCCTGCCCCGCACCCCCTGGTCCCTGCTTCACCCCACGTTCTAAACCTGGATATGGTCTCACAACTTCCACTCACCCTCAGGTCTCTCCTGCCTCTTCCCTTTAAAGAAAGAAAATTTCTTCTATGCTTGTTCATTTAAGAAAGATTTTCAGCCTGTCTTGGTTCTCCCTAATTCCAGTTTGAAAATATTTGTGGTTTTCATTGATTCTAATGGAGCCATTATAATCATATCTGTCTTTTTTTGGCCGGCCTCCCATTCTCCTGTATGACTTGCTATATATGTAGGGAAGCATTTTATTCTGTTTGTGCTTATCCACAGATTCTTCCCTAGCAGAGAACATTCTAGGCTCTCTCCATGTCCAAAGCCTGCTGCACGCATTATGTCTGAGCAGCCAAGTGCGCTGAGCATGGCTAAGTGTTTGACAAATTTCCACCCATCTTCCAATAAGGCCCCAGCCCGTTTTCCAATAAAGCTGATGAAACCTGATAAAAAAAAAAGTCAGAGGAATCAAAAGGCCCCCAGGCTAAGTGGAATCATATCTCATGAAATCCCACATTCAGCATCATCTATATTGGAAATATTAAAAAATTCATATATAGTGAAATGATAGATACTTATGTCACTAGTTTAAAAAGTTATGCTGATAGAGCTGTCCCTGGGTCCTGGCAAAGGATGCGTGCCTTCCTGCGTGTGCAGACGCGTTCCCGAGCAGCTCGCCCACTAAGGCAGGCTCTGCGCGGAGACCCCAGCCCTCTGCCCGGAATCACTGCAACCTCGTCTGCTCGGTAACGGCGGCCAGGTCCGTGTGCAATGTGATTGGGCCCCACGAGGGCAGCGAGGGGCCCCACGAGGACAGCGAGGGACCCCTGAGGGGACGGGACAAGGTGATGGGTGAGGACACAGAGTGTCCCCGTGAGCCGACGACACGTCCAGGCGCCAGGGCGGCAGATCCCAGGGCAGGGTCCCCTGCCCTGCATCATTGGCACATTGTGGCCTGGGTCAGCTGCGTCTGGCCCCCTGTGAATGGGGTGGGTGGCTGAGCCTACGTCTGAACGGTACTTCTGGTTACTCCGCAAGCACCATCTAGAGTCCCTCGTGGACCCCGCCAGGGACAGAGGACCCCCAAGGCCAAGGAGCCCCGGTCGGGCTGTCCCCCAAGCGCCAGCCGTGGTTCTCTGTTCTCTGCCCGTATGTGGGCACAGAGACACGGTGATGCCCTCCCACCCTGCAGCGAGCTGGGCTGCCTGCGTGCATGGCGGGGACCCTGGTGGCCCACTTCTCTTCTCAGAAGAGAGGGAATGATGGCGGGAGGGTGTCCCTTTCCCTTCCCCACAGTGGAGGTGGGCGGCCCCGGCAGCCACTGTTGATGGGGGCTGGGGGTCTCCTCCCTCCCCCTCGATGTCCTCTGACCCCTGCCTGCAGCCGACTGAAGGGCTGGGAAGATGGGGGGCATCACCACAAGGAGACCATGTCTAGATCAGAGTCCAACACTCCAGCCGGGAGAGTTCCTCAGCCACCTGGTCAGTTACTCTGAGGGCCCTGTTCCCTGCATCCCCCAGGCCACCCCTGACTCCTCTCTCTACCCCCAGTGCTGGTCCCTTGGGGCCATCCATTGTCGTCTCTCTCTGGAGTCCCCCAACCACAGCAGCGGACGCCCAGGCTCACCTCTGCCCTGCAGCTCCTCTTCCTGCCCCCAGCATCAGGACCAGCCTTGAAGGTGCCCACCTCACAGCCTCCTCTGGTCCTGGTTCACTGATTGTTGGCACCGTCCAGTTGCCCTGGCAACTCCCTGCCTTGCTGTCATCTGGACACTTGGGCAGCGCTGCCCAGAGTGCCCTCACGCTCAGCCCTGATGCTCGCTGTCCTATCAATCCGAAAGGATTCTGTTCATTCAGGAGCCTCCTGCCCCCTGGCACTGGTCACAGGGCATTTGCACAAGTGGTGATGGGGTGGATGGATGAGGTTCCTGCCCCTCCCAACCTCCCCACCACACCCTAACCCTGAGAGTTGGCCAGCCTGCACTGTTGTCATTCTTTGGCACAGACTTGGATGTTATCAATAAATTCAAGATGTTCAGTTCAGTTCAGCATCTCAGTTGTGTCCAATTCTTTGCAGTCCCATAGACGCCAGCATGCCTGGCTTCCCTGTCTTTCACCATGTCCTGGAGTTTGCTCAAACTCATGTCCATCAAGTTGGTGGTGCCATCCAACCATCTCATCCTCTGTCATCCCCTTCTCCTCCCTCCTTCAACCTTTCCCAGAATCACGGTCTTTTCAGATGAGACAGTTCTTCGCATCAGGTGGCCAAAGTATTGGAGTTTCAGCTTCAGTCCTTCTAATGAATATTCAGAGTTGATTTCCTTTAAGATTGACTGGTTTGATCTCCTTGCAGTCCAAGGGACTCTGAAAAGTCTTCTCCAACACCACAGTTCAAAAGCATCAATTTTTCAGTGCTCAACTTTCTTTATGGTCCAACTCTCACATCCATACATGACTACTGGAAAAATTATAGCTTTGACTATGTGAACCTTTGTCAGGAAAGTAATGTCTCTGCTTTTTAACATGCTGCCTAGGTTGGTCATAGCTTTTCTTCCAAGGAGCAAGCGTCTTTTAATTTCATGGCTGTAGTCACCATCTGCAGTGACTTTGGAGCCCAAGAAAATAAAGTCTGTCACTGTTTCCATTGTACTGAACCTTATTTGCATTTGAAAATATTACATCAGAAGAATAATGTGCATTTCCTACAATATGTTTTTTTCTGGGAAAGCTGTTAAGCCCCAAATAAGTTAAATTTATTCAAGATTTCCTAAGTCATTTTGGAGAGTTTGTGTGTAGCAAGTTGAATGATCAAAAACGTAACTGGACCCTGGGAAGGAAGGAGGCAAAGCCTCCTTCTGGGAGCCTCTGGAAACGTGCACGTGGTGTCAGATTCAAACAGGAAAGGAGACATTTCAAAATTTAAAGCTGAAGACTGATTCAAGGAACCATCTCCAGTGTGTTTTTGGTTTGTTTGCTGGATGAGGTGACTGGGGCATTCCTCGTGGATTCTGGCCCAGAAGTGGGGTCTTGATGGAGACCTCCAAAATGGAGC
Source organism: Dama dama (assembly GCF_033118175.1). Taxonomy (NCBI): domain Eukaryota; kingdom Metazoa; phylum Chordata; class Mammalia; order Artiodactyla; family Cervidae; genus Dama; species Dama dama. The sequence goes on from NC_083705.1 coordinate 74,692,616, forward strand.
CCAGCCTCCACCTCTCTCCATGAGCAGGAGGAACCACATTTCCATAAGAGTTCCCTGATAATCAGAACATGAAACCCAGGATGCTTTGAGATCCCAGCAACTGTGGAGAGGTTTCTAGACTACAAAAACACAAGTCTTGATGAGATCCTACAGCTGAAAGTTCACCCCAGAAGTCACAGCTTCAAGAGACACACAGGATGAGAAAACAGAGATGAAGCGAAGCCTCATAGTCAGGGTTCCACTTAGAGGAACTCTGCCATTCACTTGGGAGATGACGGCATCCCCTGAGGATGTGGAGACCACAGCCCCCTCAGGGGGAGCCCTGCAGGCAGACCTCCTGTGTTCATCCAACCCCTTTGAGACCATCCACAGGTGGACAGGGACTGGCCATAGGGTCACATGGGTGTGGCAGGTGTGGACCCTCATCACAAGGTAACCAAAGCCAGGGCCGCTGGTGAGCAAATGAGTCAGCAAGAGACTTGGTTATGTGCACCGGAGAAAAGTGCTTCACTCTGGAGGTGACTCTAAAGAAAGCTGAGCGCCGAAGAATTGATGCTTTTGGAACTGTGGTGTTGGAGAAGACTCTTGAGAGTCTCTTGGAATGCAAGGAGATCCAACCAGTCCATCCTAAAGGAGATCAGTCCTGGGTGTTCATTGGAAGTACTGATGCTGAAGCTGAAACTCCAATACTTTGGCCACCTGATGTGAAGAACTGATTCATTTGAAAAGACCTTGATGCTGGGAAATATTGAAGGTGGGAGGAGAAGGGGATGACAGAGGATGAGATGGTGGGATGGCATCACTGACTCAATGGACATGAGTTTGGGTAAACTCCGGGAGTTGGTGATGGACAGGGAGGCCTGGCGTGCTGCAGTCTATGGGGCTGCAAGGAGTCAGACACGACTGAGCAACTAAACTGAACTGGAGGTGATCTGGCATTATCGCCCAGAATGTGAGGGAAAAACAAGGGGGTGATCAAAAAAGTCATAGTGAAAATAAAGAGCACACAGCTATAAAAGGGGGGAAAAAAGTGTGGAGGAGTGTGCCTGACAATTAATAAAAATGTTACTTAGACATTTTACATCATTGGTAAACTTTTTCAACTTTAAAAAATGTGTAATATTGTTATTTCTTCATCTAAATAAATACTCGCTGTTGCATCTGAAAAAAAGAAAAAGATGATGTATTCATCACATTCTCTAAGTGCTGTTCTTCACAAGTGTAGTGGTTGAATGGTGACCCCCATAAAGTTTTGTTATCCAGAAATCGAGAGGGTGACCTTGTTTGGGGAAAAAGTCTTTGCAGCTCTCATTCAGGGCCTGGGGATGAGGTCATCCTGGTTTCAGGGACCCTAAAGCCAATGAAAAGTGGTGGGGTCAGTTCAGACAACAAAAATAAACACCCCAGACTGAGCAGCTTAAATGACAGAAGTGTGTTTCTCGTGGTTCTGGAGGCCAGCAGGCCGGGGCCAGGATGCGGGTCAGTCTGCAACCAGTGAGGACGCCTGTGTTCCTCCATCCTCACACGGTCCTTCCTTGGTGTGTCTGAGTGGAGAGAGAGCTCAGGCCATCTTCTTACATGGACATAAATCCTGTTAAGACCCCACTCAGATGGTGACGGTGGTAAAGAATCCACCTGCCAATGCAGGAGACTTGGGTTCAGTCTCTGTTCCGGGAAGATCCCCTGGAGAAGGAAATGACAACCCACTCCGGTACTCGTGCCTGGAGAATCCCATGGACAGAGGAGCCTGGTGGGCTACAGTCCATGGGGTCGCAGAGTTGGACACGCCTGAGCGCTCACACACACACAGACTATGACCTCCTTTAACCTTAACTGCCTCCTAAAGGTCCATCTCCAAGTGTTTCACTGTGGGAGTGACAGTGTGTGACTTTTGAGGTGACATTCTTCAGCCCATGACAGTCCATACAGGAAGCAGAGAAGAGGGCAGGGACGCAGAGGGGAAGACGCAAGAAGACTGGGCTGGGGGTTGGAACCGCGCTGCCACCGGGCGGGGAGCCCCAGGGCCCCCAGAAGCGGCCAGAGCTGAGGCAGGACCTGGCCCTGGAGCCTCGGGGGAGGGGGAGTGGCCTCTCAGCACCTTGACGGCAGACTCTGGCTCAGAAGTCCAAGAGGTGCATTCCTGTCTTTCAGCTTCCACGTGTAAGGTCATTTATTATGGAAGTCACAGGAAATCAACACAAGAACTAGTTGCCAAACAGGTACCACTTTGAAGTGAGGTGTTAGTCCTTCACTCATGTCCCACTCTTGGTGACCCCATGGACTGTAGCCCGCCAGGCTCCTCTGTCCATGGGATTCTCCAGGCAAGAGCACTGGAGTGGGGTGCCGTGCCCTCCTCCAGGGGATCTTCCTGACCCAGGGATCAAACCATGTCTCCTGCATTGCAGGTAGATTCTTTACCAGCTGAGCCACCAGGAAAGTCCTAGGTACCACTTTGGACAGACTCTTTTTAACAGAATAAATGTGTTTGTGGTTTAAACAGAGCCAGTCCACAGATTATACTGTATCACTGGGAATCACTATCATGAATCTGCTCTGAACAACTGGGGTCAGTGCGAGAGGGTCATGTTGACATAAATGCCCGGAAATGGAAACCAGACCACGTCCACAGCAGAGAGGGTTTGGGCTGGGATCCAGAAAAAGAACCCACCAGCAATGCCTCTACTGATGGGCAATGCCTTCATTCAATCAGGGAGGCAAATGGATTTCAAAAAGCTGCTGAATTTTCCACCCAGCCTGTCTGAAATGACTGTTTGCAGGTAAACAGGCTGGGCTTATGGGTTCGGATCAGAGGGGCCCTGATGAGCAGAGATTATGCTGATCTAACTGTCCCCATCCTGGCCTCCTGCAGGACGTCCTTCGGCTCTGAGCTGACCACTGGTCACTCAACCATCTCTCTTCCTTCTCTGCCTGTCCTCCTCCTGCTGTCCTCCGGGAAACGTTCCCATGGGGATAATGGGTGCTGACCAGCAGCCCTGGGCAGTCCTGTCCCTCTGGCCATCTCAGTTTGGATGGTGGAACGGAAAATGGAAGTGGCTGTCATTGCTGATGGAAGGGGAAGCCCCATGAGGCCAGATGGCCTTTCTGGTGGTTTCTGGGCTGCAGTTGTAAAGAAAGTTAAACAAACAGGAGACAAATCATAACAAAACTCCCAGCCCATTATTTTTGCAAGGCGTCTATTAAGTCCCTAATTACACATGGCCTCATACTCCAACTCTAGAACACCAATTCTTATCCTTTGGTTGCAGATATTTTTAGATTTTTTAAGATTTGATGTGAGTTCTGGACCCTTTCCAAAGAAAAATACAGCTGCACACAGAAGTTTGCCTAAGATACCAGGGGGTTTATGAAGCCTCTGAAGCTGATCTGTGATAAAAAGTCCAGGTTTGGGCGGTTTCTGATATGACCATTGGGCGTCCTTTGTGGCTCAGCTAGTAAAGAATCCGCCTGCAAAGTGGGACACCTGGGTTTGGCCTGGAGAATTCCATGGACTGTATAGCGCGTGGGATTGTAAAGAGTCAGACACGACTGAGTGACTTGCCCTTTACTTTGATATGAGCCTGACGCATCAGCAGAGAGATCCTGACATCAGAGCTGACATGTTCCAGTCTAGTCTGGGCTCTGCAGAGACACTGCACATTGAGGTGGAACTCAAGAGCCTTCAGGTCAGGTCTGAAGAGCTCCACAGCCGAGCCAGAGCCGGACGGGAGAAACGAATTCAGGGCCTCTCTGCTGAAGCTGGAGAAGATCCCCCAGAGAAGGGCGTGGTAACCCACTCCAGTCTTCTTGCCTAGAGAATTCCACAGAGAGAGGAGCCTGGCGGGCTACAGTCCATGAGGTTGCAAAGAGTCGGACACAAGTGAACAGCTACACTCGCTGAAGTTGACAGGTCATAGGAGGAGGTGAGCTTGAAGTAAGGAGAGATGGGGAGCTACCTGGGCCCAGGGGTGGCGAGGCAGCAATGAGCATCTTTGGAGAAGCCCTTGACTCTCAGTGTGAAGTGATGGATGTTGTCTCTGGGGGAAGAGGATACCCCAAATCCACTGAGAAGACTGTGAGACTGCCAGCCCACAGCTGGCGGTGCGTGCAAGAGAGGATGGCGGGATGGTGGCGGTGGGCGGAGTCTATCGAGGGCCCGGCTGTAGGAAGGTGTGGGGAAGGGACTCCCGAAGAACCTCATGGACCCTTCACAGCAAGTGGGGGAGGAGGAAGAAGTCAAGTCAAAGAGCAGCGTTTATCCGCCAGCTCGTTTGACAGCTTGGAGGTTTAGTATAGCAGGCACACACCAAACCATCTACTCGAAGGGGAAGGTCCACCCATTCAGAGAGGAGTCCAAGAGGGACCGGGTGGGTGGAGAGGGCCCCTCCTCCCTCCACAGACAAGAGCGAAGCACAGGGATGCTCGCCAACACCGCCAAGCCCGTGGATGTTGTCAAGGCAGGTCTGGTGCCTCCGCTGGGTAGACGGGTCAGAGGCCACAGTTGAAGGGCTTTGAGGTTCAATTCAGTTCAGTCGCTCAGTTGTGTCTGGCTCTTTGAGACCCCATGGACTGGAGCACCCCAGGCCTCCCTGTCCATCACCAACTCCTGGAGTTTACTCAAACTCATGTCCATTGAGTCGGTGATGCCATCCCACCATCTCATCCTCTGTCATCCCCTTCTCCTCCTGCCTTCAATCTTTCCCAGTATCAGGGTGTTTTCAAATGAGTCAGTTCTTCTCATCAGGTAGCCAAAGTATTGGAGTTTCAGCTTCAGCATCAGTCTTTCCACTGAACATTCGGACTGATTTCCTTTAGGATGGACTGGTTTGATCTCCTTGTTGCCCAAGGGACTCTCAAGAGTCTTCTCCAACACCACAGTTCAAAAGCATTAATTCATCCACATTCAGCTTTCTTTATAGTCCACCTCTCACATCCATACATGAGCACTGGAAAAACCATAGCCTTGACCAGACGGACCTTTGTTGGCAAAGTGATGTCTCTGCTTTTTAACATGCTGTCTAGGTTGGTCATAACTTTTCTTTTGAGGTTATGTAACTGGTAAGAACTAGACTATTCCTGGAAAAGGAGCTTTTAAAACTCCGTTTTGAGATGCCTCAAGACTTGGCATCAGGACAGGATGTACCTGAGTGAGCCAGCCCTTTGAGTTCTGCACCCTGCTCTCTGCACCCCCAAGTAACTGCTTCAAGGCAAGAGAGTGCTTGTGAGAGAAAGACAGAGACCTCGGGCAGGTGGCAAAGGGTCTTGGGGATTCTCTGAGCTACCCTGCAACTTTCCCATAAATCTAAAATTATTCCAAAAATAAATTTGTGTTCAAAAGCAATGAGGTGGACGATGGAGATGCCTGAAGTGACAGGCTGACTGTCCTGAGTCAGGCTGGTCTCCCTCTTCACTAAGTCTGCATTTTAGGTGGGCGCCCACGTTTGCTCTCAGATCCCCATGTGAGAGATGGATGGCTAGGATGGAGCCCAGGAGTGCTCCGTGGGCAGAGAGACTGCCCTGTGCGCACAGATTCCATGCTCCTTGGAGACCGGTGGATGTCAAACTTTGCAGCCTTGACATGTGGAGTTATATTTTGAGGGCTTTCTCACTATTATAATCAGTTGCTGCTGTTGTTCAGTTGCCAAGTCATGTCCAACTCTTTGCGACCTCACGGACTACAGCATGCCGAGCCTCTCTGTCCTCTACTACCTCCTGAATTTGCTCAAATTCATGTCCATTGAGTCAGTGATGCCGTCCAACCATCTTCTCCTCTGTTTCCCTCTTCTCCTCCCGCCCTCAATCTTTCCCAGCATCAGGGTCTTTTCTAATGAGTCAGCTCTTTGCATCAGGTGGCCAAAGTATTGGAGCTTCAGCTTCAGCATCAGCCCTTCTAATGAATATTCAGGACTGATTTCCTTTAGGATTGAGTAGTTTGATCTCCTTGCTGTCCAAGGGACTCTCAAGAGTCTTTCCCAGCACCACAACTTAAAAGCATCAATTCTTCAGTGCTCAGCCTTCTTTACAGTTAATCTCTCATATCTATACATGACCACTGGAAAAACCTTGCATGCGTGTATGCTAAGTCACTTCAGGCGTGTCCGACTCTATGCGACTGATGGACAGCAGCCTAGCAGGCTCCTCTGTCCACGGGATTCTCTAGGCAAGAATACTGTCGTGAGTTGCCATTTCCTCCTCCCCATAGCTTTGACTATGTGGACCTTTGATCAGTGTGTATCTCCAAATGACAGCCATAGCCTGAGCTCTTCAGATAGGAATCTTGAGGCCTTAAAAATACATACATTAGGTTTTGGTCATCTGGTCTACTTCTTGCCAAAATGAGATTGCTTCCAACTGTGTATCCACCAGGTTGTGTCAAACTCAGCTTTGAAGAGTTCAGGAACTGGATCCAACTTCCTTGGGAGATTCTTCTTTGGGTAAATAAAGGCAAGATCTTCTTCCCACAAGACCTTTCTGTCCAGAGGCACAGATTACCCTCAGCTTGTCCCTCCATGGTGCTGTGAGCTCCAAGTTAGTGCAAAGAAAGAAGAGAAAAACTTAAAGAGGATATAATAGGAATGAAATAGAGATGTCCTCATATAAGCGATATAGGGATGTCCTCACCCAGATGATCCCCTGGAGGAGGAAATGCCAATCGTCTCCAGTATTCTTGCCTGGAGAATCCCATGGACAGAGGAGCCTGGAGGGCTACAGTCCATGCGGTCACACAAAGTCGGACACAACTGAGCAATTGAGGATACACACACCGAAGTGAGATAGAGGTGTCCTCTCTCAGTTGAGCTGGAGGTGTTCTCACTAAGGTGACAGTGGTCCTCTCACTAGGGTGAGCCTCAGGCTGCAGCAGGGGATGAGATGGTTGGGTGGCATCATTGACTCAAAGGACATGAGTTTGAGCAAGCTCCGGGAGTTGGTGAAGGACAGGAAAGCCTGGTTTGCTGTCATCCATGGGGTTGCAGAGAGTCAGACACAACTGAGCAACTGAACAACAGGCAGCAGCTTACATCCACAGCATGTCTGCCCCTCAGGCCCCAGTGAATGACCCTCAGATACTTGAATGCATGACCCCTGATTCTCCCACGTCTAAAACCCCACTGTCTCGTTATGCCAGGCTCTCTCGAGATGTGGGGTTTGCACTCCCTGTGCTGCCCTGCCCACCCACCACTCCCGGGTTTCTTGATTTGCCAGGGTCTTGTCCCCTCTGTTGCTGCTGTGGTGGGTGGTACCTTCTTGGGAGTGTCTTTCTGAAATAAGCAGACCCATCAGGGGGCATCTGAGGCGCTCCATGCCCACTTACAGCTGGTGACTCCAGGTATTCGGCCACTTTAGGGCTGTGAAAGTGAATTTCAGAGAGGGCCCCTGTCCCCAAAGAGCTGTCCAACTGACCTAAACGTTCAGTCCCTTCCAGGTACTTCTTCTCCTAAGACATTTATTTCAAAGAGTCTCAATGAGAAAGGAAAACTGCTCCCTGGAGTAGCGAGGCGTTACCCCACATGGTCCTGCCAAGCTGTACCCAGGGCCCTGGGGAGAGGCATACTTGTTTCCTCTTGCTCTTGTACCAAATTGATCGCAAACATAGTGGCTTAAACCACATGGATGTGTTCCTGTAGTCCTGGAGTTCAGACACCAGCAGTGGGTCTCACTAGGCTAGAGTCAAGGTGTCGGGCAGGCTGTTCTTTCCAGTTGCAACTGGCATAGACCCCAGGCCCACCCAACACCCTCAGCAGCCCCCTACTGTGCCCCTGTGCTCCTCCGAATCATCCATCCCTGGTCTATCTTCAGCTGGGGGGCGGCTCCACAGAGGAGCCAGTCCCCTAGGAAATCAGCCCTCGGGGCACTGTCCCACAAAGCCCGCTGAGAGTCTGAGCTCTGAGACATCACCCGGGGTGTCACCTCACCAGAGAGCTGGAGGGGAAGACCTGAGTCCCGCCTGCACTGGGCATCAGGCCCCCGTGTCCACCGACTTTAAGGGCTGAGTCCCCGAAGCCACTGGATCCGTGACTATCCCGAGACGCAACTGCTACTCTGGCACTGGGATGGGGGCATGTCTATGCAGGGTAAACCAAATCCAAGGGTTGTGAGCCTCATAATTAGCAGCAAACACGATTTCATGGGAGACTTTCTGAACCACTTTAGGGCGATGGGATCCATCCCCTGCTCACTTGCTTTGAATCCTGGAAAGTACATTTGTTCTCAAGACTTGAACAACAGACTGAACCTGGACTCTTTAAAAGCTAGAATTGTCTCAAACATTTCTGTGTTTGTTCTATAGCTTGACAAAATGTACAAATAAATTATTGTTATAGGGGTGCCAAGTGTTCATCTTTCATCAAGTAAATGTAAAAGTAAAACCTACGTCCCTGGTTATAAACATATCTGAAAACTTTAGCCCCAGATAAGGAGATGCAATGAATGCTTTGGAAAAAATGTTTTCAATTTATTCCAAGCTGCAAAATAACTTCTGAGTTAATTTTCAACAAGGTTTATCTTTAATGAAACTCCACAGATTATTATTTTTATTGCATTTTTGATATCTCAAATTATGTATACTACTATGTGTAATGTGTATTATTTAATTACATCTGTATTATACAGGCAGACCTTAGAGATATCATGGGTCAGTTCTGGGCCACCATAACAAAGCAAATCTTGCAATAAAATGAATCATGAGAAATTTTGGTTTCTCAGTACATATAAAAGTTGAATTTGCACACGCTTGGCTATATAGTAGCCTATTAAGTGTGCAAGAACATTCTAAACAAGCAATGTACATAATTTAAAAAAAATCTCGGTGCTAAAAAATGCCAACCATCATCTGAGCCTTTAGCAAATCATAGTCCAACGGTAACGTCAGAGATCACTAATAACAGATCACCATAACAAATATAATGCAAATGAAAATGTTTCAAATGTTGGGAGAATTACCAAAACATGTCACAGAGACAGGAAGCGAGCAAATGCTGTCAGACAAGTAGCGCCGATAGCCTTGTTTGACACCGGGCTGCAGCAAACCTTCCATTTGTGAAACATACGGTATCTTTGAAGTGCAACACGATTAGGTCTGCCTTACAATTATACTTAAAAGTATACTAAATCAAGTGATTAGGTGATGAAGTGCCCGTGTATCTGTGTATCTGACCTCAGGGTCTATGAGGAGCTACGCTACACAGTAGGGGTCACTACACAGGCACGTAGGTACGTAGACAGACCCTCAGCCACACCTCACACCTCTAAGAGGGAGCTTGCAGTAGGAGTCTGCATGGGCGCCCCTTGGTTGGGTAGAAATGACACAGACACTTGCCTGGGAGTGCAGGGTCCCTGGGGGCTGAATCAGGACACAGACACAGGGAGTGGACGGAAGGATGGGGTCTGGCGATCAGGGGAGTGAGACCACATGGGGAGCAGGTCACCTGTCAAGGGTCAGGTTTACGGCTGGGCCCTCTGACTGGCCTCGGGGTTGTGGGTGAGATGTTCCCACAAGAGAGAAACCCCAGGAGAAAGGCGGGCACAGAATCCCGAGGATGCACAGGAAGCGGGCGGGAGGAAAGCAGCCTCACTCTTCTGAAGTCGGGGCTGGCTTGCAGTTCCTTTCTCCATCTGGGGGTTGATACGCTCTGTGCAGCTAATCCAGCAATTTGATGGTTTCTCCCTGGCTGGCTGGCACACCGATGATCGTGCTTATGCATTTAAGCTTGCCCTGTGCCAGCAACACCTACTGCCACAAGCGCCTGGCTGTCTGCACCCACGGCAGCATACTCTTCTGACTTTTGTCAAGTCCTCTTGACCTCTGGCCTCCTGCCTTCTCAACCAGTACCTCTGTGTGCCTGATGCTGGCGTCAGCGAGCTGGTACTTGGTTGGTGTTTAACACAGCTGCGTCTGTCACTGCCCCAGATGGCATCAGGTCATGCAGCATCTGATGGGAGCACCCTCGATGATAAGACCCTAGCCTCAACCCCAGACGGCATGGAAGCACCCAACAGGGGCCGGCGTTTCATCTCTGTGGGTCAACCCTTGAGCTACATAAGGCTGCCGAGACATGCCCTGGCAAACCTTTGTCGCTTTCTTCTATAAACGAAGCATAAATTCCGTGGGAGATGACAGATGACTTCATATACCATGCAAGCAAACCCAGACAATAGCTTTAGCCATGACTGATTGCCTCGCTGTAACCCACTTTATGTTAAATGCATTCTTGCTGTTCAATTCCACCCCTGTAATTCTGTTCTTCTGCATTCCCCGGCCCTCTGTGGACTAACCAGGTTCCTTCAGTAATGATTTCTTTTCTATTGTATTGTTTTCTGCATAATCAAGTCGGTAGGTGGGGGTCTGGGTGACACGGCCATCTGTCAAGTTCATTTGCTCTGAAAATGCAAGAAATAATGGCCTCTACAACTCAGGGCTATCTGTTATCAGAGAGAGTATCAGCTTCCACTCCGTGCTGTCTCTTCTTCTCTCCAAAGTGTGCCTCTCTTTTCAATAAGATGCACGGACACTTCCTCTATGGCGGACTGTTGACGTGAGGTGGGTCCTTTTCGGGGGGAGATGTAATTTTTTGCCGACTACTTGTCCATTCTATCTCACAATTTAGCCAGGAATCAAATCAACAGAAGCACCACCGTCCAGCCTTCTGGGCCTGCCATGACGCTGAAGATGTCGCCACCACCTGGACCCTCCAAATTCCTCCCCTTCAATTCCCCTGACTGGCCGCCCACTCCCTCGGATCTGCCTGATGCAGAAGTATTGGGGAGACACTGCCCCCAAGGAGGGGAAGCTGGCACTCACTTCCCTTCTCAGTAGTTAAAAGCTGGTAAACGCTGACTTCATCAAATTTACTGAAGTCGAGGAGCGGTTCCGACCTAGACTGAGAGAGATGAACCATGGGGAGCAGGCAGGGGGCTTCAGGGGATTCTAGTGGTCCTTTTCCCATTTAAAGGAACAAGAGCAATTTATGAAAAAAAACTGTAAGGTTCTTCCCTAAGAAGGCATGGTGGCCCACTGGTTAAGACTTCACCTTCCAATGCAGGGGAGGCAGGTTCGATCCCTGGTCAGGGAACTAAGATCCCACATGGCTCATGGCCAAGAAAATCAAAACATAAAACAGAAGCAGGATTGTAACAAATTCAACAAAGACTTAAAGAAAAAGGCATGGAGGTGGGGAGAAGATCAAAGGCTGGAAATGGGAGAGAACACTTAAAGCTAGTGTTGTGCGAGTGCGTGCTGAATCGTGTCTGACTCTCTGCAACCCCGTGGACTGTGGCCCACCAGGCTCCTCTGTCCATGCGGTTTCCCAGGTAAGGATACTGGAGTGGGCTGCCATTTCCTTCTCTGGGGATCTTCCTAACCTAGAGACCAAACTGTGTGTCCTGCATTGGCAGGAAGATTTTTGACCACTGAGCCTCCAGGGAAGCCCTAGATCTAATGAATCCTCCTCAATTAAAATATCATGCTTCAAGGTTATAGTCAATAACAGGGACACAATTAATACGTTTTGTAACATTTTTGATGTCTCTTAACTCTCTCCAGAAGTAAGAACAACAGTGCTTGTAAGCTCTTCCCAAGCGGCCCCCTGGCCCTGATGTACAAAGTCGTTGCCCCCACACCAACGACGCGGGACATGCTCTCTTCCTCGGGGTTGATGGAGGTGGGGCTCACATGCCCTCCACAAGCCAGAGGACCTGGGCCAGCTCCTCTCCTGTGCTTCAGGGCAAGGTCACGCTCACGGGAGTGCCTCACTGGGGACCTCAGGGTGGGGTGTGAATCAGGGTTCTCCAGAGAAACAGTCATCAGGAGACTGTCTGTCTGTCTATTACCTATCTATCAAGAGAAAGACACCACAAGGAACTGGTTCACGCTCTTCTGGAGACTGAGCGGTCCCCAGATCTGCCATCTGCAAACTGCAGACAGGGAACACTGGTGGCGTGGCTCCAGAGACCTGGTGGTTCACCTCCAGTCTGAGTTCAAAGGCAGGAAAAGGTAAGTGACTCAGCTCCAAGACAGTCAAGCAGAGAGAATTCTTTCTTACTCTGCCTTGCATTCCATTCAGATTGGCTGAATCCCACCCACTTTGGGGAGGATGATCTGTGTTACTCAGTCCAGCAAATCAAGCGTGAATTTCACCGGAAGTACCTTCAGCCACACCGGAACAGTGTGCTAGTGAATATCCGGGTGCCCTGGCCCCGGTCTCGGTAACACAGATGAGTGTGCGTCACGGATCACGTGGCCCCGGTTGCTCTCCGAACAGGAGAGCTCTGTCTGACTGAGAACGGGACCACTTTGAGTTGAGGCTGCCTGCCATGATGCTAGGAGGTTGCGTCATCCCCTTCCTACCTGAAGAACCGCTGCTGAAAACAGGGAGCGGGTGGAGAGCTTGTGGAGAGCCTGGGGCTGCAGGCCTTCTCAGGCGGAGGGTTGGAGGTCTGCAGAAAGGCCATCGCTCCCCTGAGTTGAACCTGTGGGAACTCGGCTCTTTGTGGGGCCAGGCTCTCCTGTTGTCTGGTGGCCAAGGTGTCCCCTTATACGGACTGGTGACAAGCCGATCATGCGCTAAGTATCCGTCCTTAGAAATCCAAACTTCGGCTGGAAGCGATGTCGCTTGGAAGACATTTCTGGCTAAAAGTCAATCCGCAAAAGGAATATGAAATGGCTTTTCCATGAAGTGGATTTAGTGAAGTGTTTTCTAACACACTTGAAGTCCTTCTTTCTGGATTTTAATAGCCCTAATCCTGTAACAATTGAGTTACTCATTTCAATTTGTTTTCTTTCCAAAATTGAACGTCACTGGGAAAGACAGGCTGCTTTGAGCACTGACTCTAGGAAAGGCAGTGAGGGAAACAGCTCACAGAACCGGAGCAGCTCAGATAACAGATCCACGCTGGAAGCTTCGCCCTGAAGTCACAGTGCACCTTACACAGTAGCTGCAGAAACTTGATAGCTGGGATATTCTGAGATTCTAATAATCTGGCCGTAAATGAGCCACTCAGCTCATTTATTAGTCAGGCTCTTTTAGATGTTTTATTGCCCTTAATTTGTGCTAATGATAAATATTCTCCCAGGAGTTTTAAACTATTTAAAGATGAGGTCAAGTTCATGAATAGACCTGAGCTTCTTGCTCGGTAGAGTTGGGACACGAACAGAGACAGAGCTTTAAAGCCTTCTAAGGTCACAGTTGCCTGCTGCGGGGGTGCTGCCAAAACATCTTCCCATGTGAGCAGAGGAGCCCTTTGGAAATGACTTGTGTTGTCATCTAGAACATTCCTCTGCTCTCCCGTGGCTTCCAAAAGATCCTCCACTGGATCCCAACATATTTCTTTACTTGGGAAAGTACATTTGTTAATGGAAAAGTAATGGCATAAAATACAGAAAGGGACACAAACTTTGATGATTTCCAAATGCCTCTCAACCTGAAGACACCCCTCACAGTCCACAAAGGAAAATTCAAGCTCAAGACTTGTATGTCACCAAAACTCTGGGATGAAAGGTGCGTGCATGTCCCACTCTTTGTGACCCCGTGGCCTGTAGCCCACCAAGCTCCTCTGTCCATGGCATTCTCCAGGCAAGGATACTGGAGTGGGATGCCATGTCCTCTCCAGGGAATCTTCCCGACCCAGGGATCCAACCTGAGTTTCACATCTCCTGCACTGGCAGGTGGGTTCTTTACCACCAGCGCCACTTGGAAAGCCCGTTAACCTGGGGAGAATGGTGGCTGGCACCAACCAAGCTGTGAGTGTTAGGATTCCTTGGACCTTCGCTCCAAACCTGACAGAACGTATCAGCTTGATGGATGGTTCATCCGCCTGCACGGCCAGTGCCACCCCGCAACCCCGACCCCCTACCACCTCTTTCTCAGCCCTGCGTGATCTTGCCTTTCGGTCTCCTTGTGTCCACATGTGATTGACAGACATAGACATGTGTCCAGGCAACTTACCTTGATGGATTTCATTTCCTCTCTATCATTCAGGAAATACTGAACTCAGACGGCCATAAATTGTGGAACAATAAGGTCAATCAAACACCTTGTCATTAAACCCGTCTCCCTCTCAGGCCTGTTTGTCCTCTCTCACCTGCTTCTCCCCTTCTTTCCGTGTCCTTCTCAGCAGGGCTGTGGATGTTGTGCAGACCTTGGCTGGACCAAGGTACTCATCAATTACCCAGCACCACTTGCCGCTGCGAACTCTGATCACTGGTTGCTCCAAGTTTCCCCAAACCTCAGTTGATCTCTGCTCCCAGGAGCTTCTAACTCTCCTTTCCTCCTTGCTCCTTTCTCATCTTTCTCATGGCGTGTCTATAACTCAATACCCTGCAGGTGCCCAGCCAGACCACGGCCACTCGGATGCTCAGAACATCTGCTTGTCCTCTAAAATGGCCCAGATGCTCCCCCTGAGACCCCCCTTAGTCCTCACCACAGATGCTTCTGGGACACCCTGCAGAAAGAGCCAAGGGCAGGGGGCCCCTGCAGGGGTGGTGGGTTTTTTGGCGCTAGCTTAGCACTGACTGCAGGCTGAGAGATGGACTTGGGGCCCAGTGTGAGGATAACTGCCCCAGAGTCACCAGAAGACACCTAGTGAACCCACTTTCCATGTCCCCCAGCAACATGCCCAACAGAAGCCTGGAACGTGACCTCACTTGGGAAAAGGGTCTTTGCAGCTATAATTCAGTGCAGGATCAGGAACAGAGATCATTGACAAGGAAGCTGGGTTTAGATCCACAGTCTGGAGTATTCAAACTTGGGCTTTGAAGGCCATGGTGGAGAAGGTTCCAGGAAGCATCATTCCTAGAGACGAGCACAGGCAATGGCCTCTGCTGACCTCAGATCATCCAAAGGGGGAGTCGAGACAAAGAGAAGAAAACCACGTGAAGACAGAGATTAACATGGACGTGATGCAGCCACCCCCCGCCTGGAGACTCCAGAGGCTACAAGAGGCAAAGAAGGAGTTTCTTCTAGAACATTCTGAAGGAACTCAGTCCTGTTGATTCATTGGATTCAGAACCCTGGCTCCAAGCTCTGTGAGAGAATCAATTACTGTTGTTTCAAGTTAGTCTGTTGGTGGTGATGGGTTATGGCAGCCACAGAAAGCTAATACAGCATCAGTTCAGTTCAGTCACTCAGTCGCATCCGACTCTTTGTGACCCCATGGACTGCGGCATGCCAGGCTTCCCTGTCCATCACCAACTCCCAGAGCTTGTCCACACTGATGTCCACTGAGTCGGTGATGCCGTCCAACCATCTCATCCTCTGTCGTCCCCTTCTTCTGCCTTCAATCTGTTGTCATAACTTTCCTTCCAAGGAGTAAGCATCTTTTAATTTCATGGCTGCAGTCACAATCTGCAGTGATTTTGGACCCCCCAAAATAAAGTCTGTCACTGTTTCCATTGTTTCCCCATCTATACGCCATGAAGTGATGGGACCAGATGCCATGATCTTCGTTTTCTGAATGTTGAATTTTAAGCCAGCTTTTCCACTCTCTTTCACTTTCATCAAGAGGCTCTTTAGTTCCTCTTCCTTTCTGCCATTGGGTGGTGTCATCTACGTATCTGAGGTCATTGATATTCCCCCCTGCAATCTTGATTCCAGCCTGTGCTTCATCCAGCCCAGCATTTCGCATGATGTACTCTGCATAGAAGTTAAATAAGCAGGGTGACAATATACAGCCTTGACGTACTTCTTTGCCAATTTGGAACCAGTCTGTTGTCCCATGTATGGTTCTAACTGTTACTTCCTGACCTGCTTACAGATTTCTCAGGAGGCAGGTCAGGTGGTCTGGTATTCCCATCTCTTTAAGAATTTTCCACAATGTGCTGTGATCCACACAGTCAAAGGCTTTGGCATAGTCAACAAAGCAGAAATAGAGTTTTTTCTGGAATTCTCTTATACTGATCATAGCAAACATTCTCTTCCAACAACACAAGAGATGACCTTATACAAGGACATCACCAGGTGGTTGATACAGAAATCTATTAATTATATTCTTTGAAGTCAAAGATGGAGAGGCTCTGTACAGTCAGCAAAAACAAGACTAGAAGCTGACTGTGTCTCAGATCATGAACTCCTTATTCCAAAATTCAGATTTGAAGAAAGTAAGGAAAACCACTAGACCATTCAGGTATGGCCTACCTAAATCAGAATCCTTACAATTATATAGTGGAAGTGACAAATAGATTCAAAGGATTAGATCTGATAGACAGAGTACCTGAGGGACTATGAGCAGAGGTTAGTGGCATTGTACAGGAGGCAGTGATCAAAACCATCACCAAGAAAAAGAAATGCAAGAAGGCAAATGGTTGTCTGGGGAGGCCTAACAAATAGCTGTGAAAAGAAGAGAAATGAAAGGCAAAAGAGAAAAGAAAAGGTATTTCCATCTGAATGCAGAGTTCCAAAGAATAGAAAGGAGAGATAAGAAAGCCTTAATCAGTGAACAATGCAAAGAAACAGAGGAAAACAATAGAATGGGAAAGACTAGAGATCTCTTCAAGAAAGTGAGAGATACCAAGGGAACATTTCATGTAAAGATGGGCACAATAAAGGACAGAAATGGTATGGACCTAACAGAAGCAGAAGATATTAAGAAGAGGTGGCAAGAATACACAGAAGAACGGTACAGAAAAAGATCTTCATGACCCAGATAACCACAATGATGTGATTACTCACCTAGAGCCAGACATCCTGGAATGTGAAGTCAAGTGGGCCTTAGGCAGCATCACTATGAACAAAGTTAGTGGAGGTGATGAAATTCTAGTTGAGCTATTTCAAATCCTAAAAGATGATGCTGTGAAAGTGCTGCACTCAAGATGCCAGCAATTTTGGAAAACTCTGCAGTGGCCACAGGACTGGAAAAGGTCAGTTTTCATTTCAGTCCCAAAGAAAAGCAATGCCAAAGAATGCTCAAACTACCACGCATTTGCATTCATCTCACATGATAGTAAAGTAATGCTCAAAATTCTCCAAGCCAGGCTTCAGCAGTACATGAAGCAAGAACTTTGAGATGTTTCAGCTGGACTTAGAAAAGACAGAGGAAGCAGAGATCAAGTTGCCAACATCCGTTGCATCATTGAAAAAACAAGAGAATACAACATAGGTATCCACAATCCACTGGCATTGGCAGCTTTTTCTTAGACTCATCTTTACTATCTTCCATATAGATATCTATAAAGACTGAAATCTTATGTAATAAAAGCAGCACAGTTTTACCGGTAGGATTACAATTTGCAGAACAGCACCTAGGTCTCCCTTGTAAACCTGATTCCATAATTACCCCATGATGCTCAGCATCCTGCTCCCAAGGGTCCCCGACTTGCGTGTCCTGGACTCTCAGGGGTGCCTGCAGGGATCACTGTGAGTGTCTTCCTGAGCGACAGGTCTTCGTGCTGTGTCGCAGCGCTGGTGACCACCCCCACCCCATGTACACAACCACACCGTCACGCTGCCCGTGTCTGAGTAATTCCCCCTTGCCACCTTTCTGACCCTGTCCATGTCAAGCCTTTTCAAACTATTTATGTTCATGGCATTCTTACAGCGAGAACACTGGAGTGGTTTGCATTCCCTCTTCCAGCGGACCACGTTGTGTCAGAACTCGCCCTGAT
Source organism: Dama dama (assembly GCF_033118175.1). Taxonomy (NCBI): domain Eukaryota; kingdom Metazoa; phylum Chordata; class Mammalia; order Artiodactyla; family Cervidae; genus Dama; species Dama dama. The sequence goes on from NC_083705.1 coordinate 74,710,206, forward strand.
GACCTGTCCATCTTGGGTGGCCCTGCAAGGCGTGGCTCATAGCTTCACTGAGTTACGCAAGCCCCTTCACCACAGCAGGGCTGTGATCCATGAATGGGATCCATGAAGGAGCCGGGTCATTGGACAAGGCCCTGATGCCGGGAAATAGTGAAGACAAAGGAGAGGGTGACAGAGGATAAGATGATTGGATGGCATCACCGGCTCAATGGGCATGAGTTTGAGCAAGCTCCGGGAGACAGTGAAGGACAGTGAAGCTTGGGGTGCTGCAGTCCATGGCGTGCAATGACTCAGACACGACTGAGCAACTGAACACACACACCACATCGGGAGTCTGGCCCAGGTGATCCTGGCTATTGTTTCACCTCCCACAGGAGCTGCACAGAGACTTCTGTAGTGGGTCAGGAAGCGGTCAGGAAGGATGGGACATATAAATACACTTCCACATGTAGAACAGATAGCTAAAAGCTGCTGGCTACCACAGGGAGCTCAGCTCGGTGCTCTGTTATGACCTAGAGGAGGGGATGGGAGTAGGCAGGGAGGCTCAAGATTCATGCTGCTGTGCAGAAGAAATTAACATAACATTGTTAAGCAATTATTCTCTAATTAAAAGTGTAAAAAAGAAGAAGAATAGACTGTACCCTGAGAAGAAGATCAAGCTCTGGAGATGTGCCTATCAAAATGCACAAACCCTGAGCAGCTGCCCTTTGTGAGGGATGCCCCTGCTCCCAACCCCGGCCCAGCCAGTAGCCTTGTGTCCCAATCCACGGCAGCCCCCACCCGGCCCCCAGAAATCCAGCTGTCCCTGTTCACTGCAGAGCCTCCCCCGGAGGGAACAAGATAATTGAGCATTTGTTTCCTGCCCCACAGGGTTTCCCTGGTGGCTCAGATGGTAAGGAATCCACCTGCAATGCTGGAGACCTGGGTTTGATCCCTGGGTTGGGAAGATCCCCTGGAGAAGGGAATGGCAACCCACTCCAGTATCCTTGCCTGGGGAATTTCATGGACAGAGGAGCCCAGCGGGCTACAGTCTGTGGGGTCGCAGAGTTGGATATGACTGAGCGACTTTCACTTTCACCTTCTTGCCCCACCAAGCGATCATCATTTACCTATGACGCTTGGCCAGGTTGGCCGCTATGCGGTCTCCAGGCCAAGTCAGAGAGGAAGACGCCGTCTGACACATTAGCAGCTGATGCCCTTCAGCACAAGGGGCTGGGAGCTGTCTGGCTCTTCGCACCTCGACCTCACTCTGGGAGGAGGCCCTTGAGCAGGAGGCCAGCAAAGGGGCTGACGTCTGAGCTGCTGGAGGATTTCCCACACCTGGAGGCTGCAGGTTGTGCTCGGATCTGAAGGAAAGTAACAAAAATGGAGACTCCCCCAACTTCACAGCAAAGGCCCCCCGTGCCATAGTTGTGAGCGGGTGGTTTTCAAGCTCGGTCAGTTTGAGTTGTAACCAGAGATCCACCTGGTTGACCTCAAACTTCACTTTCATGGCCCCTCACTGCACCAGCTCCCTTTTGCCTGTCTCTGGGGCTACAACTGGCCAAATTCATTGACCAGCCGGAGGTGAAGCTTATGTGCAGACACCCCCAAAGGGTCCCCCAGATAAGGGGACCCCAAATGCAAAGTCCCCCAGATTCCCTTGGGAGGGATGAGGAGCCCAGGCTGGGAGGAGCTAACAGTGGTTAGAATCAGGGTGGACTGGACAGAATGAAGAGGCTGTGGTTCCCGGGAACTCAGTTCTGCCCAGGGTCATGCCTGTTTACCTTCCTCCCGTGGGCCCGTTCTCTGCCAAGCTGTGGCAGACGCAGAGCCCCGTGAGAGGGGCCCTGGGGTCTGGCCTCCACCGTCCTCAAAGGGAGCCCCGAGAGGCATATCAAAGGTGGTCATTGGTCCCCCTGTGCTTAGTGGAGTTATGGAGTTTAAATGACCGAGTGATGTAATCTGTCCTGTTCAAATGTATGCCCAGGATTCTTGTAATTTTGGTAGTCTCAGGTAGATGTCTTACCTTATAACTCTAAACACTCATTTGCTAGTAATTCCATTGGAAGGAAACCTGCAGGGTTTCTCTCTGGACTTGGTCCTCCCCTAGGTCAGAAGACCCACGGTCAGTGTGACCGCGGGCACTCAGTGCTACAGAGACCGCTGCCATGCGGGAGTGATATCACTACTGCGTTTGAGCTGCACCCTGTTAAACTCGAGTGACCAAGGGTTGGGGCCATGTGGCCTGAGGGTCTCATGTAAGGAGTCAGGTGAGCACGCTTCTGAGGGTTCTCCCTGGGCTGCCCGCTTGATGGGGAGCCTTGATCCTGAGTGCCACCTGTGTGTGACCTCCAGGGGAACTGCCCCCGTCACAGGTGCATCACAGGTCCCAAACCAGATTTGACCAACAGGAGAACCTGGCCAGCTTCCTCAGTCTTGACAGAGGAAGCTTTCCTTATTCACCTACTTATTGAATGGTAGACAGCTGTTCCTTGATGCCCCGTTTCAGACATGACCGGCCCCAGATGAGGGGAGAGACTCTCTCCTCTAAGACATGGGCCAGAGATGAACGTGGAGGATGGAGGTGCTCTTACATGACCTGCTGTGCCTGCCGTGGGAAGGTCACTGATGCAGCTCCTTGTAACCGGTCACCCAGGGCCTGGGGCTGGCCTACTTCTCAGAATCTGTCCAGTCCACTGGGATCCACCCCACAAGGAGGGAGGGAGACTCAAAGTCGGGAAAGATGGTGTGGTTTGATCCTTGAAGATGCCTCTTCCAGGGAGGCAGTTAGCAGGATGGCTGTAAGGAGGGTGGCCCACTGCACCCCCAACCCGGGAATCCATGATGGGCCCCTCGCTTGTTGGGATCTGAGATTAGCTTCCTGTGTTTGGGCTGCAGGAGGAAGGGTGGATGGTTGTCAGGTGCCTCCCCACACACGTGGATCTGAGCCTCAGCCACTGGCTCTCCCGGGAAGCCACAGTGGATGGCGGACACCCTGGACAATCAGGATCTCCCATGGAACGGAACACTGACCGCAAAATAGGGACATCGCTCTGGGAGAGGAGTGTCCTGAGAAAACCAGAGACACCAGCTGGCGGTCTGAGTTCCCACGGCTGTCTGGACATCAGAAGAGGCCCCACACACTGACCGCAGGCCAGCCCCTACCGGACGCAGGAGTGGTGGATGGAGGTGGTTCCTGGGCAGAGGCCAACGCCCACTGGTGCACAGTGGGACCCTCACCCGGGTCTGGCCTCGCCCTCTTCCTGGTGACACCTTATGGTTTTTGCTGCCACTGCTGTGTCATGACTGGTTGTGGAAATCCGCCCGGAAACTGAGCGTGACCTTGGGCCCGGGGCCTTCGGGCCTGGACTGTGATGTGGAGAAGGGTGTTTTATGTCAGATCTCTTGAGTGCATGGGATGGAGAACACGCTGCTTTTAATGCATCCGTTTTGAAATGAACGGTTTCTCCTGTGGAGTTGCTAATGAATAGGGACCCACTCCTTTGGGATCTGAGCATCTGCTAAAGGGCCGGGTAGATTCCTTGGACCCTGGGAGAGGGCTGGCCCAGCTTGTTCAACACATGAGGCTTTTGTCTGCTTATCACTGATTTTATGATTTTATTTGGTGCTTCCAGAGACTTTTCTCACTCAGAGTTTATCTTTGAAAAGTGTGCGTGCTAAGTCACTTCAGTCATGTCCGACTCTTTGTGATCTCATGGACTGTAGCCCTCCAGGCTCCTCTGTGCATGGGATTCTCCAGGCAAGAATCCTGGAATGGGCTGCCATGCCCTCCTCCGGGGGATCTTCCTGACCCAGGGATTGAACGTGCATCTCTTACATCTCCTGCATTGGCAAGCCGGTTCTTTACCACCAGCGCCACCTGGGGAGTCCATCGTTGAAAAGGCCATCAGTCAAACCGGAAGTGACACCAACGTCCATGGCGAGTCATGGACACCAAGGAGCCCACGGGGAAGCCTCGCCCAGCACCTGGGGCTTAGGAGCTGTTCATCCTGCCCGGTTACACCAGTCAGCAACTTCACCGGATTCACTCTAAGCATACCTTCTAAGAATAATATGGCCATTTATAAATCAAGGCACCTTCCATTGTTCTTTTTTTTTTTTTTTTAAAGCTTGAGCCTCACGGGGACCTTCCGTGGAAGCAAAAGAAGCTTCCTCAGGAAACAACACACGCATCCATTTAGCATCAACTTGGTGGCACTTTCAGCCGTTGAGGGCAGGTGACGCTTTGCGCCACATTTATACAGTGTCTTCCTCAGTGTTTCACCAGCACCTCATTTATCCTCGAGATGTCTCCAGAAGTGTAAGGAGAAAGGGAAGCTGTGGGGCTGGCCGAGGAGGTGAGGCGGTTTTCGGGGATGATAGGGGAGCAGAAAGAGGTCAAGGGGGATTCCCAACACCAGGACTCCACACAGCTTGGAGCGCAAGCTACACGCTGCCCTGCAGCTCAGAGGTTAGACTGTGCTCATGTCTCATTTCTGTGCTTCCCTGGGGGCTTCAGCTGGTAAAGAATCTGCCTGCCATGCGGGAGACCTAGGTTCGATCCCTGGGTTGGGAAGATCCTCTGCAGAAGGGAAAGGCTACCCACTCCAGTATTCTCGCCTGCAGAATTCGATGGACTATACAGTCCTTGGCGTCGCAAAAAGTCGGAGATGACTGAATGACTTTCACACCAGGGGACTTCCCAGGTGGCTCATTAGTAAAGAATCTGCCTGCAACACAAGAGGTGCAAGAGAAGCAAGTTTGATCCCTTGGTTGGGAGGATCCCCTGGAGAAGGGACTAGTAACCCACTCCAGTATTCTTGCCCGGAAAACGCCATGGACAGATGAGCCTGGCAGGCTACCGTCCATGAGACTGCAAAGAGTCAGACACGATCGAGTGACTTTCACTTCACTATGTACCATTTGTAATAGACCAGCAACTGTTACCCTGTGTAGAGAGATGGTTCCAGACACCACCATCGCACAGCTTAAGTGCTGAGATGTGTCTTCCCCTCCGAGGAGGACAAATGACTCTGTCCCCACGCTTGGCTCATCAAGGGGAGTCTAGTAAGTATTTGTGGAATTCAACTCTACTTTACTTTGGAAGCCCATGGTGTGCAGTTCACAGAGAAGAACCTGTTTCTCCTCTCTGCCCTTCTCTTAACACTGTAGCTGGAAGAACAGGTCAAAACACTGAAACAGAGATGCCAGGACTCTGCCTCAGTGAGACCTGTCTGTGGGAAGGGAGTTGGGGGCAGAGCAGTGACTTTGATGGTGGGCTGCCACCAGGGAGGCACCTTGCTCACCTCCACTCAGATCACCCCATCCCACATCGAGTCAACTGCAGAGACCCCTGGGGAGGGTGGTACCACCTCCATCAGAGGGCGGGGCTCCTCTCATTAGAAGAAGTGGGGGGAATTGACAGTGGGGACACAGGCTACTACTGGAAAAGATGGACTTCCCTCAAATCATCTATAAGTTTAATGCAGTTCTACTTCCAGTGCAAGCTTCTCTCTAAGAACCTGGTATCATTCTTCTAATGAGTACCAGGAAGGATAAACATGTAAGAATGGCCAAGGAAATGCTTCCATAAGCAATGACCAGAGATCTACCAAACATACTTGGTACCAAACAGAGCAAAACCTGTGATACTGGCAAAGATTAGAAAGATAAATTGAACAACTTAGGAGGTCAAGACATGGATACACATCAAGTGAAAAATGTGTAATATGTAGTAACATGATGACACCAACATAGAGACACAGAGAGATGGAGGTGGGAGGAGGACAGAGATGTGGACAGAGAGGGGAGAGTGGTAGAGGGGGGCCCCAAGTTTATCACATGCAAGACCCCCAAACATGGTGGGATTTACCACAGGAAAACTACGTGTACATATATATGTACATAGACATATATATGTATGACTCGTTGGAAAACTGACTCGTTGGCAAAGACCTGGATGCTGGGAAAGATTGAAGGCCGGAGGAGAAGGGGACGGCAGAGGATGAGAGGGTGGGATGGTGTCACTGACTCTGTGGACCTGACTGAACAAGCTCCGGGTGTTGGTGATGGACAGGGAGGCCTGGGATGCTGCAGTCCATGGGGGTCACAAAGAGTCAGACATGACTGACAGACTCAACTGAACTGAACTGATATATAGATATTCTCTATATCTTATATATATACACACACATATATCCTTCTATATAATCTTGCATATCTTTCATATAATCAAGCGATTAAGCATGTATATATAACATACACATCTAGTCTCTGTGCAAGTATATAGAAATATACATAGGTACATATACAGGTGTCCTATATAATCTTATTTATCCTTCATATAATTGAGTGATTAAGCACATATATATGGACTTCCCTGGTGGCTCAGATGGTAAAGTGTCTGCTTACAATGAGGGAGACCTGGGTTCAGCCCCTGGTTTGGGAAGATCCTCTGGAGAAGGAAATGGCAACCCACTCCAGTATTCTTGCCTGGAGAATCCCATGGACAGAGGAGCCTGACAGGCTACAGTCCATGGAGTCGCAAAGAGTCGGACATGACTGAGCGACTTCACTTCATTTCACTTCACTTCATATTATATATGCACATATTTTCTGTTCATATATATGTATGTGTGTGTGTAGATATCCTTCTATATACTCTTATTTATCCTTCATATAATCAGTATTTCTTGATTGATTTTTTTTTCTCTTTTTTTTCTCTTGATTGATTTGAAATGCCTTTTGTCTTATACTTACTTCATATATATTTCACATATATTCATGTATATATTCACTCGATCTTACATATACATATCTTATATATTAAATTTTTATATTTCAAATCAGTGGAGAAAGACAAGATATAGAAAGATAACTCGAAAAACTAAATTCTTACCAAAGAGAATAATCTAAAACAAATGCTAAATAAAATCAACAAAGATACACAAGTTACCAACTGCAGCCGCAACAGCGTGGCAAAAAGGAAATGATGGGTGCAAGTACTGCCGGTCGGAGCGGGGCCTCGGGGGCAGTGAAGGCAGCGAGCCAGGATTGGCAGCGTTGCGGGCATCGTGCACTCTGGGCCAGGATGCAGAGGCCTCAGAGCTCTGAACGCAGCCCCCCTTGCTGTGTAAATTGATCACAAGGAAACCACCCCCGGGGACCCTAAGAGCCAGCATACAGGTGACCATGATGAAGCTGAGAACAGTGGCAAGACTGAGAACCGAGCCCCGGGCGGGAGAGCGCGGCCCCTGGGACACCGCTTTCCCCGGAGATGGGGTGATGGCCTCCTGGGCGGAGCTGCAGCAAATGTGAGCGGCGCTGGGCCCCGTGTGGACAGGACAGGTGGGCGGAGTGGGCGTGGAAGGTCTTAGCTGGCCTCCAGGAACGCCAGCCCCAAGAGGTTTCCCAGGGGCTCCTGGGTAGGTGGGACGTCTTGGAGGGAGGTAGGCTGCAGGGCTTACTGCGTGAAGTCCCCTTGGGGGGCTATGGTTGGAAGGAGCGTGTGAGAGGCGATGCTCGAAGCCTGAGACTGGTTCCACAGGGTTGTCCCCTTCTCTCCAGGGTGACCTTGCAGCCCAGGGAACCCGGGGGCCCCTCCTAACCCCAGATCCCGCTCCCCCAGGGCCAACACCTCCCTTCTCAGAACATTTCAGACCCAAAGGCTTGTTGGATCATTTGTGAAATAAGGTGACTGCATGGCCTAGAAGCCACCTGAGAGAGGCGTTTGGTGATGAGGTTACTCTGAGCCCCTTGGGGCCAGATGCCTTGAGATGGTCTGGTTTCACATACTTTTATTTAAAAGACAAATATATGAGCCAGTTTTCTGAGATATTATTGGTGCATCACCACTTTTTCTCATTACTATCCACCTAAAGGGCCTTCTTGGACCTCTTTTTTTTTTTTGTAACTTAATTGCTCCCTATCCATGAAATGTTAACAAGGCATAGATACAGCCCAGCTGTCTTTGCGTAGTGTGTATGTCTGTGCTTGATGAATAAGAAGATTATTAAATAATAGTTATTATGATTGTTATTATTAAATAAGAAGATTTGCTCCCTCAGAGCCAATGTTTGCTCCCGCAGGGCGACACTGGTGGTGCTGAGTTGGCATAATTGGATCTGAGTTCTCCAGCTTGAATGCATACTTCCGTTGTTGCTGTTTGGTGGCTCAGTCATGTCTGGCTTTTCACGACCCCGTGGACCGCAGCACGCCAGGCTTCCCTGTCCTTCACTATCTCCTGGAGTTTGCTCAGACTTCTGTCCATTGAGTCACTGATGCCACCCAACCATCTCATTTTCTGTCACCCCTTTCTCCTCTTGCCAACTCTCACATCCATACATGACCACTGGAAAAACCATAGATTTGACTACATGGACCTATGTCTGCAAAGTGATGTCTCTGCTTTCTGATTCTTTCTCTAGTTTGCCATAGGTTTTCTTTATCTCCATCCATTTAGGATGTGCCAAAATTGTCACATTCTCGCTTCTCTGGCCAGGCTGGTGCTTCAGGAGCCCCTCCACCTGCAGCCAGAATTGAGAACCCCACTTCAGAGGCAAGATGGAGCTGGAGCGTCCTGAGGTCCAGAAGCAAGGCTGGGGTGTGTCCAAGGCAGATGGACAGGCTAGAGTTCTTCTGGCTGGACTCTTTGAAATTGAGATGGACGAGACCAAAGAAAGCTGGGGATGGGGAAGACCAGGGACTGTCGCTTGTGTCACTATCAAGAGAATACAAAAGCAGCTTTTCAGTGATTCAGGGATATTTTCCTTTGCCATAAGCAAAACCCCTTTATCTATGTCACAGGAGAAGAAGGGGAGGTCTGGATAAAAGGCTTCTGGCCATGCCTCCCTCCGCATGAGTCAAGCGCCCATCATGGCAGAGGGGGCTGCAAGCAAAGGGGTGTTGGCCCCTGGAAACATCATTCATTCTGAAACCGAGGCCCTCCTACAAGGAAATGGACTTCTTTTATTCCTGTTTCAAGAGAAAGAAAAGAAAAAGAAAAAAATAAGTGCTTATGAAAGAGACAGAAGGATTAAGAGGGAGAGTGGGAGAAGGAGGGGAGGAAGAGAGAGGACAGGGGAGGGGAGGACAGGGGAAGAAGAGGAGGGAGGGGGAGGGGAGGGGAGGAGGGAGGGGGAGGGGAGAGAGAGGAGGGAGGGGGGAGGGGAGAGAGAGGGGGAGGGAGGGGGAGGGGGAAGAAGAAGATGGAGAAGGAGGGGAGGAAGAGAGAGGACAGGGGAGGGGAGGAGAGGGGAAGAAGAGGAGGGAGGGGGAGGGGAGGGGAGGAGGGAGGGGGAGGGGAGAGAGAGGAGGGAGGGGGGAGGGGAGAGGGAGGGGGAGGGAGGGGGAGGGGGAAGAAGAAGATGGACGGGGGAGGGGAGGAGGGAGGGGGGAGAGGGGAGAGAGAGAGAGAGAGGACAGGGCCCATGGGCAGATCCCTGGGTTTTGTCAGGCACCGAGGGAGGCTGGGAGCAATGACTGCAATGTGCTGGCATAGTTAGAAGGTGAATGGGAACACTGACGAGGTATCTGCAGCCCCGTCTCTGTGAGGGAGGCCCTGATGCTGGAGGAACAGGAAGGTCCAGGACGCAGCTCTCCCAGTCCTGCCCCAGGGGAGGGGCGGGGTCCCCACAAGGAGGCTGCTCGCTCAGCTGACCAACCCAGCAGCCTGGGGCCACACATGGAAAAGGTGTCAGAATTGAGTGGATGCTGAGGATGCTTGATTCCAGCTGGAATAAAGATTGCCAGGAGAAATATCAATAACCTCAGATGTGCAGATGACACCACCCTTATGGCAGAGAGTGAAGAGGAACTAAAGAGCATCTTGATGAAAGTGAAAGAGGAGGGTGAAAAAGTTGAGTTAATGCTCAACATTCAGAAAACTAAGGTCCCATCAATTCATGGCAACATCTGGTCCCATCAATTCATGGCAAATAGATGGGGAAACAGTGGAAACTGGCTGAATTTATTTGTGGGGGCTCCAAAATCACTGCAGATGGTGACTGCAGTCATGAAATTAAAGGACGCTACTCCTTGGAAGAAAAACTATGACCAACCTAAACAGCATATTAAAAAGCAGAGACATTACTTTGCCAACAAAGATAAGTCTAGTCAAGGCTATGATTTTTCCAATAGTCATGCATGGATGTGAGAGTTGGACTATAAAGAAAGCTGAGCACCAAAGAATTGATGCTTTTGAACTGTGGTGTTGGAAAAGACTCTTGAGAGTCCCTTGGACTGCAAGGAGATCCAACCAGTCCATCCTAAAGGAAATCAGCCCTGAATATTCATTGGAAGGACCGATGCTGAAGCTGAAACTCCAGTACTTTGACCATCTGATGAGATGAACTGACTCCATGGAAAAGACCCTGATGCTGGGAAAGATTGAAGGCAGGAGGAGAAGGGGACGACAGAGGATGAGACGGCTGGATGGCATCAGCGACTCGATGGACATGAGTTTGAGTAGACTCCAGGAGTTGGTGATGGACAGGGAGGCCGGGCGTGCTGCAGTCCATGGGGTCGCAGAGTTGGCACGACTGAGACTGAACTGAACTGAACCGAGGATGCTTGGCACAGTGATGCCTGAGGTCCCCCTCGCTGGACCCGAGTTGGGGGGCCTCCAAAGAGAGGCTCAAAAGGCAGGGGCTCCACCCCAAACGCCTGAAGGAGTGCAGGAGGCAGAAGAGGTGGGGGGGTCAGGAACAGGTCCAAAGAGATGAGCAGGGCGGGCAGGTGCTGCTGCTAAGAAAACCTTTAAGCCCAAAGCAAGAAGACACGTCTAATGGTCAATGCTGTCTGCAGAGGAAGGCGTGAGCCCCCATCACTCCATGGGTTGCCAGGTTACGTGGGCAGGCACAGGCAACGATGCTGCGGGTGGACCTCATCTCAAACAACAGGGTCCTGCTCTGCATCCAGCTCTGGGCAAGGAGGGAAGCCTCATCCAGTGGGGCTGCATCTGGACTCCCTGACTCCGGACTTCTGGTTGGTTTTGGCCACTGGGAGGCAGAGCCAAGGAAGCAGAAGTTGGGTAGAAGGTGGGTGGGTCCCTTCCTTCCCCACGGTTCTAGGACACCTGATGCTCACACCGTGTCTGCCCAGAGGGGATTCTACCACTCACCCCACCTCCCCCGAGCTGACCAACCCTCAGAGCTGTCAGGGGCAAGGGCCTCGCAGACATGAAAGGGCCTTGGGAACAAAGTCCTGGTCCCTAGAACGGGTTCGTGGAGAATGAAGCGATGGATGGCATGTTTGACTTCCAGTGCCATCAGCATGCAGGGAGAAGGATGTCCATCACTGCTATGATGAGAATCAGCCTGAGAGGTAGATTGGGGCGCAGTTCAGGTAAGCTCACCCCGGGGGATGCCAAAGGAAGGGAAGTCAGAAGCGGGCTGACCCAGACAGCACGCATATTCTAGCAGGCAGGACTTCAGGGCTGGTTTCGACAATTCTTCTGTAAATTCCCTGTTAAGACAGAGCAGGGCTGGGGGGTGTTCTGCCCACCGCCTGGTGAGCCTCTCTCTTCACCCCCAAACTCAGAACATGGGATTCAGAGCACCCACCCCTCTGACTGCCCCCTGGAAGGCCTGTCCCTGGCGATGAAGAGCTCAGGGCAAGGTTATCACTGGGGGCCCGTGCAGCAAATGTCTAATTATTTACCAGTCGGAAACAAAAGCTAGAATATTGATAGACATGTTCTGTTCTTCTGCTTGACAAATACACCTACCAAATAACAACATTGAAGTCTAGCCCTAGAGCTAAAGTATTTCAAAACTACAAGTTGGCACAGTAGCAAAGACATTTCAATTATTATCATTATACACGTCTGGGGGATCTGTGAGTGGGCTGGCGTGCCATCCTAGTAAAAAATAACAACTTCCATAATTCATAAATTATATGTTTATTTCACAAGATTATTTTTTCTTGCCTTTATTTCAGCAAAATCATTAGTCTCACTGTTGTAATCGGGACAGTCACATATTTTCTGTTCTGCTAACAGTAAAGATTTAAAGTCTTTGGAAATAAAATTTCATCAGATGCAAAAAAGCAGAAAACTTGAATTTATTTAAATACAGTGAATTTTAAAACTAAAAACTCATTCACCTCTGTTCTCAAGGTCTTTTTCTCCTAAAAATATTTAAATCTTATTAAGATGAAAATACATCTTATAATTCAAGAAGATCAACAATTTAAAACAAAATGATTCAAAAACTAGTTTCCACTTGCTTTAGCTTCAGTGGTTTTTTAAGAATAGAAATGCATTTTATTTAATAATCTAATACCCCACATCCATCTAGCTGTCAGCGTGAAGAATCAGTATCACACTGAACACTGGTTACCGACCGTCTGTTCTGGGTCCCCCCAGAAGACAAGCCGAAGTCCTGACCCCTGGTACCTGTGGACGTGACCTTACTTGGAAAGGGGGTCTTTGCAGAGGTCCTGAAGTTAGAACGAGGTCATACTCAGGTGGACCGTAAATTTGATGACTGGCGTCCTTACAGTCAGGAGGCCCTGTGAGGACAGAGGCAGAGATTGGAGAGATGCATTCGCAAGGCTTCCCAGGTGGCTCAGTGGCAAAGAACCCGCCTGCCAATGCAGGAGACGCAGGATGCACGGGTTCCAACCCTGGGTCGGGAAGAATCCCTGGAGAAGAAAATGGCAACCCACTCCAGTATTCTTGCTTGGAAAATGCCATGGACAGAGGAGCCTGGTGAGCTTTGGTTCATGGCGTTACGGAGTTGGACATGACTGAGCGTAGTAGGCATGCATTTGCAAGTGAGAGGGTGCCCAGGACTCCTGCAGCCCTCGGCAGGCTGACGAGTCCAGAAGAGACTCCCGCAGAGCCTTCAGAGGCGCACGGCCCTGCCCACCTGTTGATTTCAGACTCCCAGCCTCCAGGAATGAGAAAGAGTCAATTTCTGTTGTTTTTAAGCCTCCTGTTTACGGTCATTTGTGTCAGAAGCTCCGGGAGACTGCAATATCCTCTTACACCTCAAATTGAGAAAAACAGAAATGATTTCCTATTGTAAAATGTTCCTGGACCACCATGGGCAGCTCCTGGGGATACTGGGGGCAGTTTCTACTTCTAGAACCACAAATAGAAACACAAAAGAAAGAAAAATTGAAAGGAGGCTGGTGCTATGGGGGAGCAAGGGCGGTGAGTCCAGAATCGCTGTATTGAAGAGCCTGATGGAGGTATGATGGGGTCTCTCTCCTCTCCACACATGCCTGCCGCTCCAGTCCCATCCATCCAGGGGCACGGCGTCCATCCCTGAGGCTGGCACTGGGCCCGCCACGGCCTTCATGGGACCTTCCCTTGTGGCTGCTGGGCAGGTCTGCCCCGGGACCTGGCCGCTGAGTTCACGACAGCGATGCTCCGTGTTGCCTTGTTTGTGAGTCAGAGAGGCACTGGCAGGATGGTGACGATGGCCAGTGGAACCACAAACCCCTCTGAGTGCTGAGCAAGAACAGGTGGGGAGAGGCCTTGATGAGGCAGAGCAAGGCCTCCTGGCGTGGATTTCCTGAGAAGCATTAGTTGGCACGAGCGTCTCGGCCCACAGAGCATGGAAAAAGGCAGGGAGCACAGAATGCGCGTGGAGTGAGATGCAGGTTGGGGTGATGGGGACAGAAGGACCGCTCGTGATCCCCAAGACTTCACCGTCCAGTCTGTGCCATGGGACCGCTCTGCACACGCTTACCGAGCGTCTTCCGTGAAGCAGGAGATGATGCTCTCATGAAGATCAAGATGCTGAGCTGGACACAGCGGCCGCCCAGTAGGAGGGCTCTCTCATCTCATGAGCAATAAGCAGAGCATAAGGGAAGTTGGGTGCCCTGGCTCTTCTTGGGTGCCTGTCGTGTCCGACTCTGTGACCCCAAGGACTGTAACCCAACAGGCTCTTCTGTCCACAGGATTTCACCTGTGGACATGTGGCCCGTCTTTGTCCCAACTTCCGAAAGAAGTGGGGGAGCCTGCCGGTGCCCTTCATCACCCTGGTCCCCTGCCGGAGGACCCTGAGTGATTGAGCAGGCTGCGTGGTGGGCCTTGGGAATGAGAGTCCAGCAGGACCTCGCGGACTGGGCGATCCCTTGAAGACATCACGGTGGGGCATCAAGAGCGGGGAGGAGCCACAGGGGAGGGCGCCCTGGAGGCCAAGGTCAGGGCACCCCGACTCCACTGTGGTCCAGCCAGACAGGGGGCCCTCGTGTGCGTGGACCCTGCCTGGGTCCTTGTCAAGCCTCCTCTCGGATGACACTGAGCGTTCATTTGCCAAAGACGGCTTTCAGTAAGTTCCAAACAAGACTTTTTATAATAACGCGAGTCATGTGTTTCTGAGGCACCGATAGTGAACTCACCGGAACTTTTGGCGACTGCATTTTGGACATCCTGGCAGCTCTCTCAGTGTTCTGTGCATTTGCTGTTTCTCACAACACACACGCACACTCACACACACGCACACGCACACACACACACACGCACAAACTTCAAAGGCAGAAGGAAGGCCAAGAGGAGCAAGGCAACACCTCGTACCCTGGTGGTGTCCTCCGGTCTGGTGACCAGCGTCTCCTCTGCTGCGGTCACGGGAGGGCTGGTGGCACCTGCAAGGGGGCCAGGGGCCCGGCCGCTCACCCTGGAGGCCCAGGACCTCAGAGAGAAAGGGAAGCAGGGGTGTCTCCCAGGCTGCCTCTTCCGCGGCCTGCAGATGCTACACCCTGATAATGACTGTTGTTGCCTCGAGGTAATTACCGCATAACCGACCTGAATCCTCGGGCCCTTGGCTTTGTACTGGAATGCGGGGAATCCCCCGGGACTTTCTGCTCATGGAATCGAGCCGTCTTAACTGACCTGGAATGCGATCCTGACAACAAGCCCACCTGCAGCTTCACCTGCCCGCCAGGGCTCACTGGTCCCTCCTCCTGGCTCTCGTTTTTCCAGACCACGTTTGCTAAGAGCTCCCACCCACCACCACCTCCCTCTGCCCCGCTCAGCCCACAGAGTGCCCCCAGACTCTTCCCTGGCTGTGCCTGGAGGTGGCTTTGCGAGGACCCTCACAGATGGCGGGGTGGAGCGCTGAGGAAGCGGGGCTTGCTCCCCACATCGGGGGAGCTTTCCCCAAGAAAGCTCCCATATGTGCCTCCAGCTCTTTACTCAATGCAGCAGGTGTCTGGGGGCACCTGCTGTTCCCAGGCCAAATTCTAGGAGCTGCAGGATTTGGCGGGTGCACCCCCAGTGTCACCAGCCCAAAGCCACTTGGAGCAGCCGGAGCAAAGGAGAAGGGCCCAGCCCTGCCTGGGGGTCTGGGCAGATGCTGACCTGAGACACTTGGGTCTTGGGGCAGAAGGCTTCCAGGTTGAAAAGGCCAGGGCCAGGAGGCAGGAGGCTGCTCCGCCTCTGTGGTCAGCTGTGGCTGGGCACGTTCCCTGGAGGCCAGGCTGAGAAACGGGCCTCCTGGGCCATCACAATCCTGGGAGAGAAGTGCGGTGAGGAGAAACCATCCTCGGGGGAAAACAGCATCTTGCTGAGGGTGCGTGCACAGTCGTGTCCAAATCTTGGTGACCCAAGAGACTGGAGCCCGCCAGGCTCCTCTGTCCTAGGATTTTCCGGGCAAGAATACGGGCGTGGACAGCTCTTTTTTCTTCCAGGGGATCTTCCTACTAGCCCAGGGATCAAACCTGTGTCTCCTGTCTCTTGCATTGTTTGCTGGATTCTCCATCATGTGGAAGCCTGCCAAGGGTGGGGGCGATCAAAGAAAGAGGCGGTAGGGGCGTGTGGGCAGCAGCCCGCCCCAGGCTGGTTTGCCCCGTGCCCGGAGTGGGCAGAGAGGGTTGGGCAGGCAGGTGTGGAGGCAGCGGGGCCCACACCTGCCCCGATGTGGGTGGGCAGAGCCACGAGGGCACCCTCACCTGCAGGCTCCTCTCACTTGGGGAAGCATCGTCCTGTCCCGGGTGGGGGCGGATGAAGCCCCACTCGAGACACGGAGAGCTCCCCAGCAGCCCCTCCCCAGCGCCATCTGGCTCCCGGAGTCTTGGCTCCAAGTAACTCCAGTTCCCTTTGGGGAGGGGGACAGGGTTCCTCTGGCCCTGGCTGCTGAGTGAGAGGGCTCAGGGCCTCGGGGTTGAGCCAGGAACCGGGGCAGGTCATGCCGGAGCCTGGACTGCCCACTCTCAGCTCCCTGCCACCGCAGAGAGCTGGGGAGGAGGAGGGAGGAGGGTCCCTGATCCGCCCAACTTCGTACACATCCTTCCAGCCCGGTGGTAGGGAGCAAGCCGACAAAGCTGGTGAAAGTGTGAAAGTTGCCCAGTCATGTCCAACTCTTTGCAACCCCATGGACTGTACATTATTCTCCAGGCCAGAATCCTGGAGTGGGTAGCCTTTCCTTTCTCCAGGGATCTTCCCAACCCAGGGATCGAACCCAGGTCTCCCGCACTGCAGGCAGATTCTTTACCAGCTGAGCCACGAGAGAAGCCCAAAGCTTACCCGAGCTTAAAATCACACTTTGGTTGACTTGAGTGAGATGTCATTTTCTAGGGGGATGCACCATGTTTCAGGTGACGAGTTAAAGGCTCATGAAGCCAGTCATCCTCAGGGGTGAGAACCTCTGAGGAGACCCGCCTTTTGCTTAAGGACACTCAGCTCTGTTCTCGTGAGCTTCCCTGCAGGCCTGATGCTCTCGTCCTGAGGCCTGGCCCCTTCGGGGAGACGCTTTCCCAGCCAGAGGAGGAGAAGAAAGGAAGACGAGCCCTCTTCTTCCCAAACTCCCACCCACCCCGGGGTGGAGGGCAGGGCTGGTCCAGCTCAGCACAGACACGGACCTCAGCCCGCGGCACGGCTGAGTCAGGAGTGCCATGTTCAAGGCTTCGTGATTTCTCACACTCATTTCTCATACTTGGAGGCAAGAAAAAAAATGCCTAAATGTGTTTTGCCAGAGATTTCTACTCATTAGTCAAATCACATGTGATTTCAGGGAAATGTGATCCATGTGTTTCTCATTCATTTGGGCTCAAATCATCAAGCTGGGGCGCCAGTGCTGGGCGGGGGCACCTCGGGCCACGTGGGCCGACACAATGGCCGGGCAGCCACCAGGCGGGGTGGCCCCGGCGAGGGCAGGGGCTTCAGTGCAAGATGCCAGATGGTCTGGGGGACGGGACCGTGACCTTAGCTCCTGCGCACCCACCGGACTTGTCGTGAGGGGGCACCACTGTGGCTGCAGGGAAAGCAAAGGGCAGACGTGGGGGTCCTGGTGGGGTTGGCCAGGAGGGGCTGAGGAGGGCGAGTGATTGTGGGCTCAGAGACCAGAGCTGGAGCAGGAAGCCAGACCTCACCCCGCATGGGCTGGTCGGCAGCGTGGGGCATGGGCATTGGGCATGTCAGAGCTGAGGCATCTGGCCAACGTCCTGAGCCTCCGTGAGCCTTGGTTTGCCCCTCTGTGCTGTGATAATATGCATCTGGGCCCCTCGGGCGAGGCTTCTGCACGGGATGCGTCCACTCTCCAGCCCTTTCTGGACTCCCCCAGAGCAGGTCGGCTTCGGGGGCATCTCTCTGGGTAACACCCAGATGGAGATAGCCTAACCCAGGGGTCACCAGAAGCCTCGTTATTGGACTTCAAATCAATGGGAAATCTTTCAGTGGAAGTTTATATTTTGGTATTATTTTAAACTTTAAGCTTGAAGGATTTATGATTAATAACTACAAATTCATGACTCTAGAAAGGATCAAAATTAGACCCAGTGTTCTGTCATCCATGAAGAATTGTCATTTTTTCTCTTTCCTTCTTATCATCATCAATTTTATGAAGCAGATTGCCCAGAATAATTATTTCGAAGTTAAAATTGTTTTTTTGTAATTCATCCATCTCACAATTGTGTGTAATAATCACGTCTATTTATTTTTCCTTAAGTAATCTTGGTATTTTCATCAAAATTCATTAGAAGCTGCTTCTAGAAGGACATGCTTTTAAAATATTCAAATTTATAGTTAATGTTTTATTAACCATATTTAGCCTATAATTATTTTTCTAATGAAAATTATCCTGACTGCACCATCTGATGTTATGAGGCTGGTAGTTCAAACAAAACTCAGAGAAACATTTATACACAAAGGACTGTGTATTAGTCATTTGGAAGGAAGGATTTATGTGCTATATAATTAATTGTTGCCTGAGTTTGACAGTCCATATTTTACTCCAATGCATTATTTACACAGAGGAGGCTTAGGGGGTCACCCTTCAAAAGGTTAGGAAAATACAAACACACACATTATCTGAATGGTGGAAAGCTTATTGCAATGGATGGAGGCATGAGAGTGTGTGTGTGTGTGTGTGTGTGGCTTGTGTATAGAATATAAATATGTATATAGAATCCATACATACATATGTAAATAGGAAACATATGATCTCTTCTTACGTTATATAATACAGTATACAATATACATTATATATTGTAGAATACTGCAGTGGTCAATATGTGAGAATGAGTGATGTTGTTTGCATGTAAAAGACATATGTCCTAAATGTTATAGAATGCCACAGTGATTACCACAAGTGTATGTGTGGTTTGTGTATAGAATATGTGTGTGTGTGTGTGTGTGTGTGTATATATATATATATATATATATATATATATATATATATATACATATATATAGAAGAATTATACATATTCTTCATATAAGGGCTCCCAGGAGCACTAGGGGTAAAGAATCCCCCTGCCAATGCAGGAGATGCAAGAAACATGGGTTAGATGCCTATGTTGGGAAGACCTCCTGGAGAAGGAAATAGCACCCCAGTCCAATATTCTTGCTTGAAAAATTCCATGGACAGAGGAGCCTGGTGGGCTACAGTCCACGGGGGTCACAAAGAGTTGAACATGACTGAATATAGAATATATATATATATTCTCTCTCTGTAGAATAATACATATTCTTTTTATATAGCAAATACATACTCTATATATTATAAAACACTGCAATAATGAATATGTGAGCCTATGTGTGCATGTGCTTTGTGTGTAGAATATATTTATAGTCTTTATATATATTTATATAGACATGACTTAGCGACTAAACAACAGTATTACGGAGGCTTCCTGGGTTGCTCGCATTAAGGAATCTACCTGTCAATGCAGAAGACAAAGATTCGATCCCTGGGTCGGGAAGATCCCCTGGAGAGGAAATGGCAACCCACTCCCGTATTCTTGCCTGGAGAATCCCATGGACAGAGGAGCCTGGTGGGCCACAGTCTGTGGGGGGGTCACAAAGAGTTGAACATGACTGAATAGAGAATATATATATCATGACCCAGATAATCACAATGGTGTGATCCTCACCTAGAGCCAGACATCCTGGAATGTGAAGTCAAGTGGGCCTTAGGAAGCATCACTACAAACAAAGCTAGTGGAGGTGATGGAATTCCAGCTGAGCTATTTCAAGTCCTAAAAGATGATGCTGTGAAAGTGCTGCACTCAATATGCCAGCAAATTTGGAAAACTCAGCAGTGGCCACAGGACTGGAAAAGGCCAGTTTTGTTTCCAATCCCAAAGAAAGGCAATCTCAAAGAATGTTCAAACTACCACACAATTGCACTCATCTCACGCACTAGTAAAGTAATGCTCAAAATTCTCCAAGCCAGGCTTCAGCAATATATGAACCATGAACTTCTAGATGTCCAAGCTTGTTTTAGAAAAGGCAAAGGAACCAGAGACCAAATTGCCAATATCTGCTGGATCATCGAAAAAGCAAGAGAGTTCCAGAAAAACATCTATTTCTGCTTTATTGACTACGCCAAAGCTTTCGACTATGTGGATCACAGTAAACTGTGGAAAATTCTGAAAGTGATGGGAATACCAGACCACATGACCTGCCTCTTGAGAAACCTGTATGCAGGTCAGGAAGCAGCAGTTAGAACTGGACATGGAACAACAGACTGGTTCCAAATAGGAAAAGGAGTACATCAAGGCTGTATACTGTCACCCTGTTTATTTAACTTATATGCAGGGTACATCATGAGAAACGCTGGGCTTGAAGAAGCACAAGCTGGAATCAAGAGTGCCAGGAGAAATATCAATAACATCAGATATGCAGATGACACCACCCTTATGGCAGAAAGTGAAGAGGAACTAAAGAGCCTCTTGATGAAAGTGAAAGAGGAGAGTGAAAAAGTTGGCTTAAATTTCAACATTCAGAAAACTAAGATCATGGCATCTGGCCCCATCACTTCATGAGAAATAGATGGGGAGACAGTGGAAACAGTGTCAGACTTTATTTTTCTGGGCTCCAAAATCACTGCAGATAGTGACTGCAGTCATAAAATTAAAAGACGCCTACTCCTTGGAAGGAAAGTTATGACCAATCTAGATAGCATATTAAAAAGCAGAGACATTACTTTGCCAACAAAGGTCCGTCTAGTCAAGGCTATGGTTTTTCCAGTGGTCATGTATGGATGTGAGAGTTGGACTGTGAAGAAAGCTGAGCGCCGAAAAATTGATGTTTTTGAAGTGTGGTGCTGGAGAAGACTCTTGAGAGTCCCTTGGACTGTAAGGAGATCCAACCAGTCCATCCTAAAGAGATGAGTCCTGGGTGTTCATTGGAAGGACTGATGCTGAAGCTGAAACTCCAATATTTTGGCTGCCTGATATGAAGAGTTGATTCATCGGAAAAGACCCTGATGCTGGGAGGGATTGTGGGTAGGAGGAAAAGGGGTCAACAGAGGATGAGATGGCTTGATGTCATCACCGACTCGATGGACTTGGGTTTGGGTGGACATGGGTTGGTGATGGACAGGGAGGCCTGGCGTGCTGCGATTCATGGGGTCGCAAAGAGTCGGACATGACTGAGTGACGGAACTGACTGATATATATATATATGTTCTCTCTCTGTAGAATAATACATATTCTTTTTATATAGCAAATATGTATTCTATATATTATAAAATACTACAATAATGAATATGTGAGCCTATGCGTGCATATGCTTTGTGTGTAGAATATATTTATAGTCTATATATATATATATTTATTTATTTATTCAGACATGACTTAGTGACTAAACAACAATATTACGGAGGCTTCCCAGGTTGTTCGCATTAAAGAATCCACCTGCCAATGCAGAATACAAAGATTCGATCCCTGGGTCGGGAAGATGCCCTGGAGAGGAAATGGCAACCCACTCCCTTATTCTTGCCTGGAGAATCCCATGGACAGAGGAGCCTGGTGGGCCACAGGTCCTGGGGTCACTAGGAGTTGAACTTGACTGAGTGACTAAACAACAGCCACAGTGTGTGCGGATTACGGGTGTTTGCTCTCTGTATGTTACACAGAATTTATCCATTACATTACAGAACACTGCAATGATGTGTGCGAGCTGTGTGATGCAATCTGCATGTAAAAGACACACCCTATATATTGTAAAGCTGCAGTGATTACTGTGAGTGTGTGTGTGTACACTGCTGTATGCACCACGCTGGTCTTGAACTGCTTGATGTCTTTCAAAGTTCAGCACAAGAACTTGCACAGGCTGTGGACACTTCAGAACTCTCTTTCTCAATGACAAATTTTAACCAAATGGATGCTGTCACCATTTGAAGCCGTGAGGGAGGGGAAATACTAGCAACTAAGAATCTCTGTGAGCATGCTGGTTTGATTTCCAAGAACAAGTGGAGACAACACACTTTGGTCTGTCTGTGCCTGCACTGATTTTAAAAATTGCCTCTCTGGTCTGTTTAGAGGATCACTGCTGGAGCTGAGTGCGGCCCTGTCCTGGCTGATGCAGACTCACCCAGCACCGGAAGAGAGGGGCAGCCCTGCCCCCTGCTCACCACGCCTGTGGGGGCCACTCAGGGCTCCCAGGCCTGGGACGCCCAGCACGTCCTGGATTTCTGTGCCTGGTTGAAGCTGGAGGTTCTACCTATACTAACAGATGATTCCTTTAAAAAGAACTTTAATGTCTACGGACTCTTGCAGCGAAATTAACGGACTTCAACCTGACCACCTCGCCCAACTTCCAGGCGCCATACATGGCTTTACAGACATCAGACCACGTGATGGCACACACTTACAGATGTTCCCTGGAAAACGCTTGGTCAGTGATGCTTGTGAAAAATCACTGGGAAGCACCAAAGTAATAAAGGGAACTTTGGGGCTTCCCTGGTGGCTCAGCGGTAAAGCCTCCTCCTGCCAGTGCAGGAGATGTGGGTTCGATCCCTGTAGCCCAAGCACCGCCGCTGCTGAGCCTGGGATCTAGCACCCAGGACCGGCAACTGCTGAGACCCAAGTGCCCCAGGGCCTGTCCTCTGCTACAAGAGAAACCACCGCATTGAGAAGCCTGCACACCGCGGCCAGAGAAAAGCTGAGCAACAATGGAGACCCACGTGTAAATAAAAAATAAAATTATAAAAAAAAACGAGCGAACTTTTAAATGAAATGATTCTGAGATGAGAAAGGGACACGGAGGTGCGTGGCCGTGAGCAGGGCCTCCAGCCTGAGCGTCCACCCGGGCCTCCCGGCCACCTCAACCTCGGAGGAGCCAGACCCCTCTGAGCCTCTTTCTCGGGTTGGTGGGTGAGCCTGACTGCTCTGGGCACAGGGTCTCCGGGATCTCTTCTTGGAAGCAGGGCGCCTGGGGCAGGTGCTGGCCGGCCTTCTGAGCCCAGGAGGCAGCGGCTCCGATGACTTTGCTGATGGAGCCTTTGCTGGTCCCAGATGCTCATTTAAGAAGCAAGGCAGCAGCAGTGTGCCCCCCGCCCTGGGCCGCCTTGTGGACGCGGCTGGCCCCTCCTCACTGCCGCCCCGGAGCCCACATTCGTGACCTCGGCAGCCCCCTTCCCCTTTGGCAGGTGGGTAGAAATCCAGATACCAACCTCAATGCCACTCCCCATTCTTCAAAGACTCAAAGCATCCTTGATATCTCATTCAAGCACCATTCAAAGTGACTGTGTCTTCTATTTTTCAAAGGGTGGAGAAAGTCCAACCTAATTCTTTAGAAAATATTTTTAAATTCTGTATAACAGGAAGCAGGGTGGAGCCTGCCTTATATCACCTGGCTTGACTTAACCCTCTACCCCAGTAAGACCATAGGAGATGGAATTTTAAGAACTGCCCTGCTTGTGAAGGAGGAGGTTAAAATGAGTTGCCTTTCCAACCCCTGTTTGTCTGACACCAAGCGCTGAAATTGGCTTTAACAGACTCTTGACTCTAGCTCTTGACTCCAGGGGTGCAGAGTGCAGTAAGGTGTGATGGAGGGTCGCAAAGTCAAAGTCAGAAGCACTGAAGGATGTGAAGACAGGAATGGGGGGTTCCAGGCTGGGGCTCAGCTTTGGGGAGAATTTGCAGAGGACAGCCAGGGGGACTGGACATCTGGGAGCCCTGTGGCCTTCCATGGACCTTCTAATCAGACAGCTTCTCACTGTCTCTTGCTCACAATCCTGCCCCCACCCCAAGCCAGCCTCCCGTCTTTCCTCACTCGATCCTGGACTTCGCAGCCTTCCTTAATGCCTCAGACAGGATGGTGGTTCTCATTCTTCCAGGAATGCAGGGCAGACAGGACTTAAAGGGAAAACCTCCTTTGAAACGATGCACATTTCCCTCGCCATCCCCGAATGTCTCCAGGTATCTGTGTTCAGTGACGTCTGTGCACAGGGGGTGGGCTGGGCTGAAGTGCTGATGGCGAGATGCACTCCCAGCTTCATGGTTCTCAGGATCACTGCGTGGGCTCCTGCCATGGACTGACAGCCTGTGTCCCCCTGCCCCCGAATTCTGACGTGGTGGCATCAGGAGTGGGCCTTGGGGGTCATGAGGTCACGAGGGTGGAGCCCTTGTGGATGGGATTAGTGTCCTTACGAGAAAGAGCAGAAGAGACTAGAGCTGTCTGCATCTTGTGTGGACGCAGCTGGAGGCTGTGTCTACAAACCAAGGTCCTCACCAGGATCCTTGATGGTGGACTTTCCAGCCTTCAGACTCTGATGAATGAGTGTCTGCTGTTTGCAGTGCTGAGTCCCCGACATTTGTGCTACAGAAGCCCAAGGCCGTAAAGACAGTGCTCCAGAGAACCAAAACCATCGGGGTCCTGCCCCACCACCCTCCACTTGTGGGTTTTATCTCTGGCAGGATGATGCCAGTGATGACCCAGGAGAAGGACCCTGCCTTGTTTAATGATGTGACTTTCATCAGGTTAGAAAAGTGAGAATTGTGTCAGCAGCGGTGGTAACCAGGTCCTGCGTGGGTAAGAAGGGGAGATTCCTCAACTGACGCTTTTTTTCCCCACTCCACTCTCATCAAAACCATTCCTAAATTCAATTTGTGTTGTTTGTCTTTCCCTGTTGAATATTTACATTTCATTCCCGTTTTCTAAAACAACATGAAAAACACACAAAGAAACCAGTTCCAGGACTTCTTGAAGCACGTGATGGATGAGAATTACAGAGCCGATGCACGGCAGAAGTCCTGAGTGCAAAGCAGCGTGTGCAAGAGGGGTGAGACTAACCCAGGAGCGTGACCACCCCTAGCTAGGAACACACACATGCGTGCATGAGCCGACAGGCTGTGCGCCTGTGTGCTTAGAACTATTTAAGTGCTGCCTGGACAAGCAACATGAGGGCAGGAGGAGGAAGGAGCCGCAGAGGGGGAGATGGTTGGATGGCATCACCAACTCAGTGGACATAAATCTAAGCAAACTCTGGGAGATAGTGGAGGACAGAGGAGCCTGGCGAGCTGCAGTCCAAGGGGTCACAAAGAGTCAGACACAACTTAGCAACAGAACAACAACAAGCAACAAGCAACAGCAACCATGCTCACCACATTTTGGGAAAGCAATGCTAAATTTGATCTAAGGGATCCCTGTAAATACATACTGGAAGCAAATTGCCTTTCACAGTTCAGAAGAACCACCAAGAACCTTGAAGTTGGAGGTGGTGTGCAGTGTGAGACCTCCCCTGACATAGGATGGTTGAGGGGTGGTTCTCTCCCAGAAGGGGAAGAACTCATGGGATTAGAAGGCAATGAGATGTCTTCTCTGCCATGTCCAGCACAACACTGCTTTCGATAAGAATGGTAGATGCATAAACTAGTTTATAAAACCAAGGGTATTTCTCAGTGCTCAAAAGCAAGAAGTCCTGGGATACATGGGCTTCAGGAATGGCTGGGTCCAGGAACTCCAGCTGTGAACCAGGAGGCCCTGTCTCTTCCTCACTGTGTCCCAGCTCTGTCTTCTTCTGCGAGGCTTCATCCTCAGGTAAGACCTCCCACCTCTCAGAAAGCATTGTCCCTGGCTTCTCTCAGCTTGTATTTCCATTCTCTGCAGTGACTCCAAGAAGAATGTTCGGATCAGCCCGGGTCAGGTCACGTGCATCCCTGAACTGGTCGTTCCGGGCAGGGAAATAAAAATGGCCAGGTGGGGTCATGGGGGAGTCAGGTCCATGAGGAGGAACATGGCAGTAGGCAGCAGGAGTAGCAGTCGTGGTGAGCTGGTGAATGGGCCTCCTGAGATCCAGGCCCCAACTCCCAGGGCTTGTGGGTACGCGGCCTCCCAGGGGGTCAGTTAAGGACCTTGAGGTGGGAGGTTATCGTAGATTATCTGGGTGGGTTCCGCGTCATCTTAGGGATCCCAGAAGAGGGAGGTGGGGTGTCAGAGAGAGACAGAGCGGACGGGAGGGCCGAAGCAGAGGGCACAAAGGGAGAAGATACCATGCTGCTGGCTTTGAGGATGGAGGCGGGGCTGCAGGTTAAGGGGTGTGGGTTCCCCTAGAACCTGGGAAAGGCAGAGGATGAATTCTGCCCTCAGAGCCTCCAAAAGGAGCCAGCCCTGCCAATAAGTTGACTTTACTCACGAAAGTGATTTGGGAATTCTGATCTCTGAACTGTACGATAAAAAATGTGTGCTATTCTCAGCCACTGGTCACTTGTCACAGGAGCCTTAGGAAACTAACAGGTAATTGCATTAATGACCACACCGGGTAACACGCTTGGAGAACTCACTCCATGCCAAATATGCTTGTGTAAACCAGGTGATCCCACAACTCCTGGGTGATCCCACGTGTCAGGGCTCCACTTCACAAGTGAGGAAACAGGTGCAGAAAGAAGGGGTGACATACTTGGGTCACACCCTAATGTCCAGAGGCCACCCTGTCAACACCTAGAGTCCACGTGCTGGGGCTTGCGCCCCGTCAAGCACAGTCTGTGCTTCTTAGAGTGAATCTCCGCATCAGCACCTCCCAGGTCGAGGGACTCGGGAAGCGCTGGCTGCCCAGCACGGGGACAGAAAGAAAATGTGGTGATGCTGGTGGCTTCCGTCAGCGAGCTGAGCTGCAGTTCACACCACAGCTGGAAGGATGACCCTTCCAGCACCAACGTCGTCCTCACCGTACAAGGGGGGCATGCCTCGGAAGGGACTGCCCGAGGTCGCAGGCGAGCTCTGGGTCTGGGGACCCCCGGCTGCATGCACCCCCAGCACAGAGCACCTCGAGGCTCCCCGGGGAGTTCCTGACGCGCTGATGATAATTTCCCAAAGGGGGACGGGACCAAGAGGTTTCCGTCGCTGCGGAACGAGCGAGCTGGGGTTCTGATCTCAGCGTGGACCCTGAGCGCAAGCTCCATCAGCTGTTAGCCAGCGAGCAGGACGGCCTCTTCCTGGGCGCTCACCTGACACGTGAGCGGACACGTGAGCACGAATGGCGGCCTGGTTCTCACGCGGTGCGGCCGTGATGCCTCGGGGGCCACGTGTGAGCTAGCAGGTGCGCCCTGAGGTCAGGGGCACGGCGCTCCCTGAAGGCCGGCGCGGAGGGCCGGCGCCCCGCGCCCACCTCTGCCCGCCGGCGCGGAGGACCGGCGCCCCGCGCCCACCTCTGCCCGCCGGCGCCGAGGGCCGGCGCCCCGCGCCCACCTCTGCCCGCCGGCGCGGAGAACCGGCGCCCCGCGCCCACCTCTGCCCGCCGGCGCGGAGAACCGGCGCCCCGCGCCCACCTCTGCCCGCCGGCGCCGAGGGCCGGCGCCCCGCGCCCACCTCTGCCCGCCGGCGCGGAGGACCGGCGCCCCGCGCCCACCTCTGCCCGCCGGCGCCGAGGGCCGGCGCCCCGCGCCCACCTCTGCCCGCCGGCGCCGAGGGCCGGCGCCCCGCGCCCACCTCTGCCCGCCGGCGCCGAGGGCCGGCGCCCCGCGCCCACCTCTGCCCGCCAGCGCGGAGAACTGGCGCCCCACGCCCACCTCTGTCCGCCGCCCAGGGTCCATGCAGTCCTTCCAAGGGCTGTGTTTTGCTCTCTAACAAATGCTCCAGTTTACTGGAAATCATAACTCAAGCCCGTGAGGACGTTGGCCCATTCCTCATGAGGAAAATTAATGGCCAATAGGCCCGGTGACGAGGCGTGTGCAACACTTGAGGGGCGATTTTACGGGAGTGCAGCTGGGCTCGGAGTCTGCAGCGCTGGAAAGGAATTTATTTACAAATCCTGCCATAAATGCTCTTTAAAATAATGTCAAGTGGCCTAAGTGCTCATTTGGAATGAATTTACTCCAACCAGAAAACTGCCAGTGGGCTGAAACCACACACACATATATATATAAGCTTGGGCACACACACACAAATATATATACACTTGGGCACACACATATATATAAACTTGGGGATACACACACACACACACACATATATATATATAAGCTTGGGGACACACAAATATAAGCCTGGGGACACACACACACATATATATAAACTTGGGCACACACACACACAAATATATATACACTTGGGCACACACATATACATAAACTTGGGTATACACACACACACACACACACAAATATATATAAGCCTGGGCACACACACACACATATATATAAACTTGGGGACACACACACACACACACACACATATATATATATATATAAAAGTTTAGGGACACAGACACACACATACACATATATGTATAAGCATGGGGACACACACACACAAATATAAAACTTGGGGACACACAGAAACACACACACATATATATAAGCTTGGGGACACACAGACACACATACACATATGTATATAAGTTTGGGGACACACAGACACATACATAGATACACATATATAAGTTTGGGAACACACACACACACACATATATATATATGTATATATATAAGCTTGGGGCACACCTATATATATATATATATATATAAAAACTTCAAGATATACATGCACACACACACACACACACATATATATATATGTATACTCTTGAGGACACGCAGAAACACACATCTATACATATATATATAAGTTTGGGGACACACACACACACACACATATATACACATGCTTGAGGACACATAGACACACATATATAGATATATAAGTTTGGGAACACACCCATACGTATATACACTACTGGGGACACACATACACACACACACACACACACACACACACATATATATATAAAAGCTTGGGGTCACACCCACACATATATATATAAACTTGGGGACATACACACACACACGTATATATATATATATATATATATATACTCTTAGGGATACACCCACACACACACACGCATGCGTGCACACACACACATATATATATATATATAAACTTGGGGACATACACACACACACATATACATATATATATATATAAGCTTGGGGTCACACCCACATATTTATATACAAACTTGGGGACATACATACACACATAGATATATATATATATACTCTTAGGGATACACGCACACACACACACACATAAACCTGGGGAAAGAGACCCTCACAGCCTGGTACTGACAGGATTTGCTGTTGTGTGTCTTTTTCAAAAAGCACAGATAAAAGGTTCTAACCACGAGACCCATGAGCAAACTGCCTCTGTTCTCTGAGAAAAAGAACTCTGGGAAGGACTGGCCGTTGCTGGAGCCTCCATGTGACGGGCTGGGCTGGGGTCAGAGGTCAGGACCTGCCAGTCTGGGCAAGCGGGCGGGATGTGGGAAACGATCCTCCCCTTTCTCTGGGGGTTGGGGTTGGGGGCAGCACCCCCCGGACAAAGACAGGGGCTCGCCCCCCGTTCTGTTTTGCTCACAGGTTTGCAGCGAGCGGGTAGGAGCCCAGGGGCCGGCCTGACACCCAGGCGCCCTCGGGCGCTCCGGGGTGAGGAGCCTGGTCCCCCGAGGAGCCAGGGAGCGCGGACTCTCTCTTCCCGGATGCTCCCTGCGTGCCGTGAAGTGATGCATTGTTGCAGCCTGGCAGACTCGTTAGCCATTTTCCTTCCCCGAATTAAAAAATTGAATTATACACTCAGCCTCGTTACGGACCCTGTAAAGTTTATTAAAGTTTATCGACCGTGTGTACACACGTCAGGATTTAGCTTCTGCGGCCGCTCTCAAGCTGGAACAGTGAATTAAGAGGCCATGGCTCAGGCGGACTCCAGCCGAGCTACAGGTAGCAGAAGTCTCCTTCAATTAGACATAATCATCACTCACAGTCAATAATTGTGCTAAAGGCTGCTTTCAAATCTGTGAGGGATTCGCATTCAATGTACTGATTCAGCTTGTCTGAGCCAAATTCACTGTGTACTGAAACCAAAGCAATTTAGTTCTTGCCTACGGCCCTTCTGGCAGTTCATCTAGTGCTCGCGCTGTAAGGACTGCGAGATACAATTTAATCTGAGCCATCTGTGCAGAGACGGCCCCTCTCCAGGACGGAGGGAGACGTGGGAACGGCTAAGCTCTGGTTTTATGGGAAGAACCAGGCCTTATCTCGCCCCTGAAAAATAAAGCATTTAAGATAGAGTAAAAAGCCAAATCAAAAAAAAATTTTTTTTTTTCCCTGGGTTTATGAAATGCACACAGCAGCTCCTAACAGCTTCCCCACTCTGACCGGCAGAAGCACTTGAGCTGTGATCCGGGGATGAGCCATTTAAGGATATTACGCTTATCACTGGCTGCAGCTGACGGAGGAGATCTTTATTAAATATGAAAGGGAAGTGTTTCATTCTTTGTGAGTCCGTGGAAATATTGAAATGCCTCTATGCACGTCTCTTGCCTTGTGGTCCTGGAAAATGGCTAGACTGCTTATCACCCATCTCGGGCCCCTGCCGGAGGGTCGCGCCCTGGCCGGCCTGTGAATGACGAGGCTGGCCTCTGTGCGTCTTACAGTGACATCCGTGCTGCTTGGAGGCTCTCCTGACGGTTGTTACAACGATCAGCCAGTCGGCTCCTGGGCGGTGTGGGTCAAGGTGCTGGTGCTCCAAGCAGGCCCTGTTGTTATGACTCTCGTGAATGCGTGAAGACCGTTTTGTTTTTCAAGCATAGTGCAATCATAGAAATACTTAAAATAACATGCACGCAGAAGCAGAGTTGGTGGGACTTGGGAGCCTGGGCTACCAGGCTTACAAAGGGGCTTTGGTTGGATCACAGAAATGCAGGTAGATCCTCCTGAACTGCATGGCCTGCGGGACACAGCAAACCACACGGGGACAAGCCAGGTCCCTCAGACACAGCCTGGTGAGGTCTTCTTCAGCAGGAGGAGCTCTGGGCAGTGTGGGGATGATGGAGAGGACAGGGGCCAGGTGGGCACAGCCCAGAGTCAAGAAGACGTGGCCACTTTCTGGTTCATGGGATCCGGGCAGGTCCTGGTGGACAAAGTTCATTTGCCATTTTAGGCCTTAGCTCCCCGTTTCACTCAGGGAGGCGTCAACATGGATAAGGGCGAACCCAGAGACAAGCCCCCCTGTGCAGGTTGCAGGAAGGACCCTCTGTGCGAGAACTGGGGTGGGGTCCTGGCCTTGGCAGGGTGGACCCCTGAGGGGCCTGGGCAGAGCAGGGCGCTCGGTATGAAGGAGGTGGGGAGGGTCCAGCCCTGCTGGCGTCTTCTCTGCTGTCGTCGGGAGCAGACAGCATGGGGCTGCAGCGTGCCAGCTGACGCTCCATAGACAGCCTGCCTCCTCTCATGGTTGTCCTGACAACCTGGAAAGGGGGACCACACATAGGCTGGGAAACTGAGGCCGGGACAGGCCAAGGGTGTCTTCCAGGTGGTCAGGGGGCCTTGAGTTCACTTCAGTGGGGACGGAAGCAACTGGCTTCCAAAGACCCCAAGTCCTCTCTCCAGCGCTCAGGTGGAAATGCCAAGAAAGGGAGACAGAGGCCCTCAGCCTTGCAGCTGGCGTCACGCCCCTGGTTACGGCCACGTCCAGGGTTCAGATGTGGGAGTACCTCCATCCTGGCTCATAAACACCCACCACTCAGCACACAGCACACACATATACACCTAAACATTCAGGCACACAAGCATATCACACACACACACACACACACACACACACATGTGCATGCATATACATATATAAACACACAGGCATACATATACACATGCAGACAGACATGCATGTATGTCACACACACACCCCTAAACATTCAGGCACACAAGCATATCACACACATACACACACATATGTGCATGTATATACATATATAAACACAGGCATACATATACACATGCAGACAGACATGCATGCATGTCACACACACACCTAAACATTCAGGCACACAAGCACATCACACACATATACACCTAAACATTCAGGCACACATGCATATCATATACATACACACATATACGTGCACACATACACATATATAAACACATACATAAACATACAGCCATGCATATACACATGCACACACACATGCATAGCATGCACATATATACACAGTCAGGTACACAAGCATATCACACACATGCACAGATATACATGCACACATGCACATATGTAAACATACATAAACATGCAGGCATACATACACACAGGCATATCACATACATATACACAGTCAGGTACACAAGCATACCACACACATACACACATATACAAGCGCGCGCACATATGTAAACACACACATAAACATACAGGCATACGTGTACACATGCATGGACACACACATATCACGCACACACACATAAGTATACAGGTGCACACACACATGGATGAACAAATACACACACAGCCCTCATTTCCCGCCCACACCTTCCCACAAGCCCCAGGGGCCGTCCCCCAAGGACACTGATTGGGGCCCTTCCTCCCGGCACTGGCGCCTCAGTGCCCTCTGCCCCCCCCACACTGCGTCCCCGCCCCTGCCATCCCTTTCCCGGCGTCCCTGTGGGGGGACACGCCCCGTCTGCTCATGTGCAAGTCCCCTCCCGGCTGGCCTCTCCTGCGGCTGAGCCCAGTGGCCTTCCCGCCGCCCTGCCTGCTGGGCCGTTCCTCTCCCCGGAGCTCCGGGCAGGGTGAGAACCAGAACTGCAAACTGGAGAACCCAAGAGGTCCC
Source organism: Dama dama (assembly GCF_033118175.1). Classification (NCBI taxonomy): domain Eukaryota; kingdom Metazoa; phylum Chordata; class Mammalia; order Artiodactyla; family Cervidae; genus Dama; species Dama dama. Next base: position 74,742,461 of record NC_083705.1, read on the forward strand.
GGGAAACCTGATTTGCACTCAGCAAATCCCTGCCTGTCACATGCATACGGGCTTTCTGGCCTACTAATTTTTATTGCAGGGCTCATTTTGGTCTCTAGTTGCTCATTTTAAAGAGCCGGTGACAGTGGCTGTAAGGCGGTGCGTGGAAAGGATCAACTTCATTATTAACTTCATTTTTCTTAATATGGTTTTTATGAATCTGGCAATAACATGCAATCTTCAGACAATTTCCTGGGCAGTTAATGAGCAGCTGGGGAACTCTATTCTCTAAAGACAAGTGAGCAGCCCTGGACACTTGATCCAATCCAAGAATTTATACATTTCACACAAGATGCAGGCAACGTATCTCACAATCCTGTTCTCTTCCTATTTTCTGCATTTTTGATATCTAAAATTGCATTTGGTTGAAAACAGGGTGGAAGCAAATTTCTAGAAAAGCCTGAGAACATGTTATTATGTGTACTACTCATGACCATCCCTCCAAACCCTGTGACTAAGATATCAAGTTTTTCTAAAAATATTAGAGAGAGAGAAATGGAGGATCAAAAATAGATGCATGCCTCTACATGTGCTTACATGGATCCACACACATTCCCATCATCTTTAAATGCCTGGCTTAGATTTGAGATCTGAAAGTTGAGGCAGACTTGTGTTTAGAACACAGAACAGCCAGTTCACGGCATGTTGTGAAAGGAGTGACGTGGACGCTTCGGGATGCCGAACTGAGGGTGACGGGGAGAGCCACCTGCAAATGGCTATTTTAAAGAATAGAAACAAACCCATGGGAGCATCATGGTGATGCTGTCTACAAATTCCTCAAATGATTTTACTGTCCCAAAGATGCTCGTGATGGAGCAAAACGTGGGAACAGTCGAAACATGGTGTGTGGTATTTCAGATCTTGTGAACTTTCCTAAGCAGGCAGTGTTTCTTATCAGGCGCTCAGCCTGTACACGGAGATCTGTCTCCCCTGTGAACGTCCCACACCGACGAGCAGAGTTCTGTCCTTGTTGGAAACACAAAGCTTGGGTGGGGGCAGTGCCCTGACTGAGTTCCCGTGGCAGACAAGCTTTCGGGACTGTGTTGGTCCAAGTGATGTCAAAAAACCAAATCAGCTCTTAGACATTATGTCACCTGGGTTGGTCCTCGCCGAGATGGATGTTTGTCTTGATGGACAGCTCTGGAGTCAGCCCATCAAGACTGAAGGGCACCCTGCCCTCCCCAGACCCAGGCTGCTCTATAGAGCGCCCACTCTCCTGGGGAAGGTTCAGGGGACCCAGGACACTGTTGTCTCTCTGAAGTCGATGAGGCCCACGGATTTGAATTCCTGTTACTTCACCCATGCAGCACATGTGCAGTCAGAATTTAACATAAAAATCTCTGGTGTCAGCCTTCAATCACAGGGTAAAAATGTCTGCTGGCTTGCACAGCCCTCGCCTTCATGGAACGCTTGCCTGGTACTTTATCCACTCTGGAGACAAGAGCCCTCAGTACTTGGGGGAGCATTGTCTCTGGGTGGTACCTGCCTTCAAGCCCTGGCTTATGTCTCCCCTTGGCCAGAGAGCAAGCCAGCTGAATGTTCCTCAAAACATAGGAATCTGTCCCCCAGTGGAGACTTTCTGCTCAAGAATAAAAATACAGAGGGCATCCACATCCCCCAAAAGAAAAGATTTCCAGTCATCCAATATCCAGTTCCCGGGAGCTTGGGGTCCAGGTAACACACATAGCACATGTTGATTAATTTGGGGAATAAATAAATGGATTAATTCATGCATGGGTGGATGGGTTTTTTAAACGCTATTTGAGCCACTCATGATTTTCTTTTCTGCTTCAAAAAATGTGAGAATGGCTTTAGAGCACACTGTGTCTGTGTACTTGGGTGGGTGACGGTTTCCGTAAGAGCAGGGTTACGTCACACACGAGTTTGGGGGCCATCAGGATGTTAAAAGGCTGTTGAGAGTTTATCAGAGTTATTTGGGGCCCCTGCTCATCCATTTGCAGGTGTTTCTTTTATTAAAATAATCCGTGTCACTTGAGCTCTATTTCCACGCATTTTGCTTCGGCTCTATTTTTATGATCGATTTCTTGATTAATGGTTTGCTTCACTTTTTATATGGGAGCCCTCCTGTGGCGAAAAGCGTCCCTGTGAGGTGGCAGGCTCAGGGCCACACGCCACAGCCAGCTCGCTGCTTCAGCTGAGGATGCTGAAATGACTTCCTCTGATAAATTCCTTGAGCGGTTTTCTGTCGCCGTCTCTGCCAGCATCACTACACAGCTACTATTTGGCTAAAACGCCTGCTTGTGGCTGGGTGCTGGCCCTCTAGACGTATTTTAAGCATGGGTACGGAGGCCATGCCCTGTGTTCCAGGAACGTGTCATGGAGTGATTTCTGCTGCTCTGTTTAGCTTCCCAGGAAGGGAACATTTACTTCACTTTTATAAAAGAACGACACCATCCACTGAGTAAATCTAAGCTTTAGGGTCAAGATTATTTGCTTAGCTAGGAATGTGCACGAGGATAAAATTTATTGATGAGGGCATTTTCAAATCTGAGCTGTATTCGCTGCGCCCATATTTGCCTTATTTTGAAAGCACCATTGTTTGACCATGAACACTTAATACATATGTAAAATATCCTCTTTTTTCTTTTTGACTTCAGGACAGTTGTCTTATTGAAAACAATTGTGTCAAGAGTAAAATACCACTGCTGTTTGTTTTTTTAATATGAAAGATGCATTATTTAAAGAGTTATCCTGGTATTTCTCACTTTGGTTTTATGGCTATTGGATTGTTTTGTGAATAAACGACCAGCATGTGCAGGCAAGAATGTCATCTGGAGTGACACTGCTAATTTTAAGGTTAAGTGTCTTCTTTCCAAAATACATAGCACCTCTGGTCTGGCTTTCAGAAGATGCTTTTGACAATAAGGGTTCGAACCGGTTAATGGAAAAAGGAAATGAAAAGATAATGAGACAGAAGTCAACATTTCCAAACCTCGTGGAGGAGGAGGCTGAAAGCCAAGCTCACCAACATACATTGAGAAAAATGTTTTAATTAAGAAAATGTGTATGAATATTTTATTTAAATGCTCTAATTGCAACAAAACATTGGAAACAGCATCCACGTGAATCATGGGTTAAGAACGGTGGCCTCTGTGTAGTTTATGAAGATGTTAAGTGCAGCTTTTCCAATCCAGAAAAGAGAAAGAATGGATGGAGGAATACTGAGGAAGAGAGAGAGAGGTGAGCCCTCCTCGTGGCCCAGCTGGGGAGCGGGCCGGGCCGGTCAGGAGCCGCGGTGTGCAGGGGTGGGATCTGGTCCTGCGGGGGCGGCAGCGGCGGTGTCTTTGCCGGGCTCGTTTCTGTGACGCCGGACACCAGCACCAACAGCCCCAAGCAGCCGGGAGAGCTGGGAGCACTGACCTCCGGGTTAACTCTAATTGGGGCCTTCTCTAATTAGGGAAAGTGTCAGCTGACTCTAATATGCAGCAAGATCATTTTCATTAGGTCAGCAGCTAACTAATTGATGTTTGTGTCGCCTAAGATTTTGGATTACAATACACTCAGTTTAGCAAAATAAGCCAGGCTGACCTGGGAAACCAAGATTGCATCATCTGGGGTGTCGCTCCACAAACTGTCAAGGCTTATCTGCAGGGCTTTCGCGGCTTGAGAACCAGCTCCACAGCGAGAGCGGGGGTTTTGTAAATTCAACCTCTCGCCTCTGCCTTTAGGTAATCCTGGAGGTGGAACCCGATCTGAGGCCTCCCACAAGCCCATCCAACGCAAAATGTGGGTTTTCTGGAAAGTTCTCAGGGATGAAAAGTCAATTAAGCTTGTGTTTTATTGTGTTTCTTCAGCACATTTTTTTTCATGGCAGGTAGTTATGTAATCACTATTTAAAACCTGAAATCGTCATATAAAAATTATTAACCCTGTTTTCTCAGTTTAGGCCAGATTTCCAGCGTGTCATTTACCAAGTTCAGATGTAAGCTGAGTCTATTTTAATGACATTTGATGTGGAAAACTGCTGACTTTGTGAAAAGGGTGGAAAGGGGACTTAGACTAGGACTACTTGAGCCCCCTTCTGCTCAGAAGAGAACAATTGTGTGGGCAGGGGAGCTCTCCGTGGGCATGGGAACTAGGGGGGTGTATTGATTTGGATGTAACAGTCACATACAGCTACAAAAATAAAGTAACTGATGTGTGGTTGCATACTGTGAGAAGGCGGTTTGACCTGGGGGTCATCATGCACTATCGGATTTCTCAGTCTGATTATCCACTGGTGGTTCATTGCCACCCCCAATCACTTGGAGATACTTTATATTCTGTCTTAACAAGTTGTTTATTCAATAGATATCTACTGGGTTGTTGTTCACTCACTAAATCATGTCTGACTCTGCGACCCCAAGGACTGCAAGCACACCAGGCTTCCCTGTCCTTCACTATCTTCCAGAGCTTGCTCAAACTCAGGTCCATTGAGTCGGTCGGTGATGCCAGCCAATCATCTCATCCTCTGTCGCCCCCTTCTCCTCCTACCTTCAGTCTTTCCTAGCATCAGGGTCTTTTCCAATTATTCAAGAAATAGATACTATTAGGCACCAGGGTTCTAAGACAGAATGTGTTTTGTGGAGTTTATTATCTCTTGGAAAAATAAATGGCAAGTATGAAGTGATGAGCTCTGGCTGGTAGAGGGTCTCACGAGAAAGCCTGTTCAGTGTATACTATATTGGCCTGTGGTTCTGACCACATAGCAAACGTGTGGGCAGTGTAGAGCCTGGCCACAGTGACCATCCTTGCTCAGGATGCTTGGTGCTCCAGCCAAAGACCTCAGGGCCTGGGCACAGCTCAGAATGAGGAGCTAGAGGCGGGGCGTGGATTTTCTGGCTTTGCACACGATGGGGCTCACGTTCCCCCAGGCACCCTGTGGCCAGTCGTCTCTACGCTCATGGTTGTGCCTAAACCGTGTTTCACTGAGGACGCGGAGACAGGGAGAGGGCAGCCAGAGCATCGCTTGAACCAGGAGGCACCCAAGCCCCACCTGCGCCTTCTCTGCCTCTGGGGTAGTTGCTGGGTGGACACTAGACCGCAGCCCTGCGGCCACGGTCACCCCACCCGCCTTGGGGGCTTGCCTGTGCCATCCGTACCCCTGTGACAGTTGTTTATTCAATAGATATCTACTGGGTTGTTGTTGTTCACTCACTAAATCATGCCCGACTCTGTGACCCCAAGGACGGCAGCACACCAGGCTTCCCTGTCCTTCACCATCTCCCGGAGCTTTCTCAAACTCAGGTCCATCGAGTGGTCGAGAGCCAGACACCCAAACGACCCAGAGCCTCCTGTGATAACACGGCTCTGATGGGCAAGATGCTGTTGAGCCCGGGGTCAGGGCTGGCTCTCAAGGCAGCCGCCCGAGTCCAGGGTTGACTCCCTCTTGGGGAGGGTCTCGCAGGGTCCATGCCTGGATGCTGGGGCTCTGGAGGTGGGGCCAGCTGTTGAGGGCAGCTCCCAGTGTGGCCACAGCTCTGCCTCACGGCTCTGCTAACCCTCAGTGGGTGTAGACAGCCTGTCTTCATAAAAGGGAAGTCATAGAGTTCCAGAGTTCACAGGCTTCACACAACAAAGAAGGAATCCTTGGGTGCCTCAGCTGGCTCGGACAGGTCCTCCAGCTCACTCAGTTATCAAATTTTAATTATATTTTTATAAAAGGAAACCAAAGGGTTATCTTAGGGCTGGCAGATCTGCTTAGAAGTGAAGTGACTGTTCCGCCCAGGTGGACACAAAGCGGGCCTGCTCACTCATGCCCACCTGTCCTTCTTTGTGGAGGAGAAAAGGGCCAAGGGGAGGGGAGGTATAGCTGGGGGCAGAGAGACCCAGGTCACAGGAGCTGGGGTCTCCAAGCCGCATCTCAAAAGTGGATTTGCAGGCTGTGGGGCGTGTGGGGGGAGATCGGCAGAGACGGAGAGAGGAGGGGGAAAGAGAGCCTGGGGATGGGGGGGCGGGGCGGCGCTGGGATGTCAGAGTCACGAGCACAGGGGCTCCCGACGTTTCTCTGGACATCAGACTGGTCAGAGGAGAGCTGACTTTGGGGCCAGGCAGCGACTCGGGTGCGTGTGTTGTTCTGTGTTGGGATGGCCCGTTCCCAGCTGGAAGCACCCCACAGAGAGGATGCGCTCCTCACAGCAGCTGCTGCTGCATTTCCACCTGGAAGGCGGGTGTGGGGAGCCGGGGTCCCGGGCAGCAGAGCCCAGCCGCTCCCAGACGAGGCACCCCCGCTCTGGGTTGCGGAAGCAGCTAGAGCTCGCTGGCTGCCTGTCGCTGCTTGCCCGCCATCAGTGGGAAGAGCAGTAAATCCGTGTGAAGGTGCAGGACACAGAGGCGCTCCTTGTTCCCAGGCCGGCTGACAGCGCTCTCATTGTCTCCGAGCGTGGGCCTGGGTGCGTGGGCCGCCGGCGGGTTAACCATCACCCAAGTGCTCAGCAGGTGACTCAGCGAAGCCGCAAGGCCTCCCGGCAGCCCTGCTGTGTGATGAGTTGCCCTGGGCACGCCCCCTTGTTAAGACCCAGCGCCTTTATGCCAGGTGATAATTGCTACACGTGCTCACAAAATGATTTGCTGTTGACGGGACAGGCTCTGGGCGCGCTTGCCAGAGGACCTCAAAGGTCGTCGATGTGCACACAGGGGTGATGACAGACAGGCCTCCGCACCCGGGTCGGCCAGCTGTCACCCCAGGGAGGTGAGGAGGGCATCCCGCCTTCCTGTCCCATGAGCACAGGGCGTGGGGTGTCCTCAGACACGCACAAGGATGCCAGGCAGTCATCGGGGGGTGACTGACAAAGACCCAGCTTTGGTTTCAAAGAGCAGGGCAGACACCCACGCTTTGGCATGCTTGGCATTGCTGAGTCTGTGGGGCAGGAAATTCCACATTGCTCCCTCTGAAGGACTGTCTCTCCTTTTGAACCTGTTGTTCAGACAAATAGAGCCCCACCCATCACCTTGCAGGAGGAACACTCCTCTTGGCTTCAGTAGCTGGCCCCCTGCCCCACGTACAGAGCTGGGACCCGCTGGCCAGACCTGGGCAGGCGGGTCAGAGGCACGTGTGCACGTCACAAGCAGTGAGAATACACAGGTTGTCGTCCTATGTGAGCGAGGGCAGAAACCCCCAGAGGAAGCCAGAGCCCTTGGCAGAACACCCCAGCGTCTTTCATGCCAAAGGACCTTCAGCCTAGCATGAGTTGTTGAGTAAAACAGAAGCTGAACACGAGCTGATGGCACCTGTGATGTTCACTTACTGGTATTTCTAAAGACACTCTGTTCCAGTCACTCTGAGGATGACTGCCTGAGGCTTTCCTGCCCGCCCTTCAGGTGATTCAAGACAGGCGGAGCCGTCTACACCGGGAGAGGTCGTGGAGAGACTGGAATTTTCTATTTGGAAGTCAGTGTAGATGCTTCCTCCCAGCCCACTGATCTCTGTGGGAGGAGACGTCCTGCCTCTTTTCTGGGGTCCACCAGTGACCAAAGGACAGAACCAGGAAGTGGGGACTCAGGGTTCTACCCTCCCCAATGTTGGTTTTCTTTCAACATGGTGGGCGGAGGTAAACTCTCTTTCTTATGACCCACAGGGAAATCATCGGTTTGTGTAAGGATAAATCCACTTACATCCAAAAAATAAGTAAGAATATGAAACAATGCTTTCTACATCAAGTAAGGATGGAGTGTCTGAGTTATCTTTAGTTCCCAGGACTTTAAAAGTCACTCCTAGCTGAGGAGAGCCCTGCAGACCCCATGACTCCTGGCCTGGACGGATGCTGAGCGGTTACTATGACTGCTGGCCGCTGGCCTGCCGGTGCCAACACCCTGGGCTGTGCTTAGTCACTCAGTCATGTCCAGATCTCTGGGACCCCAGGGACTGTAGCCCGCCAGGCTCCTCTGGCCTTCCTTTCTCCAGGCAAGGATCCTGGAGGGGGTTGCCATTCCCTTCTCCAGAAGGAAGCCAGCACCCTAGTCCTGCCTAGGTATGAAGGGTGATGACTTACATTTCTCGACTTTTGCTTCAACTCCACCCTCCTCCTTTGGCCTCCTGGAGATGAGTAGGATTCCTGGTCTGTGTCTCCCCTTGGGGCAGTGGGGGCTTGGAGCAGTCATGAGGCTCTGAGGTTCATCATCCAGGGAAATGGAGAGCCACTCCTCTGACCGAGGCCTCGGGGCTCACTTGAGGAGGTCACCCCACTCCTAACTATGAGGACGGCTTCTGTTTTCTCTGGATGTCTGGGATCTGTTGGAATCAGGAAAGGCAGGATCCACAGACAGAATGGCTGTCACAGTGCAGCAGACACGCAGCTCCGACAGGGCAGTGGGCTTGTCTAGACCCCTGGAAGCCACCCAAACCCACCCCCGGGAGGCTCAGGACCGCTCTCCTAGAATGAGAAAGGCCTCCCTGTTTCTAGAAACCACACCTGGGGAGCAATGGCTGAGGACTCTTGGGCACCACCCCGAATGTGTGAAGAGGAGAAGATGTGTGCTCCCCACACAGAAGCTGCAGTGGGGACTCGTATCCGGGAAAAGTGCTCCAGCTCAACAGCTGTTCCGGCCACAGGCAGCAGTGCCCTTGTGGTCATCTGCCTTTGGACCCCTTGGCAATGTCCGGCGGAAGCTGAGGGACCAAGGGCTTCTCCTGGGTCTCCCCTTCTAGTCCCTGGGGTGGGGGCTTTGGTGCGTCTAGATCACCACATGGTCGGGTGGTCCCTACGTGAACAGGGACGGGTGGAGAGAAGGCACGGTCTGCGTGGAGGCAGACAGGAGGCCCGGGATGGCTGGGACCCCTCCTCCTGGAAGAGCTGGGGTGAGTCAGGCTGCCCCCGGCCTGGGGCTCGGAACTTGGCCCTGCAGGGTCACCTGAGACCTGGCCTCTTCTGTGAACATCCATCATGCCGTGTACTCAGTCGTGTCCGACTCTTTGGAGTCTCATGGACTGTAGCCCTTCTGGCTCCAGTGTCCATGGGCCTCTCCAGGCAAGAATACTGGAGTGGGTAGGCATTCCCTTCTTCAGGGGATCTTCCTAACCCAGGATCGAACCCGGGTCTCCTACATTGCACACAGATTCTTCACCATCCGAGCCACAAAGGAGGCCCAAGGCTCAGGCAAACACAAGAGGACGAAGTCTGCCTGCCCTGGGAGCCTCCCTCGCGCGCCCAGACCCATCCTGATCTCCGTGATTCAGAAGCCCTGAGGTCCAGGGCCGCGTGGAGATGTGGCACCGGCTGGTGTGGGAGGCAAGCAGGAAGATTTATCTCTCATGCGGGGAGACACTCCTGCAAGGGTCTCCTGCTCCACACTCAGATACTGGGGAGATGGCGGCTCTGGAAACAGATGGATGGGTATCACTCCCCCCCTGTTCTGAGCACCCAGCCCTCCTGGGTGGTGTCACTAGTCCCGCCCAGAGAGCAGGTCTGGGACCAAAGTCGAGGCTGATGTCCTCTGACAGACAGATCTTCTTCCAGTGCTGCTTTGTTGAGGAGCTGCCCCCCCAAAGGCCTTCAGTGACCCTAGAGAACATCTCCCCTGACTTCCTAAGCTCACCTTACTGGCCGACCCCCTCCAGCCCTGCATCTGGATTCTCCTCTGGGAAACCCCGTCTGACTAGATGCCCGCCCTGTGCTTCCACGGCCAGAAGAACCCACCTGGCTCTTCGCTCATTCACCCTAGTTGCTCCTAGTTCTGGCTCAGTTCACCTCCCTGGAGGCGTGTTTCCCGAGGCTTCTGTGAAGGGCACGGGGGAGGGTGCGCAGGGCATGGCAGCCCCACCAGGGCATCACGGTGATCAGACCCCACTTCCCTCCAGGGAAAGGCCTCTGCCCTTCTTCCCCATGCACTGAGGAGCCCCACCGAACTCCCAGTGCCCTTTGACTCCAGAAGCAAGTTGTGGGAGAGAAAGGGCCAAAGGAGTCTGGGCAGACCCAGGCTGGGATCTCTGCTTTGCCATCAGTTAGCTGTGCTAACTCAGACAAGTTACTGAACCTCTCTGAGCCTCAGTCTCTCCCCTCCACCGTGGATGTATTCATACCAACCAGGAGAAATAAACCAAAGAATGTAAGACAGTCAGCCCTGGGACAGCATGTAAGGTGCTGACCCAGTGAAGAAATGCTACATCACTCTCTTCTCCACAACTCCAGCTTCAAAAAGTTAACCAGTTTATTTCCTCTTCCAAACTGCTCACCTACTGGTGAGTATCCACTGACTGCTCTTGTTATTCGGCCGCTCAGTGGTGTCCGACTCCTGTGACCCCACAGACTGCAGTGTGCCAGGCTTCCCTGTTCTTTGCTAGCAAAGGACACACATGTCCCAGAGCTTGCTCAAACTCATGTCCATCGTGTCTGTGATGCCATTCAACCATCTCATCCTCTGTCGCCCCCTTCTTCTCCCGCCTTCAATCTTTCCCAGCATCAGGGTCTCTTCCAGTGAGTTGGCTCTTCGCATCAGGTAGACAAAGTATTGGAGTTTCAGCATCAGCGTCAGTCCGTCCAATGAACACCCAGGACTGATCTCCTTTAGGAAGGACTGGTTGGATCTCCTTGCAGTCCAAGGGATTCTCAAGAGTCTTCTCCAACACCACAGTTCAAAAGCATCAGTTCTTCAGTGCTTGGCCTTCTTTACGGTCCAGCTCTCACATCCATACATGACTACTAGAAAAACCAGAGCTTTGACTATATGAACCTTTGTTGGCAAAGTGATGTCTCTGCTGTCTAGGTTTCTCATAGCTTTTCTACCAAGGAGCAAGTGTCTTTTAATTTCATGGCTGCAGTCACCATCTGCAGTGATTTTGGAGCCCAAGAAGATAAAGTCTGTCACTGATCAGCTGAGAGTTGAGCATATAATTATTCAGCTCATAGAGAAAATGGCTGCTAGGTCATTTGCCTTACACATGGGACTGCACAGGCCACTTGGTCTAAACCCTGCTTTGCTAAGCGACTTTGATATTTGGGGTGTCTCATTGACTGGACATTCCTGGTGGTTCAGACAGTAAGGAATCTGCCTGCAATTCAGGAGACCTGGGTTTGATCCCTGGGTAGGGAAGGTCCCCTGGAGAATGGAATGGGTACCCACTCCAGTATTCTTTCTTGGAGAATCCATGAACAGAGGAGCCTGGCAGTCTACAGTCCAAGGGTTTGTAGATAGTTGGACAGCACTGAGCAACTAACAACACTTTCTTTCAACAACACATGGACCAGAGTCTCTCTGCTGTGACCAGATCGCTGCCTTCTGCTCCTGAGGTCAGCTGGGATCCTTGAGTCGAGATCATCAGTTCAAAGGATCTTTATTAAACTTCATCCTTGACATATCCTCAGTACACATCATCAAATACTAAAAATTCTTTTGGCTGATAGACTCTAGTTTTTCAGCCCCAAAGGCAACTCCAAGTGTTCATCCAAAATGATGCCTCACCCTCCTAGTTTCAGACTTTGCTGGATTGGTCTGTCTGTTGTCACTTTTTCCAAGGAGGTTTTGATAAATTCATCCTGTGCTTAAGACAAAGCATAACTTCTTTGTTTTGTCAAAACCACTCCTAGCAAGACAGAGGGATCTTTGCAAGGAGATTCCTGCCCACGGGGACCTCAGAACCTACCTCAGGTGGGAACAGGGGTCTTTCTGTGCAACCCAGCCTCCCTCCCGAACCACCTCCTTTCCAAGCAGCCCCATCCCATGTCCAAGCAGCCCCATCCTGTGTCCAACCAGGGGAGGCTGGGCAGTTGGTGGTTTATCCTTCCTCTGCCCCAGGAGATCGCAAGATGGAGAGCCCGGCAGAGCGGGCTGCCTCCCCAGAGCCCAACCCTCCTATCCCAGAGACAACACCTCTCCAATCTGCATTCTCATCTGGAGATGAAACCCCTCACGATGGAGGGTCAAGCCACACAGGGGGACATGGCCGCACCCTGGGGGTATCTATGGTTTTTGCACGGCACAGAGAGGATACGTGGGAGTCGGCGACAGCCACCCCTCACGTGCCCCTTTCTGCCACCTCGTGATTTTATAACATGAGTTTGAGTGGCCCCAGGTCTCCATCTGTTCTGATGTGCTGTCATGGCAACATCACCCATTGTGGTCTGCACCACGTTGCTCCGGTACTTCTAACACGCCAAGAGCAGGCTGTTGGTACTTCACCTGGTGGAACAACGAAGATAGGAAACAACCAGACAGTCAAGGAGGACAGGGACAAGTAGGAAGTCCAGGACTGCGTCACGGCCCCTGCAGCCCGAGGGTCCCCTCCCGAGCCCCATGCCAGGGGAGGGAAGCCTGGGTACTGGCCATAAGCTTGGGCCGCTGGGGGCGCTCCTCCAGAGACAGTGACTCAGCTTCTCACCCACAGTCCACCCATCAAGTCCTGTTTAACACTTTCACTCAGAGAACAAAAGAATCAGAACAACTCAGACCAAAAGATTCCAACTCTCTGCGATCTCTATGGCCAGGCTGCCCTGTCGATAGGATTCCCCAGGCAAGAATACTGGAGTGGGTTGCCATTTCCTTCTCCAGGGGATCTTCCCAATCCAGGGATTGAACCCGCATCTCCTGCATTTAGCAGTACCATTTTACCACTGAGCCACCAGGGAAGCCCCCAAAACTTTGTAAAATAAAATAAGCATACAAACTTCTCAGTTGTCTACATTGCAGTAAGAATCAGCTCAGTCTTCCGTGACCCAGAGTCTGCACTGAGGCCGTGATGGGAGATGAGAAGGAAAAAACGTGATTTGGCTGAATGAATGAGAAGCCATGTGGTCTGTTGCTGAAGATTTAGAGACCACAGAATATTAACATGCATTCTTCCTTTTCTGTACATTTGTTCCCAGATAGTTTGAATAACTTTCTTTCTACAGGAGAGATTGCAAAATATGACAACTGCCCTGAATTAAGGCATAGATTTCCCTTGGCAAGCAACATGCAAGGAAGTCAGCAATTTCTTTGCCTGGATTGGAATTGGAACAAAATCACAGTTTTGCTGGGGTTTTTTGGAATAATTTTATTTCTTCCAGGGCTCAAAATATTTTTAGGGTAAAGAGCACTGAAGAATTTATTATTATAACTCTAGCATCAAAATATGAAGAAATATCATGTTTCCAAAAAATTGAGTTTATCGCATACAATGCTAATTAGGATGGAAACTGGGCTTAATGGACTCCAACTGTGTCTGGGCTGCTTTTATTTCTCAAAAGGAAAGATGCCATCAATACCGTCTACCCTTATAATGGTTGTACCTTTTAGAATGTTCCATACATTTTAGAATGTTCCTTACCTTTCAGGCAGGAGGGGACATCATTATCTTTTGTTTTTCAGTTGCTAAATCACATCCAACTCTTTGTAATCCCATAGACTGCAGCACGCTGGGCTTCCTTGTCCTTCACCGTCTCCTGGAGTTTGCTTGAACTAAGGTCCATTGAGTAAGTAATGCCATCCAACCATCTCATCCTCTGTCATCCCCTTCTCCTGCCTTCAATATTTCCCAGCATCAGGGTCTTTTTAAATGAGTCAGTTCTTCACATCAAGTGGCCAAAGGATTAGAGCTTCAGTTTCAGCATCAGTCCTTCCAATGAACATTCAGGGATGATTTCCTTTAGGATTGACTGGTTTGACCTCCTTGCAGTCCAAGGGACTCTCAAGAGTCTTCTCCAACACCACAGTTCAAAAGCATCAATTCATCAGTGCTCAGCTTTCTTTATGGTCCAACTCTCATATCCGTACATGACCACTGGAAAAACCACAGCTTTGACCATACAGACCTTTGTCAGTATCTTCGTACATGCATTTAAGCCATAGGTGGAAAAATCAAAGGAAGAAAGAGGTAGTTTTGCTAACAGGTTTTACTCTGTGGTTGTCATCATTTAACCTTAATATTTCCTTTCATAAGGAAAATATCTGTGGATACAGCACTGTGTTGCTGAATTGAAGCTGGAGAAGGGCCCCCCGCACACCGCGCCTCAGAGAGCGTGGCCCTGCCAACATCTGGGATTTTCATGCTTCTGGCTCCAGAACCATGGGAGCAACTTTTGTTTTTAGCTGCTGTGGTCCTTTGTGTCAGCAGGCCTGAGACACAGACACCGCCTCACTGGGGAAGGCTGGTGGCTGGGCTCACGTGGGCTCCTCTCCTGGAAGCTCTGCTCCCCAGGAAGGGGTCTGGGGGTGCTGACGGGTGGACAGCCCTGGTCCCCGGGTCCCAAGATGGCATTCATGCAGCAGGGAGAGTGGCAGGTTTGATATCTGAGCTGGCGGTTTCTCGCAGTGGATGAAGGCGCGAGAAATAGCGCAGCTGTACCTAAAGCGTGCTTCCTTAAGGAAGGGCTGAGGGTCAATTTTTGTCAGCCAGAATCGGCCTCCTCATTTTGGAAATCACATTTCAGTTTCTCTGTTTTCTTCACAACTTAAAAGGGAGTGAGAACGATCTTGTAGCACTTTCTCAGGACACGTACATGGGGCAAGAAGACAGGGAAGGCTGTGGATCCCCTGCAATGAACACAGGCCTCCGTGGCAGCGTGGTCCAGGGACACTGGGCCCAGAGTCGCTGCATCCTCCCACCCCCTACCCAAGGGACTTGAGAGGTCCTGAGGAGCCGCTGCATCCCTTCCGCACCCGGGTCAGGTGGGCGCTTGGGGCAGCCGGGGGTCAGCATCCAGTGGGACAGGGGGCAGGGGGCCGGCATCCAGTCCCCCGGGCAAGCCTTTCTCAGGCCCCCATCCGTCTTCATCCTGCAATTAGGCTTCCGACGGCAAAGGGAGTGTTGCTATGAGACACACTGGCAAATCGGGCAGATCTGAGTCCCCGGTCACCAGAGCGGGAGGTCCATTGTCCCAGTGGTGTAACTGCTGATCCAGGAGGCGATAAAGCAAGTGGTGGGCTCTGGGGGCCGGGGCTGGAGAGGCGGCCCCTTCCAGGCGCTCCCTCTCACCCTCGGGTGAACCAGCGCCTCGGGAAGGGCCCCTGACGTGCCTCTTGTTTAACCTCCAGGAGGAGGGGCGCGAGAAGCAGAGGGGGCATCAGAACTAAAGAGAATTAATGAGCCTTCACACATTGCCCTGTTTCTTTTGTGGTCAAAAAAAAAAAAAAATCTAGGGGGAAGCAAAGAAGTCAGGGGAGAGTGTCTGGTGAAGAACCATTAATCCGAGGCTGTAAATCCCACTAAACATTAACTTCATCCCACGGCGATCGCGGTCTCACTGGCGGAGGGACCTTCTCGCAGGCCTGCAGGAATCAGCCCTTCCGGCTCCGGGCAGAGGTCACGCCCCCAGATGCGAGGGGCGGGGTCCTCACCCGGATCTTTCTGATTTCCCCTTTACTGGGCATCACACTGGTTGACTGCAGGAGCAAGGGGTCAAGGGCGTGGATGAGACCCTGCCCTTCTCCCTGGTGGAACTGTACCCACCTTAAGGTCTGTTTTTCTGCATTAGCACTGCACAGACCGCACCCGGAGCTTCACCACGTGGAAATCACAGGCTGAGGGATTCTCCTGGTTTCTCATAACTAAGATGCTGCTCCCGGAGCGGTCTCAGCCATGGCTCTGAGATTTCATTTCATCTTTTCTCTATTGGAAGGAGTTCAAAATCATTGCATTTGGAGAGAAACAAATCAGCAAATAAAATGATGCTACACCGCATGCACACATCCCACGCACATACACACACCATACATGTACACTCACACACATACCACACACACAGACACATATATGCACACACAACATGCCACACACACCCACATCACACACAAAAATATGCCACACATACATGCACACAAACACACACCCACAACACAACACACCCATACACACGTACCCTGACACACACACACCAGAGTGACTGTTGTTGTCCAGTCGCTAAGTCGTGTCAACTCTGTGACCCCATGAACTGCAGCACTCTGGGCTTACCTGTCCTTTGCTATCTCCAGGAGCTTGCTCAAACTCATTGACTCGGTGATGCCATCCAATCATCTCATCCTCTGTTGTCCACTTCTCCTCCTGCCTTCAATCTTTCCCAGCATCTGGGTCTTTTCTAATGAGTCAGCCCTTTGAATCAGGTGGCCAAACTATTGGAGCTTCAGCTTCAGCATCAGTCCTTCCAATGAATATTCAAGATTGATTTCCTTTAGGATTGACTGGTTTGATCTCCAGGCGCTACAAGGGACTCTCAAGAGTCTTCTCCAGCACCACAGTTCAAAAACATCAATTCTTTGGCACTCAGTCTTACTTTATGATAGTCCAACTCTCACATCCAAACATGACTACTGGAAAAACTCTACCTTTGACTATGTGGACCTTTGTTGGCAAAGTAATGTCTCTGCTTTTTAATAATATGCTTATAATAATATGCTTTATAATTTTAAACAGTGACAGACTTCATTTTCTTTGGCTCCAAAATCACTGCAGATGGTGACTACAGCCATGAAATTAAAAGACACTGTTTCCTTGGAAGAAAAGTTATGACAAACCTAAACAGCATATTGAAAAGCAGAGACATCACTTTGGTGACAAATGTCCATATGAATATAGTCAAAGCTATGTTTTTTTCTAGTAGTCATGAGAGTTGGACCATAAAGAAGGATGAGCACCGAAGAGTTAACACTTCTGAACTGCTGTGCTAAGAAACGTTGAAGGCAGGAGGAGACAGGGACCAGAGTATGAGATTGTTGGATGGCATCACCGGCTCAAGTTTGAGCAGTCTCCAGGTGATGGTGAAGGACAGGGAAGCCTGGCATGCTGCAGTCCAGAGGGCTGCAAAGAGCTGGACATGACTGAGGGATTTGAAAACAACAAATGTGTGGCTTGTTATATGTAGCACAATATGCATATCTTGTATACATAGTAATATAATTTAAATGTATAATTTATAATAAACATTTTAAATTGTGCAATTTTCTTTTTTAAAACTTTTTATTTAATATTGGCTATAGTTGATTCACAATGTTACATTCACTTCAGGTATATAGCAATGTGATTCTGTTATACATGTATAGATAGATCTATAGATATGTATATATCTATATCTATGATGAGCGCCCTTGTGGCCAGCAGGCAGTGCTGAGCCTCGGAGACAAAACACCGCCTCCATTTGTGGGGACGGAGCTCCGAGGCCCAGGGGTGCTGCTGAAGGCTTCTGGGGGCCTGGATTGTTCCCCATCGCTCTGTTCCCGCTTTCCAAAAGAGCATATTTTACCATGCACTTATAATTTGGGCGGCTTTTCTGTATGTATGCTCTAGTCAGTACAAGCTCATCTAAATAAGAAAGACGCCAGGAATAGACTGGAGTCAGAGCAGCCCTGTGTGCAGGGCCCTCCAACTTTTTCTTTTTCCATCACTGGTCCTCTGTGCTATGCAAAAGCACGAGACCCCAATATGTTCCTGTGAATCAGCCAAGGAAAGGCAGGACAAGTGAGTAAAATGACCTCGGAATTCTTCTCTCTCAAAAAGGAAAAGGCCCACACTCTTATTCTGATGTAGGCTGAAACATGGGGTTTCCAGAGGAGAATTCACTGAGCTTCAAATTAGAAATGGGAATGGTGCTCAGTGGGTGGATTTGCAAGTTTGTTTTCCTAACACAGACCTAAAATTGTGTTGGGCCTGTCGCTTTTCACATCTGTTACTAGTGAGCCTCGATAAAAATTTAAAACAGTCTCCATGTTTATTAAATTATCACATACTGGGTTTCCAGAAATCACGCATTTCCCAGACCCTGTATTAAAGGAGAAGTGTTAGAATTTTGTTTTGTTTCTTGACAAAGCTGAGGGAATTTCTTAAACTGTCCTCAGTTAGACAAACCAATAAGCATATATATATTTTTTTCTAAGTTGAGAAACACTTTGAAGGGCTGCTAACAAAATTAGTCAGTCCTAAAAGTCCACTTCGGCGCATAAATCCTGTTTGATGCAGAGCTGAGGCTATGCCGAGTTACATGTGTCTTTAAACTTAAGCTGTTTTACCATCACTGAATGTCACGTCAGATGTGAACAGTATAGTCACTGTTCACAGACGCTCCTGCAGGCTTCATCTACCTGATTGAGCTCAATGGGGCCGTTACCTTTTTAGACGATTCGCGCCTTCAGACCCGAACCAACCTGTGCCTGTAAAAGCAAAACTACACCAGTTCTTGTCAGATTAAAACTTCCAGGGGAACCAAAATGAAGGGATAAACTAAGAGTCTGAGATGAACATATACACTCTACTATGTGTTTTCATGTTGTTCAATTGCTCAGTCCTGTCTCTTTGTGACCCCATGGACCGCAGCATGCCAGGCCTCCCTGTCCATCACCAACTCCCGGAGTTTACTCAAACCCATGTCCATCGAGTCGGTGATGCCATCCAGCCATCTCATCCTCTGTCGTCTCCTTCTCCTCCCACCGTCAATCTTTCCCAGTGTCAGGGTCTTTTCAGATGAGTCAGTTCTTGGCATCAGGTGGCCAATGTTGGAACTTCAGCTTCAGCATCACGTGGTGTCCACGTGGTGTCTTTTCCTGTGACGGCATATGCATCTGCCGGGTGGATTGAGGGTCCCCACACTTGGTGACTCAGCCTCTCTCAAGGGACACAAATGTCAGTGACCACCTGGATAGATGGAGCTCTGGGGCCAGGGGCCCCCAGATGTGACCTGTCACTCAGGACAACTGAGCAGAGCCCTCTGCACCTGACACAGATGCAGGGCCAGCGGTGGGCGTGGTCTAAGCCGTCCCTCTCCACCTGACACAGATGCAGGGCCAGCGGTGGGCGCGGTCTAAGCCGTCCCTCTGCACCTGACACAGATGCAGGGCCAGCGGTGGGCGTGGTCTAAGCCGTACCTCTCCACCTGACACAGATGCAGGGCCAGCGGTGGGCGTGGTCTAAGCCGTCCCTCTCCACCTGACACATGCAGGGCCAGCGGTGGGCGTGGTCTAAGCCGTCCCTCTCCACCTGACACAGATGCAGGGCCAGCGGTGGGCGTGGTCTAAGCCGTCCCTCTCCACCTGACACAGATGCAGGGCCAGCGGTGGGCGCGGTCTAAGCCGTCCCTCTCCACCTGACACAGATGCAGGGCCAGCGGTGGGCGCGGTCTAAGCCGTCCCTCTCCACCTGACACAGATGCAGGGCCAGCGGTGGGCGCGGTCTAAGCCGTCCCTCTCCACCTGACACAGATGCAGGGCCAGCGGTGGGCGCGGTCTAAGCCGTCCCTCTCCACCTGACACAGATGCAGGGCCAGCGGTGGGCGCGGTCTAAGCCGTCCCTCTCCACCTGACACAGATGCAGGGCCAGCGGTGGGCGCGGTCTAAGCCGTCCCTCTCCACCTGACACAGATGCAGGGCCAGCGGTGGGCGCGGTCTAAGCCGTCCCTCTCCACCTGACACAGATGCAGAGCCAGCGGTGGGCGCGGTCTAAGCCGTCCCTCTCCACCTGACACAGACGCAGGGCCAGCGGTGGGCGCGGTCTAAGCCGTCCCTCTCCACCTGACACAGACGCAGGGCCAGCGGTGGGCGCGGTCTAAGCCGTCCCTCTCCACCTGACACAGATGCAGGGCCAGCGGTGGGCGCGGTCTAAGCCGTCCCTCTCCACCTGACACAGATGCAGGGCCAGCGGTGGGCGCGGTCTAAGCCGTCCCTCTCCACCTGACACAGATGCAGGGCCAGCGGTGGGCGTGGTCTAAGCCGTCCCTCTCCACCTGACACAGATGCAGGGCCAGCGGTGGGCGCGGTCTAAGCCGTCCCTCTCCACCTGACACAGATGCAGGGCCAGCGGTGGGCGCGGTCTAAGCCGTCCCTCTCCACCTGACACAGACGCAGGGCCCGTGGTGGGCGCGGTCTAAGCCGTCCCTCTCCACCTGACACAGATGCAGGGCCAGCGGTGGGCGTGGTCTAAGCCGTCCCTCTCCACCTGACACAGATGCAGGGCCAGCGGTGGGCGTGGTCTAAGCCGTCCCTCTCCACCTGACACAGATGCAGGGCCAGCGGTGGGCGCGGTCTAAGCCGTCCCTCTCCACCTGACACAGATGCAGGGCCAGCGGTGGGCGTGGTCTAAGCCGTCCCTCTCCACCTGACACAGATGCAGGGCCAGCGGTGGGCGCGGTCTAAGCCGTCCCTCTCCACCTGACACAGACGCAGGGCCCGTGGTGGGCGCGGTCTAAGCCGTCCCTCTCCACCTGACACAGACGCAGGGCCAGCGGTGGGCGCGGTCTAAGCCGTCCCTCTCCACCTGACACAGATGCAGGGCCAGCGGTGGGCGTGGTCTAAGCCGTCCCTCTCCACCTGACACAGATGCAGAGCCAGCGGTGGGCGTGGTCTAAGCCGTCCCTCTCCACCTGACACAGATGCAGGGCCAGCGGTGGGCGTGGTCTAAGCCGTCCCTCTCCACCTGACACAGATGCAGGGCCAGCGGTGGGCGTGGTCTAAGCCGTCCCTGTCCACCTGACACAGATGCAGGGCCAGCGGTGGGCGTGGTCTAAGCCGTCCCTGTCCACCTGACACAGATGCAGGGCCAGCGGTGGGCGTGGTCTAAGCCGTCCCTCTCCACCTGACACAGATGCAGGGCCAGCGGTGGGCGTGGTCTAAGCCGTCCCTCTCCACCTGACACAGATGCAGGGCCAGCGGTGGGCGTGGTCTAAGCCGTCCCTCTCCACCTGACACAGATGCAGGGCCAGCGGTGGGCGTGGTCTAAGCCGTCCCTCTCCACCTGACACAGATGCAGGGCCAGTGGTGGGCGTGGTCTAAGCCGTCCCTCTCCACCTGACACATTTGCAGAGCCAGCGGTGGGCGTGGTCTAAGCCGTCCCTCTCCACCTGACACAGATGCAGGGCCAGCGGTGGGCGTGGTCTAAGCCGTCCCTCTCCACCTGACACAGATGCAGGGCCAGCGGTGGGCGTGGTCTAAGCCGTCCCTCTCCACCTGACACAGATGCAGGGTCAGCGGTGGGCGTGGTCTAAGCCGTCCCTCTCCACCTGACACAGATGCAGGGCCAGCGGTGGGCGTGGTCTAAGCCGTCCCTCTCCACCTGACACAGATGCAGGGCCAGCGGTGGGCGTGGTCTAAGCCGTCCCTCTCCACCTGACACAGATGCAGGGCCAGCGGTGGGCGTGGTCTAAGCCGTCCCTGTCCACCTGACACAGATGCAGGGCCAGCGGTGGGCGTGGTCTAAGCCGTCCCTCTCCACCTGACACAGATGCAGGGCCAGCGGTGGGCGTGGTCTAAGCCGTCCCTCTCCACCTGACACAGATGCAGGGCCAGCGGTGGGCGTGGTCTAAGCCGTCCCTCTCCACCTGACACAGATGCAGGGCCAGCGGTGGGCGTGGTCTAAGCCGTCCCTCTCCACCTGACACAGATGCAGGGCCAGCGGTGGGCGTGGTCTAAGCCGTCCCTCTCCACCTGACACAGATGCAGGGCCAGCGGTGGGCGTGGTCTAAGCCGTCCCTGTCCACCTGACACAGATGCAGGGCCAGCGGTGGGCGTGGTCTAAGCCGTCCCTCTCCACCTGACACAGATGCAGGGCCAGCGGTGGGCGCGGTCTAAGCCGTCCCTCTCCACCTGACACAGATGCAGGGCCAGCGGTGGGCGCGGTCTAAGCCGTCCCTCTCCACCTGACACAGATGCAGGGCCAGCGGTGGGCGCGGTCTAAGCCCTCCCTCTCCACCTGACACAGATGCAGGGCCAGCGGTGGGCGCGGTCTAAGCCGTCCCTCTCCACCTGACACAGATGCAGGGCCAGCGGTGGGCGTGGTCTAAGCCGTCCCTCTCCACCTGACACAGATGCAGGGCCAGCGGTGGGCGTGGTCTAAGCCGTCCCTCTCCACCTGACACAGATGCAGGGCCAGCGGTGGGCGTGGTCTAAGCCGTCCCTCTCCACCTGACACAGATGCAGGGCCAGCGGTGGGCGTGGTCTAAGCCGTCCCTCTCCACCTGACACAGATGCAGGGCCAGCGGTGGGCGTGGTCTAAGCCGTCCCTCTCCACCTGACACAGATGCAGGGCCAGCGGTGGGCGTGGTCTAAGCCGTCCCTGTCCACCTGACACAGATGCAGGGCCAGCGGTGGACGTGGTCTAAGCCCTCCCTCTCCACCTGACACAGATGCAGGGCCAGCGGTGGACGTGGTCTAAGCCCTCCCTCTCCACCTGACACAGATGCAGGGCCAGCGGTGGACGTGGTCTAAGCCCTCCCTCTCCACCTGACACAGATGCAGGGCCAGCGGTGGACGTGGTCTAAGCCGTCCCTCTCCACCTGACACAGATGCAGGGCCAGCGGTGGACGTGGTCTAAGCCCTCCCTCTCCACCTGACACAGATGCAGGGCCAGCGGTGGGCGTGGTCTAAGCCGTCCCTCTCCACCTGACACAGATGCAGGGCCAGCGGTGGGCGTGGTCTAAGCCGTCCCTCTCCACCTGACACAGATGCAGGGCCAGCGGTGGGCGTGGTCTAAGCCGTCCCTGTCCACCTGACACAGATGCAGGGCCAGCGGTGGACGTGGTCTAAGCCCTCCCTCTCCACCTGACACAGATGCAGGGCCAGCGGTGGACGTGGTCTAAGCCCTCCCTCTCCACCTGACACAGATGCAGGGCCAGCGGTGGACGTGGTCTAAGCCCTCCCTCTCCACCTGACACAGATGCAGGGCCAGCGGTGGACGTGGTCTAAGCCGTCCCTCTCCACCTGACACAGATGCAGGGCCAGCGGTGGACGTGGTCTAAGCCCTCCCTCTCCACCTGACACAGATGCAGGGCCAGCGGTGGGCGTGGTCTAAGCCGTCCCTCTCCACCTGACACAGATGCAGGGCCAGCGGTGGGCGTGGTCTAAGCCGTCCCTCTCCACCTGACACAGATGCAGGGCCAGCGGTGGACGTGGTCTATGCCGTCCCTCTCCACCTAATACAGACACAGTCAGTGGTGGGCGTGGTCTAAGCCGTCCCTCTCCACCTAATACAGACACAGTCAGTGGTGGGCGTGGTCTAAGCCGTCCCTCTCCACCTAATACAGACACAGTCAGTGGTGGGCGTGGTCTAAGCCGTCCCTCTCCACCTAATACAGACACAGTCAGTGGTGGGCGTGGTCTAAGCCGTCCCTCTCCACCTAATACAGACACAGTCAGTGGTGGGCGTGGTCTAAGCCGTCCCTCTCCACCTTATACAGACACAGTCAGTGGTGGGCGTGGTCTAAGCCGTCCCTCTCCACCTTATACAGACACAGTCAGTGGTGGGCGTGGTCTAAGCCGTCCCTCTCCACCTAATACAGATGCAGGGCCAGCGGTGGGCGTGGTCTAAGCCGTCCCTCTCCACCTGACACAGTTGCAGGGCCAGCGGTGGGCGTGGTCTAAGCCGTCCCTCTCCACCTGACACAGTTGCAGGGCCAGCGGTGGGTGTGGTCTAAGCCGTCCCTCTCCACCTAATACAGACACAGTCAGTGGTGGGCGTGGTCTAAGCCGTCCCTCTCCACCTAATACAGATGCAGGGCCAGTGGTGGGCGTGGTCTAAGCCGTCCCTCTCCACCTGACACAGATGCAGGGCCAGTGGTGGGCGTGGTCTAAGCCGTCCCTCTCCACCTAACACAGATGCAGGGCCAGCGGTGGGCGTGGTCTAAGCCGTCCCTCTCCACCTAATACAGATGCAGGGCCAGTGGTGGGCGTGGTCTAAGCCGTCCCTCTCCACCTAATACAGACACAGTCAGTGGTGGGCGTGGTCTAAGCCGTCCCTCTCCACCTGATACAGATGCAGGGCCAGTGTTGGGCGTGGTCTAAGCCGTCCCTCTCCACCTGACACAGATGCAGGGCCAGTGGTGGGCGTGGTCTAAGCCGTCCCTCTCCACCTGATACAGATGCAGGGCCAGTGGTGGGCGTGGTCTAAGCCGTCCCTGTCCACCTAATACAGACACAGTCAGTGGTGGGTGTGGTCTAAGCCGTCCCTCTCCATCTGATACAGATGCGCAGTCCATGGTGGGCACATGTTCTAAGCCGTCCCTTGCTGAAGGAGTTCTGGCTTTTCTCAGTCTCTCCTCACGCTCTCCTGGGGCCCTGGTGTTCACTGTCGACTGCCCACCAGTGAACAGTGGGCAGGCATCAAGTCTGGAATCTGCCAAGTCAACCACTGGCCTCACTGGGCAAGTGTTGACAACGTTCTCCTCGTTAGATAGCATCATCAGACTGGGTTTGAATCCAACTTGCTAGTGATCGCTGGCGCCAAAGTTGATGCCACGGAAAGTCACCAAGTGTGTACCCAGCATGACTCCCCTGGACACACCTGCTGTCCCCCAGGTACTTCGTCTCCACCTACCGAGCCTCACAGACATCCCGGCAGGTGTGTGGTCTCGGTTCAGGCATGGAAGCTACTGCTCAAGTTGCTCGGAAAATATCTAGTGGGAACTGCTCTAAAAACAAGGGTCTGTGGAACTGCGGAGCCCAGGTGCCGGCCCCTGACCACAGGGAGGTACGTGTACCCAGGGGAGCGGCGCACAGTGCCATGTAGGAGGGCTTGACACCCACAGTCCACAGCCGGCAAAGCTCAACGGTTCACGTGACATGCAGGGCAATTGGGTTCCGTCAGAGCACACGCACGGTGGTCCCCTGGACTCCCCAAATCAAGGGCAGAAAGACATGGCCCTCTAAACCTCACTCCCACCAGAAGTGTGCGCGTCCACGGATGTGTGTGTCTGCATTGTGCGTTGTGTGTGTGCCTTGAGAAGAGATACAAGTTTGGCTGGACGAGACTCTCTGACCTTAGAGATATACCTTGTTGTCCCTTTGAGAATATGCATGAACTCTACATTCCAAAAGTCATCATTAGACACTGAAAATACAATAAACTTTGTAAGACAGAACTTGGAGTACATTTATAATTCTTTAAAACAAACACAAGGCTTTGTGTAGCTTACTGATGTCAAATCGGGATGCCTACCAGGCTGTATGTACACGTGCAAACAGACTCCAAGGTGACCCTGAGATGCTTGCCTCCTGGGGTCCTGAGTATGTATGAGTAAAGCCTTGACTGTGTGTGTGCTCACTCAGTCGTGTTTGACTCTTTGCGACCCCATGGACTGTTGCCCACCAGGCTTCTCTGTCCATAGGATTTTCCAGGCAGGAAGACGAGTGAGTTGCCATTTCTTGCTCCGAGGGATGGTCCTGATCCAGGGATAGAACCCATGTCTCTTGCGTCTCCTACGATGGCAGGAGGATTCTTGACCACTGCACCACCTGGGAATCCCTGGCCCGCCCGTGTGTGATCCCCTCCTCTTGACCTGCCCTGAGACCTAGCCAGGGGTCAGGATGAGGCCTCTGGGATACATCACGTCACAGAGGACTCCTGGACTGGCATTCAGATTTGCTCTAGAGTCTGGTCCCCTCGCTGGCTTTGATGACACTGTGTGGGAAGCCCAGAAGGCAAGGAACTGAGGGTGACATCTAGTTGCTGAGACAACTTCTGTCTAGCACCAGAGAGAAGCCGGGCCCCCGGTTCGAGAACAACGTGGAAATGAATTCTGCCAACCACCTAAATGGGCTTGCCAGCACTCTTTCCCCAGTCCGGCCCTAGACCAGCCCTGGCCCACACCCCAGCTGCAGCCAAGCTACGCCCAGACCCCTGACCCACAGTATCTATGAAGTAGTGCAAGTGTGCTGTTTAAGATGCTAGATTTCTGGTAAATTTTCATGTAGCAACAGGCAATGAATATGCTGTCAGAATTTTAAAACTTGTCAGAAAAGCTGGATTATTAAAGAAATTCTGAGTTAAATCCTCATAGAAAATGAAAATCTGCTAAGCTCCCGAATGTGTCTGTTTTGGACATCAAGAATTTCAAATATTCGCTTTCCTAATAGAAAAATGCTTTTTCATTAGTGATGTTTATTTCTCATAGGGCTTTGAAATGGCCTTAAAACCCACACTTAAACAGCCAGGATTCATGCGGAATATGATTTCTTCCTGTTATGTTTGTGAAATGGATGCAGGATACAATTTGTCTCTAGATTAACTGCACACTTCTCCTCCAAAGAAAATGAACTTGAATGTTTTAAACATAGCCATCCTTGTGTAATTATGGATGGGTGGAAAGAAGGGAGGAGGAAGGAAGGGTGGAGGGGAGGATGGAGGGAAGGAAAAAGAAAAGAAAAAAGTGGAGAAGGAGAGAGGGGAGAAGGAGGAAAAAAAGAGATCACGTCTACCCTAGAGCAATCAAGAATTTAACATCAGTGTGTATGGAAAATTTCGAGGACACAGAAGAAGAGAAAGCAATATGGTATGTTTAAGTCGCTGATTTTTCTCCTCCATTTGAAGTTCAAGAACGGCACGTCTAGAGATTTTCAGCAAAGCATGTAGGCACTTATGAACGATTATGTACCCTGTGGTTTATTTGTGTGTGTCTATACCTTCTGCTGCATTATCTAATATGAGAACTAAATTGAGAAAACCAACTAAATTAAAGCTAATCAGAGCTTCATCGTGGTACCCAGCTCAGCAGATAATATTCCAGTGCTCCATGCAATTAAATTCTTCAATTATTCTAAGTGTTATTATGCTAATTTAAAAGGCTAAGATTATTAGAAAATGTATAAAGAATTATGCTCAGTTATAGCATTTTATTTATGTGATTTCACGTTAAATTATTTAAGGTATGGAAATTATAGGACTTATCAGTATATCACTTCAGCCTGTCCCACTGGGGCAGTCAGCCACATCGAAGGGGAAATTTGTCCCATTTTATCCTCCTTGGGGGGATAAGCTCACGGTCTGAAGGACAATGGCTTGCATGGCTCTTGTCTGAGAGCTTATCATGGGTGTGGGGGCTGTCCCCGGACCATGGGGGCAAGGGGAAGCTCTGCCCCTGGAGGGGCACACTGCCTTTTGTTTGGGATCCCTGTGGTTTGCAGGCGACCCTTAATTACAGGAAATATAAGAAAGAGAGGGAAGGTTGAGAAGAGGGCCTGAGGTTTTGCAAGGCTGCACCCACACAGCCGGAGGGCGCCTTGACAAACACCTGTCCCGCCACAGCCTCAGTCAGCAGGACTTCTCTGTAGAAAAAATAGCTCAAGGACAGTGGGGCTTTCCAATATATGGGGGATTTTCCATCAAATCCATACCTTTTGTATCTTTTCTTTCCCCTGCTTGTTCAGTCTCCTCTCTTGAAACACCTTCCCCCACTTGGACCCCTCCCCCCACTTTCTCCCTTCGGTCCCCCTTTCTTTCTTTTTTAAAATTGAAGTGTGTGTGTGTGTGTGTGTGTGTGTGTGTGCGTGCGCGCGCGTGCATGCTCAGTCATGCCCGACTCTTTGTGACCCCATGAACTGTAGCCCTACAGGCTCCTCTGTCCATGGAATTCTCCAGGCAAGAATGCTGGAGTGGTTGCCATGCCCTCCTCCAGGGGATCTTTCTGACCCGGGGATCAAACCCACATCTCTTGCATCTCCTGCACGGCAGTGGGATTCTTTACCACTGAATCACTGGGAAAGCCCAAACTGAAGTATAATTGACTTACAGTGTCCTGTTCATTTCAGGTGTTCAGCAAGTGATTCAGTTATACATACATATGTATATACATGTACATGTATGTGTGTGTGTATTCTTTTCAGAGTCTTTTCCATTACAGGTTATGACAAGGTACGGAATGCAGTTTCCCAAGTTGTGCCGTAGGACCTTGGTGCTTCTTTATTTTAT
Organism: Dama dama; assembly: GCF_033118175.1. Lineage (NCBI taxonomy): Eukaryota > Metazoa > Chordata > Mammalia > Artiodactyla > Cervidae > Dama > Dama dama. Next base: position 74,770,065 of record NC_083705.1, read on the forward strand.
ATGTCGTCTCGTGTATCTGTTAGTCTCAAATTCCCAGGGTGTCCCTCCCCTCCTTTCCGCTCTGGTAGCCACAAGTTTGCTTCCTATGTCTGTAAGTCAATATGTGTTTTATAAATACGTTCCTTTGTATCGTGTTTTAGATTCTACATAGAAGTGATATCATATGGCAGTTGTCTTTCTCTGTCTGACTTATGTCACTCTGTATGATAATCTCCAGGTCGGTCCACGTTGCTCCAAGTGGCATGGTTTCATTTTTCAGGGCTGAGTAATACTTCATCGTATACATGTACCACCTCATCTTTATCCATTCCTCTGTCGGTGGGCGTTTAGGTTGCTTTCATGCCTTGGCTATTGTAAACTGTGCCACAGTGAACACTGGGGTTCATGTATCTTTTGGGACAATAGTTCTGTCTGGATATGTGCCCAGGAATAGGGTTGCTGGATCACACGGTAGCTTGTTTTTTAGCTTTTTGCAGAACCTCCATACTGTTCTCCATAGTGGCCACACCAACTCACATTCCCACCGTGGTGTGGGAGGGCCCCCTTTCTTCACATCCTCGCCAACACGTACTGTTTGTGGACTTTCCTTCCTTCCTTCCTTTTTCCTTTCTCTCTCACTTTCTTTCCCTTTCTTTCTTGTCTCTTTCTCACTTCTTTTTTCATCTTTTGGCTCCAGTATTTTGCCCTACTTTCTTTACTTTAATCTACTTTCTTTAACTTCCTTTTCAGCAATGAATAAAGCATTTATCTTCAAAAGTTTTGAAACTTAGGGAAAAACTCACACACACACACAGGCCCCTCCTCCATTCACTCCCTGCCCGCTGAGAACCTTCCAGTAGAGCGAGCATCCCTCGCTCAGCTTCTCCCAGCTCCTGGCTTGTCACCCCCCAGGCCTCCTGTGAGTCATTAGTGTCTCCTGGATCACTGCTCCTCACCTGGGGGTCCCGGGAGGTCAGAGCCCTGTCAATAACAATGGGACATGGGGGTGGGCAGTGGGGCACCCCACATGCTGGGTCAGCCCGTGTCCCCCCCAGACCCCACTGCAGTAACTAGGAGCCCCCAACACCAGCTGCCAAGTGCCGGCCCCAGCAGGCTGCTCAGACACAGGGCACCATGGAGGGTCTCCAAGCAGCCAAGTCATCGTCAGTGTCAGAGGGAGGAAGGCCCACAGCCCTCGTCCTGCCTGCAGAACTGTGCAACGTGAGTGGGGGTCCCAACCCACACCCACTGAGTCTGCTCACCACCAACCCCCTGCAGAGGCAGTTAATAACCTCTGTGTCATCCAAACAGATGTTCCTGAGGCCTCAGGGGCCTGGGAGGACTTGACCCAGGGTCCTCGCGCTGGAGCCGGGATCCCAGTGTTGGGGGTGCCAGGCGCCTTCCACAGGGCACACAGGGACACAGAGGCAGGCTCGGTCTTAGGAGACCAGTCCATGGCCCTCTTGAACCTGTCAGGACCTCAGGGGGTTCTGGGGTGTGACTGCTCACTTCCCTCCGTCCCCTTCTTCCCTGGGGTCAGAGGCCTCCCGCAGGAGCCCCCGCCTCTCCTTGTAACGTTCATGTGAGCATTTCTCACGAACCGGATCGCAGCACCTTAACCCACTTGGCATCTGCTTCTCAAAGACCTGCCAGGTCTCACACGGCTCCCCGCGGGTCTCACACGGCTCCCCGCGGGTCTCACACGGCTCCCCGGGGTCTCACACGGCTCCGCGGGGGTCTCACACGGCTCCCCGGGGGTCTCACACGGCTCCGCGGGGTCTGGGTCTCACACGGCTCCCCGTGGGTCTCACACGGCTCCCCGGGGGTCTCACACGGCTCCCCGCGGGTCTCACACGGCTCCCCGGGGTCTCACACGGATCCCCGCGGGTCTCACACGGCTCCCCGGGGGTCTCACACGGCTCCCCGCGGGTCTCACACGGCTCCCCGGGGTCTCACTCGGCTCCCCGCGGGTCTCACACGGCTCCCCGCGGGTCTCACACGGCTCCCCGGGGTCTCACACGGCTCCCCGCGGGTCTCACACGGCTCCCCGGGGTCTCACACGGCTCCCCGCGGGTCTCACACGGCTCCACGGGGGTCTCACACGGCTCCCCGCGGGTCTCACACGGCTCCCCGCGGGTCTCACACGGCTCCCCGGGGTCTCACAAGGCTCCCCGTGGGTCTCACACGGCTCCCCGGGGGTCTCACACGGCTCCGCGGGGTCTGGGTCTCACACGGCTCCCCGTGGGTCTCACACGGCTCCCCGCGGGTCTCACACGGCTCCCCGGGGTCTCACAAGGCTCCCCGTGGGTCTCACACGGCTCCCCGGGGGTCTCACACGGCTCCGCGGGGTCTGGGTCTCACACGGCTCCCCGTGGGTCTCACACGGCTCCCCGGGGTCTCACACGGCTCCGCGGGGGTCTCACACGGCTCCGCGGGGTCTGGGTCTCACACGGCTCCCCGCGGGTCTCACACGGCTCCCCGCGGGTCTCACACGGCTCCCCGGGGTCTCACACGGCTCCCCGCGGGTCTCACACGGCTCCGCGGGGTCTCACACGGCTCCCCGCGGGTCTCACACGGCTCCGCGGGGGTCTCACACGGCTCCCCGCGGGTCTCACACGGCTCCCTGCGGGTCTCACACGGCTCCCCGCGGGTCTCACACGGCTCCGCGGGGTCTGGGTCTCACACGGCTCCGCGGGGGTCTCACACGGCTCCCCGCGGGTCTCACACGGCTCCGCGGGGGTCTCACACGGCTCCCCGCGGGTCTCACACGGCTCCCTGCGGGTCTCACACGGCTCCCCGCGGGTCTCACACGGCTCCGCGGGGTCTGGGTCTCACACGGCTCCGCGGGGGTCTCACACGGCTCCCCGCGGGTCTCACACGGCTCCGCGGGGGTCTCACACGGCTCCCCGCGGGTCTCACACGGCTCCCTGCGGGTCTCACACGGCTCCCCGCGGGTCTCACACGGCTCCGCGGGGTCTGGGTCTCACACGGCTCCGCGGGGGTCTCACACGGCTCCCCGCGGGTCTCACACGGCTCCCCGCGGGTCTCACACGGCTCCGCGGGGTCTGGGTCTCACACGGCTCCCCGTGGGTCTCACACGGCTCCCCGGGGGTCTCACACGGCTCCCCGTGGGTCTCACACGGCTCCCCGGGGTCTCACACGGCTCCGCGGGGTCTGGGTCTCACACGGCTCCCCGTGGGTCTCACACGGCTCCCCGGGGTCTCACACGGCTCCGCGGGGTCTGGGTCTCACACGGCTCCCCGTGGGTCTCACACGGCTCCCCGGGGTCTCACACGGCTCCCCGGGGGTCTCACACGGCTCCCCGTGGGTCTCACACGGCTCCCCGGGGTCTCACACGGCTCCGCGGGGTCTGGGTCTCACACGGCTCCCCGGGGGTCTCACACGGCTCCCCGGGGTCTCACACGGCTCCGCAGGGTCTCACACGACTCCGCGGGGGTCTCACACGGCTCCCCGGGGGTCTCACACGGCTCCCCGGGGTCTCACACGGCTCCCCGGGGGTCTCACACGGCTCCCCGCGGGTCTCACACGGCTCCGCGGGGTCTGGGTCTCACACGGCTCCCCGTGGGTCTCACACGGCTCCCCGGGGTCTGGGTCTCACACGGCTCCCCGCGGGTCTCACACGGCTCCCCGGGGTCTCACACGGCTCCCCGCGGGTCTCACACGGCTCCCCGGGGTCTCACACGGCTCCCCGCGGGTCTCACACGGCTCCGCGGGGGTCTCACACGGCTCCCCGCGGGTCTCACACGGCTCCGCGGGGTCTGGGTCTCACACGGCTCCCCGTGGGTCTCACACGGCTCCCCGGGGTCTGGGTCTCACACGGCTCCCCGCGGGTCTCACACGGCTCCCCGGGGTCTCACACGGCTCCCCGCGGGTCTCACATGGCTCCCCGGGGTCTCACACGGCTCCCCGCGGGTCTCACACGGCTCCGCGGGGGTCTCACACGGCTCCCCGGGGTCTCACACGGCTCCGCGGGGTCTCACACGGCTCCCCGCGGGTCTCACACGGCTCCGCGGGGTCTCACACGGCTCCGCGGGGGTCTCACACGGCTCCCCGCGGGTCTCACACGGCTCCGCGGGGTCTGGGTCTCACACGGCTCCCCGTGGGTCTCACACGGCTCCGCGGGGTCTGGGTCTCACACGGCTCCCCGCGGGTCTCACACGGCTCCCCGGGGTCTCACACGGCTCCCCGCGGGTCTCACATGGCTCCCCGGGGTCTCACACGGTTCCCCGCGGGTCTCACACGGCTCCCCGGGGTCTCACACGGCTCCGCGGGGGTCTCACACGGCTCCCCGGGGTCTCACACGGCTCCGCGGGGGTCTCACACGGCTCCCCGCGGGTCTCACACGGCTCCGCGGGGGTCTCACACGGCTCCCCGGGGTCTCACACGGCTCCGCGGGGGTCTCACACGGCTCCCCGCGGGTCTCACACGGCTCCCCGAGGGTCTCACACGGCTCCCCGGGGTCTCACACGGCTCCGCGGGGGTCTCACACGGCTCCCCGGGGTCTCACACGGCTCCGCGGGGGTCTCACACGGCTCCCCGGGGGTCTCACACGGCTCCCCGGGGTCTCACACGGCTCCGCGGGGGTCTCACACGGCTCCGCGGGGTCTCACACGGCTCCCCGCGGGTCTCACACGGCTCCACGGGGTCTCACACGGCTCCGAGGGGTCTGGGTCTCACACGGCTCCCCGCGGGTCTCACACGGCTCCGCGGGGGTCTCACACGGCTCCCCGGGGGTCTCACACGGCTCCGCGGGGGTCTCACACGGCTCCCCGGGGGTCTCACATGGCTCCGCGGGGTCTCACACGGCTCCCTGCGGGTCTCATATGGCTCCCCGGGGTCTCACACGGCTCCCCGGGGGTCTCACACGGCTCCGCGGGGGTCTCACACGGCTCCCCGGGGGTCTCACATGGCTCCGCGGGGTCTCACACGGCTCCCTGCGGGTCTCATATGGCTCCCCGGGGGTCTCACACGGCTCCCCGGGGGTCTCACACGGCTCCGCGGGGGTCTGGGTCTCACACGGCTCCCCGCGGGTCTCACAGGGCTCCCCGGGGGTCTCACATGGCTCCGCGGGGTCTCACACGGCTCCCTGCGGGTCTCATATGGCTCCCCGGGGGTCTCACACGGCTCCCCGGGGGTCTCACACGGCTCCGCGGGGTCTGGGTCTCACACGGCTCCCCGCGGGGTCTCACACGGCTCCCCGGTGGTCTCACACGGCTCTGCTGCCCTGGTGAGCTGTGGTCGCAGGACTGGGGTGGAAACCTCTGGGATCACTTCTCTCTTGCCTGAGGCCCGACCTGGCAATGCTGAGATGGAGGTGATATATATATATATATTTTGGGCATGATCTAGCAAATATCTCGGTGTGGGTCAGGCAGGTCATCACAGATTTTGCAGCTGGCTTCTCTGAGCAAAAAGAACACATCCTCAGACCACATAACACGTGGTGTTCTTGAACTCGACAGGGACATTTGTTCTGAATTACAAACTATCTTTGAAGAAAAGTAAAATTTGCTCAGTCATATCTGACTCTTTGCAACCCCATGAACTGTACAGCCCATGGAATTCTCCAGGCCAGAATACTGGAGTGGGTAGCCTTTCCCTTCTCCAGGGGATCTTCCTAACCCAGGGATTGAACCCAGGTCTCCCGCACTGCAGGCAGATTCTGTATCAGCTGAGCCACAAGGGAAGCCCAAACCATCTTTGGCTAAATAAAAAAAAGTACTGGGAAGGGCAACTTAATAGAGCATACATGCCTGCTAACTCACTCAGTCCTGTCCAACTCTTTGTGACCCCATGGACTGCAGCCCGCCAGGCCCCTCTGTCCATGGGGTTCTCCAGGTGAGAACACTGCAGCAGGTTGCCTTCCCTCCTTCAGGGGATCTTCCTGACTCAGGGATCGGACCCTCATCTCCTGTGTCTCCTGCACTGCAGGTGGGTTCTTTACCACTAGTGCCACCTGGCTGTTTGGCCACTGCTCCTGTGTTTTAGCCACATCACCGTGAGAACATCCAGAAAATGCACACGGGCTGACCCAGGAGCACCTGGACAGGCAGGGCTGAGCAGGGGCGGGCCGGGGATGGTAGTGGGACAGGCGGCCCGCACACCTGTGCTTCCCCCGAGCAGAAGGTTGGGGGGGGGGGGGTCGTCCTCTGGGCACGTGCGTCCACTCGTCTTCCTTCCTGGACGGGGTGAGGCCCGTGCCTCCAGAAGGCCACTGCTAGTGACCAGTAAGAGCGATGGCCGCTGGTTTCACAAGCAGAGCTGGAAGCAGGTGGCTCCCAAGAACCCAAGCAGAGGCCCAGAAAGGCAGGAGCTGCTCCGTGTGCAGGAGACAGAGCCTGTCTGCAGGGCCAGATCCTTGGGGACAGGACGGGAGTGCAGCCGCCAGGTGCAGCGGGCATCTGAACCTAGCAGGAAGCTTCTGGAGACCTGGGCCAGTCAGGCAAGCTGAGCAGAGGCCACCCGAGGCAGGAGAGGCCAGCCTCGATGGAGAGAAAGGCAGGAGGAAGACAGGGTCCGCTCACCCCCATCCCACCTCTGGCTCACCTGGGGGCTGAGCTCCGAGGACCACGTCAGCTTCCCGAGCCAGCCCTGGACCAGGATCCACACAGAGCTGCCGCTTCTTCTCCAGGACAGGACGGGGCTTGCCGCAGGAAGTTGTCCAGGGTCCATGAGCCAGGCACTGCCCGCGTCCTTTCCAGGAAGAACCATGCCAAGTCCACAGGGCCACCTGTCTCTCCGCACAGGGGATGGTGAGCACTGCCTCCTGATCTGAGATGAATCAGGTTGAACCGTGTCCAGAGAGTGAGCCCAGAAGCCTTGTCTTCACCACCTGACCCTGACTCCAGGCAGCACGTCCAGCCCGACTTCACCCCAAGAATTGTATCCACATTTAGTGCAGTTGTATTCCTTTATTTTTAAAGGGTCTGGTTGATTTTTTTTTTGAGTCTGCAAAGGCCCTGTTTCTAAATAAAGCCACATCTCAGGTACCAGGGCTGGGTTTCCATGTGTGAGTGTTTGTGGGGCACGGTCCTCCGCGGCCTGGTTGGTTGTACCTGGGGGCAGGCAGTGAAGACAAGACATCCTTGAAAAGCACTGGGAACACCAGAGCTGTCTGCATGTCCTCCTGAGGCTCCAGAGAGGGCTATGTGTGTGTCTGCGTTAGTCACTTGGCCGTGTCTGACTGTGTGGACTGTAGTCTTTCAGGCTTCTCTGTCCAAGGAATTCTCCAGGCAAGAATACTGGAGTGGGTAGCCATTCCCTTCTGCAGGGGATCTTCCTGATCAACTATTCAAACCCAGGTTTCCTGAGTTGCAAGCAGATTCTTTATAGTCTGAGACACCAGGGAAGCCCCACGATGCTCTATGGTTAAACAAAGCTAAGACCCGAAAGCCCCCATCAGGACACAGGGTGGCTTCAGTCTCGCCCTTTGTAAGGAATCCTGCCATCATCTGGTTGGTCTTGGAAGCCTCTGAGCGCCTGGACCTGGAAGTAGGTAGAGAGGGAGGCTACAGGGCACTTCCTGCCCGGAGAGGGGCAGCCACGGGGCAGGCAGGTCACTGGGCCGTGTGCTCCGAGAGCGCCTCTCACACACCCGTCGCCCACCTCAGGTGAGTGGAGGAAAGAGATGACAAACACCCTGGGCACAGTTCTGCTGTCCCGATGGACACCTCAACTCAGTGTGTGATGGAAGATGGCACATTATGAACTGTGTGTCTTCAAGATGATCCATTAGCAATAAAATGAAAACAGAGAAAGGAAGGTGAAATTCAACTGATGCTTTTGAACTGTGGTGTTGGAGAAGACTCTTGAGAGTCCCTTGGACAGCAAGGAGATCCAACCAGTCCATCCTAAAGGAGATCAGTCCTGGGTGTTCATTGGAAGGACTGATGCTGAAGCTGAAACTCCAATACTTTGGCCACCTGATGCAAAGAGATGACTCAGTGGAAAAGACCCTGATGCTGGGAAAGATTGAGGGCAGGAGGAGAAGGGGGTGACAGAGGATGAGATGGTTGGATGGCATCATCGACTCGATGGACATGGGTTTGATCAGGTTCCGGGAGTTGGTGAAGCCTGGCGTGCTGCGGTTCTTGGGGTCTCAAACAGTTGGACACGACTGAGTGAACAAGCAGCAGATATGGTCAGTTCAGTGAGATTAAGGCAGTGCAGGTGCAGAGCCCACAAGGCTGGTGTCCTGATGAGGAGAGGACAGGAGACCAGACACGCCACGGAGATGCCCGGGGAAACGGAGGCAGAGCTGAGAGTGATGCGGCCACAAGCCGAGGATTGCCGCCCCCCCCCCCTCCCCGAGAGTCAGGCCAGAGCGTCCTGCTCAGGAGCCTGCGGGGGGAGCACAGCCCTGCCGACACCCGACCTCTGACCTTCGGCCCCCGGAACTTTGAGAGCATGAATTTCTGTTGTTTCAAGTCCCCCAGCTTGTGGCACTTTGTTACAGCCCCCAGGAGACTAACATCCTGGCTAACTCCTTTCCGGGGAGTTCAGGGTTGCTCCTGGGGGCTCTGTCCTGGGCAGTGGGGCCTGTCCTAGGTATTGGGGGCTGCCTAAGGTCACAGGGGGTCCCCGTGGCAGGCAGAGGTGCACCCTGGGAGCACCGGAGCCCCAATCACATCTGGGATAGGCTCCTTCACCTCACAAAGCCCGTGGCCTCCTGGCTGCCTGCTTTCAGACCCAGCACCCTGACTCAGTGCTGCTGCATTCTGACTCCAAACAAAGCCCAGACTGACCAGCTCGTTCGTTCACTAATCCACACAATGATGTGGGTGTCACCACCCTGCCCCCTCTGTGTAGAGGTTGGGCTGGTTCCAGAAACAAGCAGACAGAAACAGCTTGGATCTCGTGGAATGTGGAGCTGACTTGGAAAGGTGGAGAAGGACCTGTCACCTCGCTGCGTGTCTCTGAGACCGTCCTGAGAAAATCCTTGCATCCTAGTGCCCTGGAGCATCAGCATCTCCTTCTCTTCATGCTCAGGTCCAAGCTGATGCTGCGTGTGCCCTGGGGAAGCTCGAATCTGCTGGACCCTTTCTCCTGACATAAGATGGTGCCCTGGTCCTGTAGGGACATGAACAGGTCAAATAGGCCCCTTCGTCCTGCAGTGACCTCCTGACATCCCAACGTTCACCTAGATGAGCATCCTTCTTTAAGGTTTTGCCTCATTCCACTGAGCTTTCATCCTTTCAAAAAGCTTGTCTCCCAATGGCAAAATTATTTTCTTCTTTAAAACAGCTCCTTAAAATATTGTACAACAAAACCCCTCAATATCCTGGAGCATGAGTGCATGCTAAGTCACTTCAGTCGTGTCGGACTCTTTGCAACTCTGTGGACCATAGCCCACCAGGCTCCTCTGTCCATGGATTCTTCAGGCAACGGACACTGGAGTGGGTTGCTATGCCCTCCCCCAGGGGATCTTCCTGACTCAGTGGTTAAACCTGCAGCTCCTACATTTCAGGCGTATTCTTTATCGCTGAGCCCCCAGCGAAGCACATCCTGGAGTATATGCCACCCAAATAAAGTCCCCTCAAACCTGGAGATGGCAGAGCTGGTGACCATCTCCCGGTGCTGTCTCAGCGGCTCCTCTGAGGGTCCTACCATGAGCGTTCCCCATCTGTGTCTCCACTGTGGTCACCGGACGTCCATCCTCACCCCTTCCCCCTGCCCAGGCCACGGCCTGAAGTTCAAGTGAGACCGCTGGGGTTCTGTTGACAGGGCGCTCTGTCTGCCACCTGCTCAGCAGACCCGTCCAGCCCCTCCCATGGCGACTCATCAGTGACCTGCTCTCAGGTCGTGGGGTGGTTCCTCAAGGCCACATGATCACCTTCTCTGGCTCCCCCAGACTCTTTGTCTCTCTCCACACCCCCCACAGGATCACGAATAAAAGCCCACCTCCGTGGGTCCGGGGCTGCGAGTGGGGGCTCTGAGCCCTTCCTCCTCTCGTCTCTCTGCTTTTGGCCAGAATCTCACAGAAGCTGCAGAGTTGTCAGAGGAGGCGTGAGGGAGGCCCGGCTAGAAGCCTGAGGATGGCAGGGCCGGGATGCAGGCGGGTGCCGGCCCCCAGCCGTTGCTCCAGGGGAGCCCAGACCACACTCAGCACCCCGCTAGGGAAGCTTCTTGCACACAGACCCTACAGGCCACCAGGCGAGGCCTCGCACGGCCCCCGTCTCCCTGATCCAGCTGCCCCCCTCCACTGCACAGCTTCCCGGGGAGGCCACAGAGACCTAGAATGTTCTAGGGCCACTTGTGGGTCCTGCAGACACCATGTGTGGTTTCCACCTCTCCACCCTGATAAGTGCTGGAGTAAGCCAACTGAAAAGTGCGTCACTGACACGGGCTCAGGCGCTCAGCCTGAAGCATCTGGCGACCAGGTGTCCAGGTCCGGGGGAGAGCAAGACTGCAGGTTTCCAACCTCAGGCCCTGTAGAGTGACCGGGTGACTGTCAGCCTCTGAGCCTCAGAACCTGGGTCTCCACGTAAAATAAGCATAATAATTACACTCTCATCAAAGAAATCTTTCGGGGACTAAATAAATAGCACACGCATATGTGGACTTGTAAACATTGTGAGTGTCCTTTTTAAATTACATTGGGCTTCCCAAGTGGCACCATTGGTAAAGAATCCACCTGCCAGTGCAGAAAACATAAGAGACATGGGCTGGATCTCTGAGTTGGCAAGGTCCCCTGGAGAAGGGGATGGCAACCCACTCCAGTATTCTTGCCTGGAAAGTCCCATGGACAGAGGAGCCTGGTGAACTACAGTCCACTGGGACGCAAAGAGTCATGACTGAAGTGACTGAGCACGTGATAATTCTTATTTTCCGTTTCCTTTCTTTTTGCAATAGCATCTTAGATCTAAATAACAGGATAGCGAGGATGAACCTACAGAAGGCTCCTCGTCCATCTAAAGGACAAGAGGTGGTCTCCCCCACTTCCCCGTCGGAGAGCTGATGCTGACTCTGGCTGCCACTCCCGGGAAAGCCTCAGTCTTGGTTCTGGCTTCCACAGGGGCCTGGGGCCCCCAGACCAGCCTGGCTTATCTCCGCCCAGTGGGGCTGTCACCACCACCTGCGTGGGTCCCCAGTGTGTCTCCTGAGACCCAGAGCAGCCAGGCCCAGGGTGTCTCCCTGAAAACAAAACATCAGACAGCCAGTGGCTGCAGAAATTAAATACAAATAGAATCCCAGGAAGAGTGGGAGAGGAAACAGCTGCAACCAACTCCCTCGGAGGGGTTCTCCCCACCCCCGCCAGCGACGGTGGAGACTCCAGACCCCACCCTTGCCCGTGGACGCCCGCTCACGTCTGGCCGTAGCAAGAGAGCCAAGGGCGGTGACGTTGGAGCAGCGCGTCCTCCATCAGCTCAGCTGGCCGAGCCGCGGACACAGCGAGGGCTTATCCGTGTTAACATAAACCCTCATTAGAGCGGATTAGGAGAGAAACAGTGACAAACAGGATGGACACTAACCCTCAGAGGGTCCCAGACAGACGCCACGCGCTAATTACCCATTTCAATGATTTGAAGATGCCGGGTCTGCGCCTCTGCGTGTGTGGGGGCGGGGGAGCGGGCGGATGCTCCGGGGAGTGGGTTTTACAGATGATGACCTGTTTGTAATTGCAACAGTTTTGAGTCCTGCGCCCCCAGACGCACACCCTCCCGGGTCCGCACGCACGCACGCGCACGCACGAACAGGGCCTCCGGCCCGGGACACAGGCGTCCACGGAGTGCTGCCGGGCAGCCCTCGGCCCGCCCTCCCCTCCAAGCAGTGGCGACGCTGTGCTGGAGCTGCGTCTGTCCATGGGTGTTCCCGAGGACACAAAGGGTCGGACGCCCTGGGGGTGGGCGGCTCTGTAGGCTGGGTCTGAAGGACCCCGCCTGGGCTCCATCTGTAGAGAAAACGCTTCTCCTAATGTGCAGCGGGGTTTCCTGAACTCCTCGAAGCCAGGTTTCCGTTCAGTCGCTCAGTCCCTGTCCGACTCTTTGCTACCCCATGGGCTGCAGCCCGCCAGGCCTCCCTGTCCATCACCAACTCCCGGAGTTTACTCAAACTCATGCCCCTTGAGTCGGTGATGCCATCCAACCATCTCATCCTCTGTCGTCGCCTTCTCCTCCTGCCTCAATCTTTCCTAGCATCAGGGTCTTTTCAAATGAGTCAGCTCTTTGCATCAGGTGGCCAAAGTGTTGGAGTTTCAGCTTCAGCATCAGTCCTTCCAATGAACACCCAGGACTGATTTCCTTTAGGATGGCCTGGTTGGATCTCCTTGCCGTCCAAGGGACTCTCAAGGGTCTTCTCCAACACCACAAGGACAAGTCACCATGTCAAACAGGTGAATCAGCCTCAGCTTCCTGTCTGCCCCCCTCCCAGGAGGACAGCCCCCCACCCACACTCTGGACAGCCTGGGGGGCACTCCCCTGGAGTAGGTCTCCCCTTCTCTGCCCCCACACCCCTTCCTCCTGGACACACGCCCTCCTCCCTGGCATTTGAAAGGCCCTGACTCTCGGGTACACCAGCTCGGGATGCAGCCTTGGAATCCAAGTCTTTAACCATCCTCTCGGGTGATTCCAACTGGAAGGAGCTTGAAAAGCCCACCTCACTCCCTCTGCTGCGCCGTCAGTCCTGTGGGAGCTCGTACTGAGTCCTGGGTACAAACCGGGGGACAGGGCCCCAGATGGTCTGGGAGCAGAGATGGCAGGTCCTGTGTGGGGTCCCACGGTCCAGACAGGAGGAGGCTAGAAGTGGAAACATCTTCCTAGACTTCCAGATGGAGTCTTCAAGCCACGAATGAACCTGCCAAGCAAAGGAGTGCATCCCAGACATAGAGGAGGTCAGTGTGGCCAGAGAACTCCGTGTATGCGTATCTGTGTGTATGTGTGGCTGTGTGCCTGTGAGCGTGTGTGTGTCCAAGCATGTGTGCACATGTGGATGTGTGCCTGCGAGTGTATGTGTGTCTGTGTGTGTGTGCACGTGTGGATGTGTGCCCGTGAGTGTGTGTGTGCCCAGGTGTGTGTGCATATGTGACTGTGTGTCTGTGAGTGTGTGCACGTGTGGATGTGTGCCTGTGAGTATATGTGTGTCCGTGTGTGTGCACATGTGGCTGTGTGCCTGTGAGTGTATGTGTATCCGTGTGTGTGCAAGTGTGGCTGTGTGTCTGTGAGTGTCTTTGTCCAGGCATGTGTGTGCGTGTGGATGTGTGCAGCTGAGTGTCTGGGGAGGTTCTATGTGGCTTGTGAGGATTTTGAAGCAAGCAATGCCAGCTGTTTACATAGCAACACGGACGGACGTTCGGGCACCAAGCCCCGTCCGCTGTCCAAATGCACGTGACCCAGAGTGTAGCCAGCTGACCACCTGGGCTATAAGCTCCTGGGGGTGTCCGGGCATCGCTGTGGGATTCGAGTCATTGGGTGTTTCTTCACGTGACAGGTGCACTTGGCCCCAAGCACTGGAGCAGTGAGGCAGGAAGGAGCCAGGGCCCACAGCCCCCATGGTGGTGGGGAGGTACCGAGACTCAGCCATCGAAGAGTGTGTCCCGTGTCCTGAGAAGAACCCTGGCAGCCCTCTGAGATGAGAGTCGTGGTATCTTCCTTTTACCAAAGGGGAGGCGACGCCCAGAGGTACCAGGCACCTTGTCGTAGCTGTGAGAGCCGGGAAGTCACCCTGGAATCGGGTCTGGCAGGTCTGCACCTCGGCAGGAGCTGAGCTGGCCCCCGTTCGACAGAGGGGCTGAGAATCTTTGCTGATTTGTGGCCCGCAGTGCGGTCCACGTCTTCATCACCTGCAAGTGTTTACGGCACAGAGGCTGGATCTATGATGAGAGAGAGGGGTCTATCGTTGTTCCTGTTGTTCAGTTGCTCAGTCGTGTCTGACTCTTTGAAACCCCATGGACTGCAGCACGCCAGGCTTTCCGGTCCTTCACTATCTCTCAGAGTGTACTTAAGCTCATGTCTATTAAGTCGGTGATGCCATCCAACCATCTCATCCTCTGTCGTCCCCTTCTCCTCCCACTTTCAATCTTTCCCAGTGAGTCAGCTCTTTGCATCAGGGTGCCAGCTTTAGCATCAATCCTTCCAATGAGTATTCAGGACTGATCTCCTCTAGGATGGACTGGTTGGGTCTCCTTGCAGTCCAAGGGATTCTCAAGAATCTTCTCCAACACCACAGTTCAAAAACATCAATTCTTCAGTGCTCAGCTTTCTTTACAGCCCAACTCTCACATCCATATGTGACTACTGGAAAAACCATAGCTTTGACTAGACAGACCTTTGTTGGCCAAGTAATGTCTCTGCCTTTTATTATTCTGTCCTATGATCGAACCTGTTAAAATTTTCGAAGTAAGGCAAACGACTGCTACCTGAGGGCTGTCTTTCATGGGTTCAGTTGTCCCCTCTGGCTGCACGCTAGACTCACATGGAGAGTTTAAAGCCATGCTGGTGCCTGAGTGCTGCACCGGACGAATTCCATGAGGCCTCTAGGGCTGGGCACTGTATCAAGATTCTAAGCTCCCAGGTGACCACATTGGAGAACACCGGTTCTGACGTCCCGTTTGGACCTCTCACACAGCCCCTGTCCCATCAGTGGCACCTAGACCTACATCCTACTTCAGGTGAAGTGAGGACGTACTCCCAAGCCTTCATCCTTGGAGCATCCCTGTGGTACCCTAAGCAAGCCCAGCTGTGCCTCCGTTTTATTGACTGAGAGAAACATACACTAAAATGACTCCAGCGACGTGAAACAACCTCGTTCTTTTCAGGAGAGAATGGATCGTAGTCATTTCATAAATACCTTTGGCACTCGCTGGATTCATTGATGGTCTTAACATATCATTTAAAATTTCCAGCTGCATTTAGCTCATTTTATGAGGGGGATTATACTCCACAGTGAGAGTTGCAAATTTGGGAATTCACCAAGGTTTTGGAATGTATCTGCCATGAATATAAAAAGTGTGGTACATCTGAAAAGCTGTTGTCTGAGGACAGAGTTGAAGTTGCAAACAAAGAAGCAGTTTTATTATAAACCAGAGAGAAAGAGCTTCAGGAGGGCACCCCTAGGTAGCTCCAGAGGGCTGCAGACTCCCTCTGTGGAGTGTGTAACCACGAGGGGAGGCTGACCCCATCTAGACGCGGGCTGGATGGAGGGCTTTTATGTGCATCTGGGCAAGACGGCCACGTCCACGGCTGGAAAAACAGAGCAAGGTTGTGGTGTGGTAGGAGTGGCCATCGTTTATCCATCACTGGAGCTGACAGAGCTGTGCATTTGTCAAGGTTATAAATGTTTTGTAGTGTCAAGGGAGTTGCGTAATACCAACGTGGACAAAATGAGTAAATGTGACTCTAGACGGGACCAGGCTGAGCGGTAAACACCTGCAGCGACATGGATGAGGCCCGAGATGGTCACACTGAGTGAAGTGAGTCCGAGAGAGAAAGACAGGCTCTGTGCTGTCCCGCCTGCACATGGGATCTAAAATACAGCGCAGCGGAGCTTGTCTGTGAAACAGAAACACAGACACAGAAAAGAAACTTCTGGTTACCCAAGAGGTAGCTGGCTGAGGGACGGATAGGATTAGGGGGTGCAAACTATCATATTTAAGGATGGAGCAACAGCAAGATCCTCCTGTACAGAGCAGGGACCTGTAGTCAGTATTCCGTGACAAGCCACGCAGAAAAGAATGTGTGTGTGTGTGTGTGTGTGTGTGTGTGTGTGTGTGTGGGTGGGTGGGTTTCCCTGATGGCTCAGAGGGTGAAGAATCTGCCTGCAATGTGGGAAACCTGGGTTCAATCCCTAGGCCTGAAAGATCACCTGGTGAAATGAATGGATATCCACTCCAGTCTTCTTGCCTGGGGAAGTCCCATGGACAGAGGGAGCCTGGTGGACTAGAGTCCATGGGGTTGGACATGACTGAGCGACTCACACACATGTACATACAAATAACCTAATCACTTGGCTGTATAGCGGAAATTAACACAATCAGCTTCATAAAAAATTTTTAAAATGTCACACAACTGCAGATGAACAGATAATTCTGTTCAATAAAAATAGTCGAAGAGCTGACCCCTCCAGAACACCCTGCAGGCAAGTGAAATTCTTCAGTAGCAGGTGGTGTCACGCACTGTTCCCCGCCACTATACCACTTCTGCTCTAGGGCCAGCCCTTCCAAAGCCTTCGTGCATACCACGAGTACACAAGCAGACATGGCAACCTCGTGGACACACCTCCAACAGAACTTTAAAAATACTGCACATCTCTGAGCTGGCAGTAGCAAAGATGTGTGGCATTTTTGCATCACCATATTGGATATAATTTTTGCCCTAGGAACTGGGAAAATGCTCCTTCATCGGATCAAAGGGTAGTTATATCGTTTTGCAAACCCTCTATTAGGTTTCCCATTAAAAATGAATGCTGCTAATAATTTCATTTATATGCATTAGTATTTTGGGAAAAAAAAATACCTTTACTGAATTTGCCTTGAAATTCACAATGCTATCAGGAAGTACCATGACAAGAATAATATCATGGTATTTTCCTGATTTATCTCTATTTCTTGATTGTAATATGTCGTTATTATATGACAAAAGCATTGCCTTAGGAAAGGTACACTTTTTTTTAAGTTGAGCTCATCTGTTTCTTTTAGTTTTAAGCCTAAACTAAGGGACATTTTCTGCCTACATCACAACGCACGTGGCATTTCCTCGGCTGAGTTGTTTATTTAGTGCCAGGATAATCAAATTTAGAATTAGGTGGATAAGCATTAGGGTTGATACAGTTCTGGCATCGTATTTCCCTTCCTATTAAATACATCTGAGCAGCAGTGTACATAAACATTGTTTTGGCTCCAAAGGTGTGTATTTGCTGATGGTAATACCCACACAACACCTTTTGTCCGTCATCTGATGGCCCTAAAGGCATTGTGGGTTAACAGGGATCTAAGCCCCTTATGCATGCATAATGTGGCAAGCTTTGCATAAATAATAATAAATAATTGGCATGTATAAATAATTTATCATTTATTTTTGCAGTAGAAGTAGAATTCTTAGACATATTTTAAACAAAGGGAACTGCAAACATGATCTCAATCAGAAAAAGAGTTAAGTCTTCCTCAAACACAACTTTCAAAGCTGTATTTTATGATTTCTTTCATGAGAATGTATTACATCACCAAAGACTCTGAAACATGACTCGATTCGTAAAAATCTATTTAAAATACATTCCACCTTGGAAGCTTCTTTCCAGAATAAACTGAGCAATATGTTCTATTAAGAAAATGATTTCTTCTTTTTCCTGAGCATGCACCGCATCCAAATCTTAACAGTGAAGTACTTTATTTGATGTGAAGATTCTAAATCTAGTTCAGTATATATTTCAGATTAGACTTGGGCATCTAAATCTGGGTATATGTCTAACGCTGAGAAGAATGATGGTAATATTGAGAAGTGGTCACTTGAATTGAAAACCCAGAAGTAGATGGAAGACTGAATCACTGCACCCACACAGGGTCACAGTGTGAGTGAGTTACGCCCAGCACAGGTGCCAGCTTCCCCCTGGCACTCACTGGCACACGTGGGGATGGGCCAGAGATCAGGAGACGCTCGGTCAAGGGCCGCCTGGGTGAGTGAGGACGGAGCACTGCCGGAAAAGGGCTTCTGGAAATCTCAGCTGTGTGGGGCCATCTGACCCTTGTCCTCCCACCAAGTGCCCCTCTACTCCCAGGATCACCTCCTGAGAAAACACCAGCATCTGGGGTGTCTGTAAGGGGCACTTAGAATTGCTAGACCAGGAGAGACCCCCCACTCGGATCACAAGCCCCCTATCGTTAGATACACATGCAGGATGAGTCAGCATGTCAGACCTCCAGATACTCCTCCAGACCCCAGACGTGGTCTGAGGACAGAGCAAAGCCCGGGGTGGCGATGGGGAGCCAAAGGGGACCAATTTTAGGAGAGATGCAGCCGACCGTGGCCTCTTCCTGTGACTGCATCAGACCCCGTGGGGACATTGCCTGGATAAGCGAGCAGCCCTCCCTGCAGGATGTGCTGGGGTGAACTGTGTCCCCAGGGGGCACGCTGACACCCTAACCTGTACCTGTGAGCATGCCTTGTTTGGAAATAGGGTCTCTGCTCAGGTGATCAAGTTCAGGTTCAGGTTCCTCCTGACTAGGGCGGAGCCTAATCCAGGGACAGGCTTTCCCTGTGGCTCAGAGGTAAAGATCCCTCCTGCCAGTGCAGGAGACGCAGCGGCCACAGGTTTGATCCCTGAGTCAGGAAGATGCCCCGGAGGAGAAAGTGGCAACTGACTGCAATATTCTTGCCTGGAAAATCCCATAGACAGAGGAGCCTGGTGAGTCCATGGAGCCACCAAAGAGTCGGACACAACTGAGAGACTAGACAAGAACCACAAATCCGGAGGCTTGGTGCTGTGCCAGCCTGGAAATCTGGGCACAGAGACACAGAGGGGAAGACGCCCTGAGGGGAGAAACCAGCGACTGGGCTGGGAGGGCAGGGAGTGCGGGGCCAGGAGCCCAGGCACGCCCGGGGTCCCGGCTGCTAGGGGAGGGGGCAGGAAGGACCCTCCCCTGGAGCTTCTGGGGGAAGCAGGATCCCCCAAACCTTGATTTCAGACTTCCGGTCTGCAGAGCTAGGCGATGACGCACGTCTGCTGTGTTAAGCCCTCTCCTCCCCGCAGCGGTTTGAGGCCCCCGGTCCTGCAGCCCCGGGACACGCGCAGGGCTGCCGCAGAGGATGGACAAGGCTGGCGGCTACACGCACACCCTCACACCGCAGCCGGACGCACACACGCCCAGCGTCACTCGAGACTGGGCTTCCAGTGTTCAGGTCCGAAGGCCGCTCTTCCCCAGAGCCAGGCGTGTGTGTTTCAACGCTGTGCTTCTATCTGAGAGCCTCGGTTTCCCTTTTAATGGGAGACGCGCATTCTCGGATCAGCGCAGCCTTCCCGGACCACGGGGCACCTCCGCCCCCAGCGCGGCTCATCCCCCTTAATGAGCTCAGTTTGCCCCGAGGAGGGAAAACATCCGATCAAACTTCGGGAAAGCGTGGTCTTCGGGAAGAAGGAGACAACCAGATTACACTTCTCATCAAAGTTGAATTTTCCTCCAATGGATCTCAGAAAAGGACGGCATGATGGCTCTGCAGGAGAACGGGGTGAGGGGCCACGGAGGCCAGACGTCCAGCCGGCCCGCTGGAGACACAGGCGTCCACGGCCTCCGCAGGGAGGCTCGCCCCTCCACACCTCGCCGTGCGGACGCCTCCACCCCAAGCCCATCGGCGATGCTGCTTTGGCCGCACGCCGGTCCCGGGACCGCCCTGCGCCGCCCCCCACCCACCTGTGGGGACGCCGTCGCTTCTTGGCAGGGTCCTGGGTGCAGCGGCCGTCATCACTAACTTATTAGATCTTCAGGCAATTAGCTGAAACAAACAGAGGAGACAAGCCTGGTATTGAGACGTAGAAGACCAGAAGAAAATAGCCCGTGGCTGTCCATTGTTTCAAAGCTGCTTCAAAGCTGGGGACGGCCCTCCCAGTGAAGAAAGAAGCGCATTGTTTTCCTGTAACGTCTATACGGCAGAGGGCTTTACTGCGTTATTTTCCTAGTGATTCGGGTTACATGCGAGCTGGCCTTGAAATAATAGGCGGTGGAAAGCGCTTTTCAGTGTCCACCTAAGCCCAGCGTGCCGCGGTTAGCCAAGGATTAAAAATCCAATTAGACTCTCCCTGAACATGAGAAATCAGATGAGGAATTTTGAGAAGCGCATTGAAAACCAGTTCCTAACATGACAGACTGTGATAACGGCGCATGAAATAAGAGAACGGAGGTCCCAGGGACCCCAGAATCTTCCCAACAGATCGGCTCCGCCATATTCCATATAAACGTGCCTTCCTGCTATTAATTGTATTGATGGCAGACAGAGGATGTGTTTAAATCAATTTCCATGGGAACACAGAGATTTGTTCTTATGACTGAGAACTTCGTCCAGTCAGCGGGGGTACTTTGCTCCTAGCAAGCGCCTGTGATGGTTAGATTTTGAGGCTTTTGAAAATATCATATGTAACAGCACACGTAAAAGGCTTAACAGGAAAGCTCACCGCTCGCTGTAAGTTGACTTGGTTAAGCGCTGTGAACGTGCTAAGCAGTGTCTTATCTGATGCAGTTCCTCTTTAGTCACATGTGCTAAATATTATGAATTTTGTGAAGCAAGGGAGTCTTTGATTTTTATCCTGAAAGAAAACCAAATTGAAAGATTTTTGAATAATTATGTTAGTCATATCTACACTTACCTCCTCCTTTTTAAAAAAAAATAATTCCTCTGCTATTTAACGCACAATTTGATTTACACAGACATAGATCATGTAGCTGTTTTTTTTTTTAGGCCAATCATCTTTTTTCAGTCAGAATGAAATTATTTGACTTTCACGGGGGAAACTAGGCAGCATAAGACGGTCCAAGTAGGGGACCATGAATGGTGAAAACGCTGTTTTTAGTATGAAGTATGTGGCATTCTCTTGGCAGATAAAATCCGAATATACATTTTAGTTCAAAAACCGAAAATGCGATCTCCATGTAGACTGCCGGGTGTTAGCGAGCCCAACCTGACTTTCCTGCTGTACACTACGCTCCTTCAGCTCTTGTCCTGGTGTAGGTTTGGGCTGAGTCCTCCTGCAGGCCAGAAGTGGTCCTGTGTAGGCTTTCTCCTCTCTTAATGAGGCGTGCATTTTCTGTCTTGCTGTCTTTTTATATCTAATGAGAGCCTGGGTGAAAATTACCCAGCCGGATTAGATGCATCGGACCAGCTCCCTGGGCTGTTGCGTGGGACTCTGAGAGTGGGTAAAATTCCTTCCCACAAGAGGTTTCAACTTGTCCGTACGCCCTCCCGGTATCTGATTTCAGGACACGATGTGCGGCTCTATCTCCACTGCCAGTCCGGGAGTCACAGAGCCTTCGCTCAGAAGATTAGACGCTGTTCTTTCAGGTCCGATGAGCGGCTGCCTGTGGCTCAGTGTCGGGTGACAGCTGTCAGAGCAGGCTGCCCCGACCGGAGGCATCTCTGTCCACGCAAAGGCTCACCGCTCTGTGTTCCCAGAGAGAAGACCCAGCCCTGCCAGGTATCCTCGTCACTGGTCCACGATCGGGTCAGACAGAAATGAAGGGAAGCTCTGAAGACTGGACTTTACGCCCGTGGATTGGGCCCAAACCATCTTATTTCATGTTTTGTGCATGTTAAGTTGCTTCAGTCCTGTCCGACTCTACAATTCCATGAACGCACCAGGCTCCTCTGTCCATGGGATTCTCCAGGCAAGAATACTGAAGTAGGTTGCCATTTCCTCCTCCAGGGGATCCTCCCAACCTCGGGGTCAAACTAGCATCTCTATGTCTCCTGCGTTGGCAGGTGGGTTCTTTCCCACTAGTGCCACCTGGGAAGCCAGAACACTCCAAGTGTTACCTTTTGTTTTACGTTGGGGTAGAGTTGATTTACCCTGTTGTGTTCGTTTCAGGCATGCAGCAGAGTCATTCAGTCACACACACTTTGCTCTTTTCCAGATTCTTTCCCCTGTAGCTTATTACAGAATATTGAATAGAATTCCGTGTGCCGTACAGTAGCTTCTCATCACTCATCTGTTTTATACATAAGAGTGTATATACTTCAATCCCAGGCTCCCAATTCATTCCGCCTCCCTCCGCCCTTGATGTCCATATATGTGTTCTCTGTGACTGTGTCACCATTTTCTTTGCGGCGTCCTCCTCTGATTTTAAATGGGTGTGAAACACACAAGAAAAGCTCCCATCCCACCAGCCTCTGCTGAGTTTTCCTCTTTCCAAACCACAGCAGATGGACGGGGCCCAGTGCTCCAGCCCCTACCCTGGGCAGGTTAGAGGCAGAGGCTGGAATGGCGTTCTCAGTGGCCCCAGGCTCCCTGGGTCTCCAGACCCAGGCCAGCATCTCGCCAACTTTGCTATGTTCTGGTTCTCTCCTGTTGCTCCCACCTGCTGGAAACGTGTCCAGATGCATTGTTTAAGGGGAACAGCAAGCAAGCAAAACCTGAAAACAGAAAGTCGTCCATCCTCCACCAGACACAGAGCTGCTCCCTGGGGTATTTCAGCTACAAACTCGCCTTTCATGGGGCACACCCTCTCGGGATGGGCTTCAGGTGGGTAGCGGGGGATGTCAGCACCTCACTGTCACCCTACCTGTGGCCTCAAAGCCAGATTAGTGAGGCCAAGAGATGTTCCTTTAAGGGTTTGTCCTCCGAGCAATGTTTGTTCAGAGCATGTGCAGAAGAGGTGAGGGAGACCAGGGGAGACTTCGGTCTGTGGCTTGTCCTGCTTCCTCCTGGACTTCTGAGTTCAGCCACTGGAGCCTGGCCACTGGTTTAGGTCCAGTTTCCCATGCGGAGAGGATTGTGGAGATCAGAAGAGTTTATCAAAATCCCCGGCTCATGGAGCTAACCTTGGCCTTCGTGAAGGAGACACGTTTGATGGGCGGACCCAGCTCAGCCCAACAGCTGAACGCGGGCATTTTCCCCAGTTAGGGGAGACCCTGCTCACGGCTGGAGTATTCTAGCGGCTCACATCCAGGGCTTTGTCTTTTGCACAGTCGTGCATGTGGCTGAATGTCTGTGCTTATCTTTGACACTGGCTCTTTTCGGTGAATCCAAAGCCGGGGAGAGTTGACAGACTGAGGAACTGCTCCCTGAGCCCTCTTACAAAGTCTGTTTTTTTCTGCTTTTCTGGAGAAGTAGACAGCCAGGCTGTCTCACCCCCACCCGCCCCAAACTACTTGGAATTTTTGTGGTGTTCAAGAATCGTTAAGATTGCTCAACAAAGCATCTAAATGATATTTAACATCGAATATGTTTTTAAAAGTTGCAAACAATGTGGAAACTATCACATCTGAGTGGGTATTGATATTTATTTAATTTTGGCTTTGAGTAAAGATAAATCGTGTTTTTTTTAACACCCATCAAACAACTCAGCACTGGCTATTTGTATAAGTTCAAATGGACTCACCTGTTATTTCCGTCAAGGCGTAGAGTCTGGAGACTTGATTGCATCTTGACTTTGCACCCACATAGCACTGTTTTCTGGAGTTTGAAGTGTGTTCCTTCTTCTCCAGTTTGCTTCTTCTGGCGCCTGGTTGCTGCCCTCTCTCCCTAAGTATTTGCAGATGACTTCCTCCATGCTGGCGCTGTGTTTGCATCAGGAAAAAAACACTAGAAAAAGAGATGGACTCCCGTGGGTTCCTAGCTGCATGGGCATGGAGGGCTCAGAATGTTATCCACCCATCGTCTCCCGGTTGTGGGCCCTCTCCCAAGTAAATGAGGGTGTTTATTTTAGCACCTGTTGGGAAATGCTCAGGATGAGAGGAAGACCAGCCTTCCAAGCCCACCTCCAATGATCCCACACCCGTGAAGGAGAGGAAGACACCAGCTTTACGTTCCCTGAGCAAAGCTGAAGAGGAGGAACCAGAGATGGGCATCCCGGTCTCCGTGGGAACCCTGACGATGGAAGGTGGGGGTGGGGCAGGGCAGCTGGTAGACCTTTACCTCTGGCCGTCGGAGAGTGGACACCACCACTCAGCACGCCTGCTGTGGCATCTCGTCCTGCCTCAGCTTAGGAAACCCTACTAACCCCCCACAAACAAAGCCCAGGGTTCTGTAGGGTTTCCTGTGCCAAAATGGTTTCTTTCCTCTTCTGCCCTCAGTCCTGCCAGCAGACCCCTTACCTCCACATCCTGTGCCCAGGACCCTAAAAGTTGATGGCCAGCTTCCTAAGGCTCAGTTACTTTCTGTCTCCTTCCTTCCCACCATGGAGATCCTTAGCAGACTATGGTACCTCTCTTCATTTACTTAGATCTTTTGATTTTTTTTTTTTTTTTCTGCAACGTTTTGCCATTTTCAGTACGGATCGTACATCTATTGTGTTACATTTATGCTTGAACATTGCATCTCTGATGCTACTGTCAGGGGTATTTAGTCATTTCAGTTTCATCATTTCCATCGCTAATTCTCAAACGTCTTTGTTCTTTCCTCCACCAGCTTCTGTCTGGACTTGATGTTCGGGCCAACTCTTTTCACACTCCAGTGACTGTCTCCCACTGCCTGGGACAGGGTGTCTGTGTCAGAACACAAGCGGCCCCAGCAGAGAAACCCCACAGGTCTCTAGAAGCTGTGGCGCTAGGGGCTCCCAGGGGAAGACAAGTGTCTCTTTCTCCTTCCCTGGCAAGTCCCAGGAAGCCTCTGTATGAAAGGACACAAATTTGAGTCATTTACAGTCTTGATATTTATGATCACTGATCTGCCTCACATGTGACTTGACTTAACCTTCATTTTAATTTTAAATTTTCTTATTTAAAACAATTGCCACTCTGCACTTTTTCTCAGACTGTCTCAGCTCTTCACAATGGGTAGTTCATGTCTTTTTATCAAGTAATAATTCTCAAAAGTAAATGTCGTAGGAGCCTCAGCTCTGGACTATCTGGACACTACCTACATCTGTGTCCCCCCATCTGGGGGAACTGTGTCAGTCAGGCACAGAAGGGGACACATTCAAGGAAGCAAGACCCTCATTAAGCCAGCAGCCCAGGGAGGACAGTAAACTGCCAGCTGCCAATGATGGTGGGGTGGAGCGGGAGGCAGGCCCTCCCGAGTGAAGGAATGTGGAGAAACAGGGGTCTGGAAATCAAGGGCCAGCATCTGGGTTCATTCGTGTGCAACAAAGGAAACAATTCTAACCCCAAAGAAGCACAGAGG
This sequence comes from Dama dama, assembly GCF_033118175.1. Taxonomy (NCBI): domain Eukaryota; kingdom Metazoa; phylum Chordata; class Mammalia; order Artiodactyla; family Cervidae; genus Dama; species Dama dama. The sequence continues at coordinate 74,794,821 of NC_083705.1, forward strand.
AAAGGAAATTATAGGCATATGAGAAGAAATCAGTAAAAAAAAAACAAACAGAAACTCAGTGAAGAAAATCAATTAAACCAAAGGCTGGTTTCTTGAGAAGATCATTAAAATTGATAAATCTCTAGCAACATTGATTAGAAAAAGAGAAAAGACACAAGTTAGTAACATCGTGAATGACAGAGAGGGCATCACGATTGACCCAACCAACAATAACGCGATATACTGGGACACTGTGAATGACTCTGCAGCAGTGAATTTGATGACTTAGATTAACTTAGCATATTTATTGAAAAATACAAAATATTGAAAGATGCAAAATAGTAAAGCTCACTTAAGAAGAAATTCATAACCTAAGTAGCCCTATATCTTTTAAAGAAATTGAACTTGTATTTAAAAGTTTTTCCACAAAGAAAACTCCAGGTTCATATAGCTTTGCTGATGAAATTTTAAAAATATTAAAGGAGGGAAAAAATGCCTATTCTATGCAAACTCATCCAGCATAAAGTCAACATCACTTTGATACCAAAAGCAGACAAGAGTACTAGAAATAAAAAAACAAAAACTATACTTTCCCATCTTTCAAGAAATTGAATACAAATTATTTTAATAAAATTTTACAAAATCAAGGCAAAATATACAAATGTTATAAGATCATGACTAAGTGGGATGCAAGTTTGTTTCTTAATTTGAAAAAATATTCTGTGCAATTAATAAACATTTAAAAATATAGAACTATTTCAACAGATACCAAAAAGAGTTGGAAAAAACTCAACATATTTTCATGTTACAACTTGCAGCAAAATAGGAATAGGAAAAAAGTCCTCAACCTAATAACAGGAATTTTAAAAACGTATAGCTAACTCTATGTTTAGCAGCAAAAAACGGAGCGTTTTCCACATAAGACCAGGAGAAGAGCAGGGACCTGCTCTCATGTCGTGACTGAAAGTAGGTGCAAGCCCAGCTGAGCGTTAGTGCTACTTGCTCAGCTGTGCTCAGCTCTTTGCGACCCATGAACTGTAGCCCACCAGGCTCCTCTCTCCTTTTCCAGGCAAGGATACTGGAGTGGTTTGCCATTTCCTTCTCCAGACAAGTACAGCTGCTCACCCTCAAAATCCACGAAAGAGGCAAGGTTGGTGGAAAGGAAGGTTTGCTTTGTTAGGGATGCTGGCAATGCATGGGATGGTGCAGACAGACTCTTGTCCAAAGGCCAACTCTTCCCCCCTCCCCACCCAACTGACAATCGGTGGGCAAGAGCTTCTATATGTGAAAGGAGGAGGATACATGCAGAAACAGCACAGTCAGTTCTAACAGTCATCTTGAAAATGGTCATCAGAGGTCTAATCAGCATCATCTTGATTGTTTTAAGTATAGTTAACCTTCAGTTCCAGGGTTGGTTTGTTCCCATTTCCTTGGGGCCGGTTCTCAGAACTGTGGCACCTTATGTCATGGCTACTGTCTGGTTATCGTGAAGTTAACTTCTTCCACCTAGCGGGGGTTTCAGTGTCTATAAGACAGGTCACAGGATATGGACCAGAATATAATCTATAGCCCTTGAAGAGGAAATAACGGTCCTTGACTTTGCTTAACGACCAAACTATTGCTGTTAACCTCCTCTGACTGTTCTCCTTTGTCTCTGCATTTTCTCACTCCTCTGATTAAACTTTGGTTACAGGTTTTCCACAGACAAGAGGCAAGCAGGGCGCACAGGGCCGGGAAGGACCGGAGGGTCCTGTTCTGTTTCAGGGTCCTATGTTCCTCACTATTACAGAGATCTTCACAGTGAAATAGGATGAAACGCAAAATAAAGGCATGTGTGCTGGGGAGGGGGAGGGACAGAGGAAGCAAAACTCTTTTTACTTAAAAATAGCATACTATGCAGACAATTCTAAGAAATGTACAAAAAGATATTAGGACTATTAAGTGGGTTTAGTAAGACTGTAGACTTAAGAGTAGCAACAAAAAATATCAGAAATTGAAAAAAATAAATTTGCAGTGTGTACTAAAAAGTATTAAAACAAAGAAGAGATAAATTTGAGAAAAGTTTATTATTGTGAATAGACAGAAAACTAGGAAACATTGCTGGCAAGAAGTACAGACCTAAGTAAGTGGAGAGGTATACCATGTTCATGGATCAGAAGACTCAAGATTGTTAAGATATCATTTCTTCTCAAATTCATCATTTTATTAGCAAAAATCCAGTCAAAATCCTAGCACGCTTTTTTGTAGAAATTGACAAGTTGATTCTAAATTTATAAAGATACATGAAAGACCTAGAATAGTCAAAGCAATTTTTGAAGAAGAACAAAGTTAGAGATCTTGTGCTATCTGAAATCAGGATTTATAAATCTGTAATCAAGATAGTGTTGAATCTGAATACAAGTAACTTATGAATGGATGGAACATACTAGAGTCCAGAAATAGGTCTACACATGTATGATCAACTGATTTCAACAAAGGCACAAGAGCATTTCAATAAGGAAGGGATCATCGTCTCAGAAAATGGTGCAAGACAATAAACCTCCATTTCACCTCATGCCACGGTGCAAAGGCATCTTTAGTTGTAATCTGCAAAACTGAAATCTAGGAAACCCGTGAACAAAGACCGTGATCACAGAGTTCCACACACAACCTGACTATTATTCACGTGTAAAGCAGGAAAGAATTTGTGTAACTTGTGTTGTGGTGGTCCATGTGTGAATTGGAAAAGAATTTCCAGACACAGACATAGAGTATTTCAGAAAGGAGTGAGTTTATTAAGACCAAAGAGCAGAGATAATGTGGGCACTGCGAGCACATTGGGTTGACCTCCTGACAGAGCAGGGAGAGTCGAAAGGATGCTGTCAGAAGAGCAGGTGAGCTCAAGCGAGAGCAGGCCTTCCTGGGTTAGTAGCCACTTACTATAGCCTCACTCAGGTGGCTCAGTGGTGAAGCTTGCCAATCTGCTTGCCAATGCCGGAAGCACAAGAGTCTAGGGTTTGATTCCTGAGTCAGGAAGATCCCTTGAAGGAAGAAATGGCAACCCGCCCAGTATTCTTGCCAGGAAAATTACATGGATGGAGGAGTCTATGGCTGGTTACAGTCCATGAGGTTGCAAAGTGTCAGACATGACTGAGCAACTGAGCACGCAGGCATGCACATTATAGCTTCAAGACAAGAAAATTCCTACAGAAAGGGTGGCATCAGGTGACTAAGTTGGGGTTCTACAGGGTGAGGACTGGGGTGGGCGTTTTTGCTAACATGGGGTCAAGGAGCCGGCTGGTGAGGATCGGCGGGGGCTCTTGGCGACTGTTAGAGTGGTGCTAGTTGGTGCTGGAGGTGACCTCGGTTCTAGGCTCTGCATCTGTGGCCTTGTGATGGGACTCCACAGCGTGTGGTTTCAGAGACTTTTGTAAACTGCAGGGGGAAAAAATCACATAAGGAAATTCTTAATCTCAATTAAAAAACTGAATCAGAAATATGAAGTGTCAAGACAAAGTTGTAAGAGTTAAAATAGCATATCTTGTGATCACAACTATTAATGTATGTTTATAATGTAGTTATGACTACAATCCAGTGGTTAAGAAACAACTGTAGAAGTAAATTAAAATGCTTTAATTAAAAAATACCTGGAATAGCATTCCACTTTACATCAACACAAGCTGGGAAGAACAGGAGAACATCTGTGTAAAAGAGTTCTAAATGTTGCAGAGGAGAGAGGGATGGGAATAAAGTGTGAATTTTAGCATTGAGAAAAAAGTATAAGTATAAATATGACTTCAACAAATGTGAAAACAACACCTAGAGGGTATCAGAGAGTAGAATCTCTACAAATTGCCGTCCTGGGTGGTAACTGTACAATCTGTAAATGACGCCATCACGGACTCCGGGTATTTAGCAACATGATAGCAAAATATAAAAGGCAAAATCTCTAACAAAGATTCTCCAAGGAGAAGGTGATGAACTATAATGATGTGAGAAAATTGTAGCACCTCCTTGGAATTTCAATGAATAATTCAATGATCACAACTACACACCTACACATTTAATTCTGAATAACAATGAAAGCATTTGATTCAATAAAGATTAACATATTAAAAACTTTGCATTTCATAGACATAATATTTTTATTTTACTTATACACTAATGCTAATCATATGGACCACCTTGGTGAATTTCTGTAAGTATAAAGACTATAGGCTGCATTTATCACAATGCAATGAAACTTGAGTCAGTAATAAAAACAGGACCAAACATGTCTACGTAAGACAGTGGAGGAACCTCCTTAATACCTCTTGGGCCAAATTGGACTGAAATCTGAGATAGAAAATTATTTAGAAATCAATTAAAGTCAGAAAATTTTACTCAAATCTTATAAAATATGGCTAAAGTCATACTCAGAGGAAAAATTACAGCCTTAAATGTCTTCACTATTCAGTTAAGACATTCAATATGGGTACATAATTACATACACTTAAGTTTAAGAAAAAAAGCAAGATATAAAACATGTATTTACCAGATTAGTGCCTTATTTAAACATTAAAAACAACAGGACACATGAAATAAAAGAACGTGATGCAGTAAAATTTTATCAGCAACTATATTTAAGCGATAGCATTTTTGTGAGCTAATTCTTTTTTTCCTGAAAATTCTATAATGTACCTATGCATTATGTAGTATATTTATATTTAAAATAAACTTAAAATTTCTACACATTATCTATCAATTACATAATGCTGGCTAGTTATCACTTTAGAATTATTTTAAAAACAAACATGTCAAATAATGATTGATGTTAAGTTAAATCCCCAAGGTAATAAAGAGGTGAGTGTTCTTGGAATTAGGAAAAACTTCCTTGAACACTTCCATTTCTTTTATTATAATGCTGGGCCTTGTTTCTATTCATTCTACTAATTTTATGTTTGAGTGATATACTCCAAAACAGTAAGTTGTCATTTGTCTTTAAGTCCATCTGTATGTATGTATGTATGTGTGTGTACATATATATGTGTGTGTGCGTGCCAAGTCGCTTCAGTCATGTCCGACTCTTTGCAACCCCATGGACCATAGCCCACCAGGTTTCTCTGTCCATGGGCTTCTCCAGGCAAAAATACTGGAGCGGGTTGCCATGCCCTCCTCCAGGGGGTCTTCCCCACCCAGGGATTGAGCCCTCATCTCTTCTGTCTCCTGTATTGGCACACAGATTCTTTACTACTATCACCACCTGGGAAGCCCATATATATACACTTTTTGAACAAATATAGTTTTTGCTTCTGAGCAATTCCTGCTGTGTTTGTGCCATTACCAAAGGTAGCATCCACGTCTTCCCTTCTTTGAAATTTCCTGTTTGGTCTGTGCACTCATTTCTTTTTACAGGTGATTATTGAGATCAGCCTTGTGTCTGATGCTGACAATGCCCACCCCAGCAGGGCGGTCAGCAAGCTGCCACAGTCTTCCAGGTGAGCAACTGCCCAGGGCAGCACCCTCTGGACTCCGGGGACCTGGGTCCCCCTTGCAGGTCAGGCCCTGTGGTGGCAGCTGACCTAGAAAGGCCAGTGTCGCTGGCACGGGTCTTCTCTTCTGTTTCTAGTAGCTATTGCGAGGCCGCAGCACTCCCGGCGGTGACGGCTACAGGTGGACAGGCCATCCCCAAGGTGGCATCACTGGTCTCTGAGGCCCATTATCCTGTTTCCCACTGGGGACTCACCCAGGGACACCATGACACTTCCACTGGCATCATTCCGATAGCAGGTCTCTCTCTGGCCAGTATTCCTGCAACCTCAGATTTCTAAACCCATTACCAGCGAGAACTACAGCCAAGTCTGCAGAGTGTAGACTTGAGAATTGTTTTAATGTGCTTCCTAATTGTGCTTTGTTCTAGTGTAGACCTTCCTACATGGTGAATCTACCCCTAGACCAAGCTCACTTAAACTAAGTGAGGGTCACTGGTGCCTTGGGCTGGCTGGTGACCAGAATTTGGCAGCCTAGAGGGACACACAGGCTCCACCCAAGCCAGGATCCTGGCCAGTGAAACTGGCCCTGGTCACCTCCCGGCCAGCTGACACCAGCTCACAGTTCAGGGCGCTGGGTTGCCGTCTCCACAGCCTTATCCGAGTCCTGCAGGTGTCTGGCATGGTGTTTGTGGGGGCGTTTCAGGGCTGCAGGTGTGGAAGAGAAAACTTTCCCCACCTCTCCTGTCACTCGGGGCCTGACATTTTGCTCAATTAGCCCCCCATCCCAACTCTTCACTAGAAGGAATGATGTTGAAGCTGAAGCTCCAATCCTTTGGCCACCTGATGAGAAGAACCGACTCATTAGAAAAGACCCTGATGATGGGAAAGATTGAAGGCAGGAGGAGAAGGGGATGACAGAGGATGAGATGGTTGGATGGCATCACCAACTCAATGGACACGAGTTTGAGCAAACTCCAGGAGATGGTGATGGACAGGGAGGCCTGGTGTGCTGCAGTCCATGGGGTTATCAAGGGTCAGACGCAGCTGAGTGACTGAACAACAGCAACGCCCCCACAGTCATGCAGCTGAGGGAGCTTTCATGGCCCTCCCAGAATGAGAAGACCCGGATGGTGGTGATGAATCAGCCTCAGGACCGGTACTTTGGGCGCTGGTCTGGGCGGCACGTTTGGAAGGGGGAGGAGCCAGGCTTGTGACTCTAGGAGCAGAGTTTTGACCCCTGCCCCCCAACTGGCCCTGGAGTCTGGGGTCAGCAAAGCCTGCGTCCTGGACTTCCCTGGGCACCATTGCTGGGTCCCTGGAGGCTCCTTCAGGCCCTGAAGCGGTAGGTCTGAGACCAAGCACCCAGGATGTCCAGACAGCAGCAGGGAGCACGGCGCCCTGGGACATCTCCAGGGCAGGGCCTCAGGGAGCCTCACACCTGCTCCCGGAGCCTCGTCCTCACTGCTGGACCGGATGGAACACATCCACTTGGGAGGAAGCGGATTCATACCAGGAGTGAGGCCAGGGTGTGTTGAGTGAGGAGGGAGAGAAAATGAGGCAAGAGGAGCAGCTCCAAGTTCAAGGCCAGCAAATGGCAAGAGACGAGCCCCGGTCCAGAGACCGTCTTCACATCCGGCGCCCAGCCTCTTTTCAGCAGGGAGAGCCCTCCTCTAGCGTCCTGGAGCTGGGCAGGGTCCAGCTTGTCAGAGCAGACAGAATCCAGATGAGGAGGCTCCGCCCAGACAGGAAGCCATTTGCCTCCTGCAGCATTAGTCAGCATTTTCTGCACACGTCCCGGCCACGGCGTGCCCGTGGCCTTCTCCCTGCAGCCCCATGATGCTGGCCACGCTTCCTACCATCCTGGGAGTGTGTTCACGGGCCAGGGCTGCAAGCTCCCTCGAGCCCCCTCGAGCTACTGGAGGACTGGGAAGGTAGAGAGGAAGCCCTCTTCATGAGGGAGTCCTGCCTTCCCGCCTTCCTAGAGGTCAGCGGGCATGGATGCCAAGGCTTTGAATAGCATCATAATATGATAATAGGGCTTCTCAGTTGTGTCTGACTCTTTGCGGCCCCATGAACTGTAGCCCTCCAGGCTCCTCTGTCCACGGGATTTCCCAGGCAAGAATATTGGAGTGGGTTGCCATTTCCTTCTCCGGGGGATCTTCCTGACCTGAGATCAAATCCAGGTCTTCTGCACTGCATGTGGATTCCTTACCATCTGAGCCACCACGGGTGTGGAGGCTTTGATCTTCTGTGATCTGCCTGCGGAGGCCGGAGAGGTGGAAGCCTGGTCACTTTCCCTGAAGAGTGCCTTGCATTGAGGGTGGATTGTCAGGGGTGATATCTTGGATGTTTATAACCCTCACTCTCTCTCTCCCTGATGAGGGTGTCCCTCTGAACTAGATGATAACAGAGCTCACCCTGAGGATCCACCAATGATGAAAGAGGATGGGAGCCACCCTGTCATGACACCTGAGCTGGGTCAGCCAGCTGCCTCGTCACTGTGTCAGTGTCTTGAAAACATATCCTCTTGAAATAGATCCCGTGTTCTCCATGTCAGATTGGGTGTCTTGCTGCCTTGTTTATCTCATCACTCAGACAAAGGGCGGACTGTAGACTCATTGGAGGAATGGGTTCCAGGCTTCAGAAAGAAGGACGTGTTGTCAGTGCTTCCCAAACGCTCAGGTGTACATCATGGCTGTATCTTCCAGGCAACCATTCCTACAGACAGGGCTTTCCAGGCGGCTCAGAGATAAAAGAATCCCCTTGCCAATGAGGAAGATGCAGGAGACTCGGGTTCAGTCCCTGAGTCAGGAAGATCCCCTGGAGGAGGAAATGCCAACCTACTCCAGTCTTCTTGCCTGGAGAATCCCGTGGAGAGAGGAGCCTGGTGGGCTGCAGTCCATGGGGTCGCAGAGTCGGACATGACTGAGCACGCGCGCAGCCACAGCATTCCTCCCGACAAGTTCCAACCCCTTCATCAACACTTTCCTTCAAGCGAGTGTGAAATTCGCTGAGCAAAATGGACCCCAAACAGCAGACCTCAGATGGGCCTGCCTGCTTCTGTAGGTGGCAAAGGTCAGATGTATGCATCCGTTAGGGGAGACTGTCATTTCGTGAGAAGCCAAAGGAGCTCAGACGCAAGCACATTTATGCACCGGGAGAGGGGTCACCCCGTCCCCCTCGCCGAGACAGAGCGGGCTTGGCCTCCCCTGGCCGGTGCTGGGGCTGCAGTGGGACCATCGGCCACCCCCGCTGCCTGGCCCGTCTGTGCTGGCAGTGGGGCCTCGCTGCAGAACTCTCTCCCTTTGACATAAACAAACAGGCAAATGAAATCTTATTGCAACTGGTAGACAATAGGATTTTAAAAGGTCTGAGAATAGGATTAACATACTGTTACAACGTTCCACTCTGATTTAAACAATTTTGAGTTCTTATGAGGATTCCTCCTGAACTATCTATTTTATATGTAGTACAAGCCCCAACTGAGATTTTTTTAAAGAACAACAGCAACTTTCCATTTGCTCAGAGTCCTTTCTTATTAACCAACAAGAACAATTAGGAATTATTTCAAGTAACTTTAATCTCTGTGCTTGGATACACGTATTTCATTTTCCTGTGTCAACAAGTACAGGCCGATGTTCTGAGCAGATTTCCATATGCTAATTTACCTATTTCCCTTTCTGAAAGACTATAGTTTCCTGACGGTTAATTCCGGCTGACAGGGAATGGTTTTGCTTTTCATTCTCTGCAAAATAGTGTATTGTTGCAAAGTGATTTATAATAAACAGTATCTAGGAAAGAACCACATGCTGATTGTTTTTGACAACCAAAAATGCATTATTAATGAAATAATAACGTTGGCAGCATCTTAGAGGCAAGCTGATTTGCAGAGTTTACTTTTCTTTCAGAACCAAGAGCTGCACTTTCTATCTGGAGTTTCTCGAGGTGGATGATCCTGGCAGAGAAGAAAGTGGAACCTCGTCCGTGCTGCGCACAGTTCAGATTGCCCACAGTGAATGTGGAGGGATTGTTTTTCCCTGAGATCACAGCTGAAGTTGTATTTTGTTATTTTTCAGCTTCACTTAGTTCATTTAACCTTGGTTATCATTGAATCTATACCTAATATTGGGCATTTTAAAAAAGAAATGTCTATTTCTAGAATCACAAGTGAAAGGAACAGTCAGTACTTAATGCATGGATTCCATCCTTAGTTCCAAATTACAGTAAATGTAAGAATGGAAGAGTTAAAAGAAAAAAAAAAAAAACATCTAAAATGAAACTCCACCCTAAATCAGTGTGTGTGACGGGCTCGGGGCGGGTGGGAGTGGAGATCCAGTCCTCCATCCCAACACAATCCATAGCTTCACAATGCAAATGAAGTTGTACAAGGCTCCAGATTTGACTAGATTTGGTAGTAAACTATTCTACGTTTCAGGCTCACTAATTCAACAAAGTATATTTGACTTCATCTTTTCACTCCAACTTTGCTACTTACCTCACTGAAATATCGGTGCTTCCAGTGGAATCACCAGGCTTCTTTGAAAGGACTGGCCTCTATTGTCATCGGCTCCTGTATTAATTGTGGTCTGAACTTTATTGAATTTACCCAAGTGCTTTGCTGGATCGTCTCCAAACACTAACAGGCAAATGAAATTAAATAAAAAGGGCCAGCTCTATTTAAGAGCATCGTGTAAGTGCTTTGGAGGCTGGGCATAATTAAAGAGGCTGTAAACTAAGACGCCAAGTGCAAATGTCACTCTTACCTGAGCGTGCCTGGCGTACGGGGGGACATGAGCGGAATTCATCACGGAATGGGACATCCGCAGCTGGAACGCAAGGCCCTTTAACAGAAGGTGGGCTTCCAAGCAAGGCTGAGCAGACGTCTGGAGAATTCTGAGTGTGCCTGTCAGGGCTGTGGAGCGAGACTCACTCTTCCCCTTGCAAGGAAAACTTCCATCTGGACACCGGGAGCCTGGGACTCAGGCCACATGTGGACGCTTGTCCAATGGCTTCACCCTCAGTGCCTGGTCCAGCCTAACATCAGTTTTGCCAAAAGACTGCAGACGCAAACCCTATAGTATGCCCCTGTTTTGAGATCCCACCCCCTGAGAACAGCCTGGAGGCAGAGGTGTCAGCCTAGTCCACCCAGGTCCCAGTTCCTAACCAACGTCTAGAACATTGTCAATGCTTAGACGGCCAGAGGACGGGTGAAGGAGGAAATAAATAGCCAGGAAGCTGCAAGAAACAAAGCACTTTTACGAACAGAAAATACTTTGGTGATTAAAAATTACACCCCTTTCTCATACAAGCTTCCCCGATGGCTTAGTGGTAAAAGAATCCGCCTGTAACACGGGAGATGCAGATGTGCAGGTCTGATCTCTGGATCAGGAAGATGCCCTGGAGGAGGAAGTGGCAACCCACTCCAGTGTGGTTGCTTGGAGAATCCGATGGACAGAGGAGCCTGGTGGGCTACAGCCCCAAAGGGTCACAAAGAATCAGGCACGACTGAGCGACTGAGCACATTCTCACTCATTTTGTCTTCTCCTCTCTGCGTGACTGTTCTGGAAGCTGCACCTATGAAAGCCTCCTTGTAGGGCTGGTCACAACCTACTAGGGAGCGCTTTTCAGATATCCCATACTGGTGGGAGAAGCTGGGGGTTTTCTTCAAAGGGACAACCATGTTCTGGCCACCGGCTAGCCTAGAACATGCGCCCACCAAGTGCTTTTCCTCTAAGACTCATCTTTGTTGCTCTGACAACAGGAGGCGGGTAAGTGCCCCCCACATCAACACAAGCCTGACTTACAGCTGAGGAGGCCACGGGCCCGGCCCATGGTCGCTGCGTCCTCAACATCACCGGGCTCTGGGGCTGTGGGGGACATGAAGAAGGAACGTGATGGGTGAGCACCCCAGGGGGCCCGCTCAGCGTGGTTATAGGACATGACCCCAGAGCAAGCATAGGAGTCAGAAATGAAGAAACAGCTGATATGGACCCTAAGAGGAATAAACATATCAGGTCAGCCGGGGACGAGCGTGACAGTGGCATTTCCTCTTCAGGAAGGGTTAGAATTCTTCTTTTATATATATATATATATATATACACACACACACATATATGTAAAATATGCATAAGCATCACAGATTATACATACATATATGTACAAATGTGTGTATATATCTTATTTTAAATGTTGACACAGAATATTTCATAAAAATTCTCAGTTTCCTTTGGACCAGAAGCTCATACAACTTCTTTGAAAGCAGCAGGTTGAGCAGAAGGATCAGTGGGCTGGACAGGAGGAGCCCTAGACCAGAGCCAGGGGTGGGGTGGGGCAGGGAGCATGCAGGCTCAGGTCAACAGGTCTTCCTTTGGACGCATCAGATCTACGAAATGCACGTTCATGTGCTTGTGGGGTTGACCATGGGCTTTGAGGAAAGTACTCAGGTACAGAGTGGCCTCACAGCAGACAGCTCTCCGCAGACCCCAGGCTCTTTATAACCACCACCCTGGAGCGCCTGTGAGACGTGAGCCATGGGCGGGGCCCTCACAGGTGGCCCAGCAAGTCTGGCTGGGGGACAGCTGGGGAGAGGCAAGTCCCAAGGGCCAAGCTCTGGGAGCAAGGCCTCAGAGCGGGGCCAGCTGGCTGGCGACACTGCATTGAACTCTCAAGAGGTGAGTGGCTCTCGCCAGGCCAGCAGTAGGGAGTTCTGAAAAATGTCACAGCCCGGGTCCCAATCTGGACCAGTGGTGTAGAATTCATACAGGTGAGGCCTGGTCTCTATGATTTTAAAGCTCTCTGCCTCACCGTGGGGGCGGCAGTACAGGTGGATGAAAGGGAAAAGCGTCCCTGGTGTATGGTTCCCTGAGCTTAGGGGGGAGGGGGCAGCGACGCCCCAACCCTCTGGCCCACTCAGGGAGCTGCCTTGCGCACACTGCAATGGTGTAAATAAATGTGTAAGGCGTGTGTGTGTTAGCTGCTCAGTTGTGTCTGACTGTGACCCCAAGGGCTGTATGCAGCCCGCCAGCGCCTCTGTCCATGGGATTCTCCAGGCAAGAATACTGGAGTGAGTTGCCATTCCCTTTTCCAGGGGATCTTCCCGACTCAGGGATTGAACCTGGGTCTCTCGCATTGCAGGCAGATGCTTTACTGTCTGAGCCAACAGGGAAACCCAAAATAGATGATGTATGTATAAAGTATATTATTATATGTAGCAAGATACATAGCATGAATAATACACATACATAAGATATTTATATTAATATAAGCATAGATCTCATTTACATATAATGATCGATTGAAAATTGTGCAAACAATTTCCTCCTGCAAGATGCTGGACTACTCCATGAAGGGACATTGCCCACCCATCTGACATCTTAGTGAAGGACAGGCCCACATCGTCTGCAAAGGAAAGAACTGACTCCTAACAAGTAGTTGGAGGCAAACCCTGATGGCCTGGAGACAGAGAAGGGCAGTGACCCCAGTGTGGAGTGACGCAAAACCAAACTTCAGAGCCTCTGATCCAGGAGTCTGAGAGTCCACCCCCTCCCTCCCAGTAAGAAACTCCAGAAGCTTCTTGTTCTATAAGGAGATGATCAGACCTCATGCTCCTCATGGTCCAACCCCACGATAGCTCCTAACTGGAAACTTTACAGCCGTAAAGAAACACCCAATCCTGACACCAGCTCAGTCTCTGAGACTTCACGCCAAGCCCCAGGTTGCAGGATCCATGGGTGGCGGCCTCCAACCTCAAAGGTCCCTGCAGAAGCAACCGAGACTCCCGCTGGCCAGATGCCACCCAGAAGGCCACCGTTTCTCTTCAGTTTTGTGTGTCACACAACATTCTTGCACATGATTCCTACAATCTCATGATTCTTTGCGTGCTTTCCTATATATCTGTATTGATGCTACACTCATCTCATATACATTAACACTGATGAACAGCAGTTCTAAAGTAACCTGTAGAATTATAAGAAATGTCTTCCCGTGGTTGACCCACCTATTCTTTTCTGCACAATTTTCTCACGCCATTTTCTGAGCGGTATAACAAATTTAAAATATTAATGAATATAGTTCATCAACCCACAAGTCAGGCTGATAGAAACACACTCCCAACCCTCCCCTGTCATACCCAGCCATGCACGTTACCATGGACAGAGCTCCACAGCTGATATCCCACTCGAGTCCAGAATTACACAAGGCTTCCCTGATGGCTCAGAGGGTAAAGAATCCAGCTGCAATGCAGGAGACCCGGCTTCAACCCCTCCGTTGGGAAGATTTCCTGTAGGAAGGCAAGCCACTCCAATATTCTTGCCTGAGAAATCCCATGGACAGAAGAGCCTGGCAGGCTAGAGTCCATGGAGTGGCAAGAGCCAAACACAACTGAGTGACTAACACGCACATGTGCACCTTGAGAGATGCCCAGGGGAATGTTGTTCAGAGGGATGAACTGTGCAGAGGAGCAGGCATAATGTAGCCTGTCTTTCCTGAACAGATACATGCTTACATATTCATAGAATGTTCTGGAAAAAGAATCAATACCGTATCAGGGCTTAGGAAGATCTTTCACTTGTGCCTTAAATTCTTCTATTTACATTTTCATTAACAGCACTTAATATAACCCCCTCAAATAAAAACTGGTTAATGAAAAATCTGTATTCCAAATTTGCTAGCTAACAGCAAACAAACAAAGCTTATTGGCTTTGGGGTCTGGCTTCCCCAGTCTATTTGGGAAGCATGGATCCTGAGACCCGGGCCCTGCCCGGTTCCTGAATCTGCACGCACACCACGGCCCCAATGCCTCTCCTCGACCCTTCGGTGAACCAGGCGGCAGCACGTGACTTGAAGTCATTTGACAAATGAACTACAACCCGGTATTCTGTGCTATTCAAATAACATGAAACAGAGCAGGAACTTGGTCTAACTTCCCTCCCCCGAGCTGTCACGCCCAATAGATTTCAACCATCTTATTAAAACCCGGGACCGTTGTTGTGATTTACGCCAGGCAGGCTGATGGAGCTTGTCACCTGGGGGACACGGGGTCGTGTTCAGCTGGAGAAAATCTGGGGGGCGCTCTCGAGAAGGCAGGTGTGATGTGGGGGTTCAAGGGGGTCACCCTGTACCCTCAGGAAACGGGTGCAGGAAACACAACCCTGGTCCAGCCAAGGGGCCGGAGGCTGACCCAAGGAGCTTTACAGACTGCTCTCCGTGCCCACGCTGGTGTGGCATAAATAATAAATATGTGGTTAGTGGAATGCAATTTTTCCTTTCATTCCCCTGGAATAGAGCTGCTTCTGAATTATGTTATCATTTATTACAAGGCCCAATGGTCTACAGTCTCCCTTTCTCCTCCCGGCTCCAAAAGTGCGTGCACTTAGCGTGGAGCGCAGAACATTCTTAATCACACACTTTAAAAACTTGGTACTGCCTGCGTGCACGCAAGTGGACACACGATTCCAGATGATGCCTGGGAATCATGGCTGGTTTCAGGAATGACCTGAAGCCGCCAAATCAAATGCGTTTTACGACTGACCTATTTAGAGGAAATAAGAGTCACTGAGCAGCAGCGAACTCCATCAAGGGTTAATAATTTTACGTGCTATTCTCTTTTGAAAAGGCTTATTTAAATGTTTATCAGTTGTGCAAAGTGGAGCTGCGCCGGTGACTCACTGGGGAAGGCTCATCATTGCCTATGCATGGAAGCGTTGTAGGAAGATTAAAATAACATTGAGTATATTCTGTAAATGAAGGAGAGAACTAACAGAAGCCTCTGGAGTCCATTATAAATTTTAATAATACATCAAGGTAATGTAACTGAATAACCGATCTCTAAGGGAAGAAACACAACATTTGGCTAATATTACAATTTAAATTATGAAAACAAAAAGAGCTTTTAGTTAATCTTGTCTTTCTGCTTTTATTCTTCAGGCTCTTTTTTATTTTCCCTGAATCCAAAACACCATGTAAACAAATAAAAGTCGGGGGAAAATAAACAGTTTGGCATCTCAGTAGATTAATTAATGCGCTTCAGCCTTGGCACCAGTAGGCGAAAATTATGTGCATAAATAATATCACTAATTAAAAAGATGCAGATTAACATGCAAATAATGTTAATGAGAACCTGCCATTCCAGAGTGGATTCGCATAACATCAACAATTTAATGGGTTGGAAGGCTTGTGTTTGCATTACATTAATAAATTTCAAAGACCTTGCATAAAAAAGTTCTGTCTGGGCCTCTGTTTCCCACTTGTGAGTTGTAAATTCTGTGGGCAGTAGCAAGCGAGCGTCGGCAGATGCCAAAGTCATTATCTAAAAGACTGTTGAGAGGATGCCACGTGCCAGCGTGACCAGCTGTTGGGAACTGGGCAGTAGGTGCTCTTCCATGCCAATTATTCATATTATTTGGGTAGTCTTGATATTTATTTAAACTGATTAATATTTTGTGCTCTGCATCTTGATCTGGAGGGAAATCATTTTAAGCAAGCAAAGTTTAAAAAAAAAGACGTTATCGGCCTTTGATGTGTCGTGAAAGTTGACTGCATAAAAATGGGATTGATTAAGCAGACATCATTCTGAACCACAGACAAAAACAACAGAAAGTGTCTCTAATGATGTCATATGATGTTGAAATGGAGTGTTATGCCATTAAATTCCAAGAGGGCCATAACGCGTCGGGCTCTTTGAAAATGAAAAGGCATGTACACCGCAAAATGCCGCGGCCCTGCTCCCGGCCGCATGCATGATAGCGATTCTGCGGGTAGATTTCTACTAGTAAAAGCCAACAGTGAGGGAGCCCACAACAAATGTCTTCCTAAAGTGCCCATTGCCCTCACTGGTCTCCCCCAAAGTCCTGGCCCCCAGTCTTCGGCTGAGGCCTTCTGACTGATATGGCAGCATCATGGCCGTGGCATGAAGGGAGAAATCCCAGGTCAACCAGATGACCCTCTTCTGCCAGCGAGCTGCTGTCCACACCCACTCTGTCTAGAGGGTAGGGACATGTCCTTCCCCTGGACTAGCTGCAAATGTCCCAGGTTGCGTGGGAACAGCCCGGGTGCTGTGTAGCTGGGCCAGCGTCTGTGTGGCTGGATCAGGAGGGCATCCACTGATGGAAGTCTCCTCGGCAGGCCAATGCGGGGAGAGCAGCCGCTGGTGATGCTCTGAGCACAGCTCTCCAAGCCCAGCCAGTGAAGGTGGAAAACCTGACCTGCCTGCACTTACGCGACCCGTCCCTAGAGCAGGACCGGACCCACATGGGGGCAAGCCTGTGCACTTAGGACCGCTCTTAGACACGCGCGTCCAGGGACCTCCTGCGGGTTCTCAGGAGGACCCACAGGTGTGGTGCCAGGACTCCCCGCCCCACAGAAGGCTCCCCCCACCCCGCTGCTCTCAGTCCAGTTCCGAGCATCTGTGAGTGTGTGTGGGCTTCCTTGGAGACCGGGGAGCCTCCTTAGTTGCACGTCATTTGTGTTCTCCATCCCGCAGATTAGACACCCTCAGGGAGAAATAAACTGAAAGCTAACACTTCGACAGCTTCAGATGCAAGGCAGTGTGGCCGCCCTCCCCTGCCCCCGGCCCCCACCCAGGACACTGTGGACCCTATAGT
This sequence comes from Dama dama, assembly GCF_033118175.1. Taxonomy (NCBI): domain Eukaryota; kingdom Metazoa; phylum Chordata; class Mammalia; order Artiodactyla; family Cervidae; genus Dama; species Dama dama. Next base: position 74,811,850 of record NC_083705.1, read on the forward strand.
CAGCCCACACCCTGCCTGAGATGTGGGGAACAGGAGGGGTCCCACACCCGGGACCTTGAGCCAGCTGAACACAGCTCTGCCTGTGTGCAGCTGCTGATGAAGTTTCTTCTGGAAGAAGCAGTGTTCACATCTCTGCAAGGCCATGGCTATGTCATTACTTCTCCATGGCAGGACATCCCTGGACAGTTAGCTTTGGGCCAGGAAACACAACCTCTTCACCTTTGGACCCACAGCATCGAACAAGGGCCAGGCTCTTAGCATGTGCTCAGGGCGCTGATGGCTGGCAAAAGGGGTCTGGCCAGAACATTGTGCCCAGGACACAGCAGTCAGTATCTGTAAGTCTTGACCATCTTGACCACTCACTGAGTGCGCGCTGTGTGCCGGGCACTGGATGGGAACCTCTGAAGCATCAGTTCACAATTCCCACACAACATGGGGGGTGGTGGTGGGGGGCACGCTTTCCAGGACTGACAAAAAACCCGCTTAATTGGACAACCTGCTCCCTCCCCCAGGCCACACAAGCTGCTGTGATGTGGAACCTGATGGCAAAAGCAAGAGGGGTTAACAGCTCAGGGACATAGCCCCGTGCCAATTCCAGGTAAAATGTTACCCCCATGAATGGCTAGTAGAGCTGCATAGAGTCAGACATTTCCTAAACTTATTAAGAAAGATGCTCATTTACTTACCATGCCCCAGATTATCAACCTGGATTTACAATTTCACACCTAATGATGAGGGAATCCTGGGCCTTTTGCCCTTGTTTCCAACTCAACACATATATGAAAGAGCCACAAATCTATAAGGAAAAAGAATCTGAAAAAGAATATCAGTTCAGTACAGTTCAGTCGGTCAGTTGTGTCCAACTCTTTGCAACCCCATGGACTGCAGCACACCAGGCCTCCCTGTCCATCACCAACTCCCGGAGCTTACTCAAACTCATGTCAATTGAGTCGGTGATGCCATCCAACCATCTCATCCTCTGTCATCCCCTTTTCCTCCTGCCTTCAATCTTTCCCAGCATCAGGGTCTTTTCCAATGAGTCAGTTCTTCGCATCAGGTGGCCAAAGTATTGGAGTTTCATCTTCAACATCAGTCCTTCCAATGAATATTCAGGACCGCCTTCCTTTAGGATGGAATGGTTGGATCTCTGCAGTCCAAGGGATTCTCAAGTCTTCTCCAACACCACAGTTCAAAGGCATCAATTCAGTTATGTGTACAACTGAGTCACTATACACCTGAAACTAACAGAACCTTGGAAATCAACCCTACTTCTATAAAATAAAATTTAAAAAGCCTCAGCAAGAAAAAGAAAGAACAACAATTATGAGGTACATGCTTTGTTTTAAAACAAACAAACTATATACCCTGGTAGAAAGTCCCACACTATTTTTAAGTCAGAGTTTGATGGTTTAGGGCTTCTCTTTGCACTCAGCAAAGACGTAACGATGAGTTGAAGATGGACACCATGTGCCTCTCCAGCCCTTCAGAAGACAATGTGTGTCCACCCAGCCGTGCATGCAGGTAGGTTTCTATCGCACCCTCTGCGCGTCCAGAGAGATGGGAGAAAGCAGGCAATCGAGCTGCTTTGCATGGAGCAGGGGACAAACCCGAGAGAAGAGAGGGGGCCGCAGAGGCAGGCCGGGGCGGGGGGACAGGGTGGGGACAGTGTCGGGGCACCGCTCCCAGCCGGGTGACAGTGTGAGGCACGTGCGTCCCGGGATGGCCAGCTGGTCTCTCTGCGGCTCCGGTGTCTCGCCAGTCGTAATGACCTGATGGATGGCTCTGCCCTTTCTACGCTGAGGCTTTTGAGAGTAGCTGTGTTGCCCAGGCATCTCATACCTGCAAAGGACGAAATGAGGAAGGGACCCCTGGCCATGTCCCCCAGAGCACCGGCTACCTGGCCCTTGACCTGCCCCAGCCTCCAGTGTGGCCCAGACTCCCACTTCACAGGGTGCTGCCCCTGGAGGCCCCACAGCAGGTGCGGAAGAAACCAGTCACTGGACCTTCCATCCCCGCGTCCTCCACTCACTGCTCCTCACGGGTGTCTTCTGCCCTTCCTGGGTCAACACTGCACGTCCAGGCAATCATGGCATTGGATGGGGACAGGTGGATCCCACTGCAGAACTGCTCCAGGAAGGCCCTCTGGTCATCTGAGAGCCCGTTCTCTCTGCCCTCTGTCTGGGGCAGGGTCCCCACAACGGGAGCGGCGGCCAAAGCTTCCTCGGCTGTCCCCAGGGGAGCTGGGTGCCGGCACTCACAGGCATTGCCCTGCCCTGGTACTGGCCGCCCCATCTCGGGTTTTCTTCAGAACTTCAGGAACCATGTCCTCAGACCTTTGGATCTGATGTCAGAAACGCTTACTAACCCTATGTGTTCTGACACATGGGTGTCTCATTTTCATCCAGAAAACCCAACCGACTGGGGTGGTGATTAAAGAGTCAGAGACTTAAAAATGTCAATTTTCAAGTCAATGTCAATGACTTCACAACCTGTCAGTGGGGAGAGATCAAGGAGTGCTCTTCCCACTTCAAAAACAAGTGGATGTGATGAGGTCCTGACTAAGCTCTCGTTTCTCCTGAGTGGGTTTCTGTCCTTGACTCTACCCTTGAGGCTGCCCAGAAGTGCCGCCTCCTTGGGGAAGCCTTTCCTAGACACCCTGCTCCTGGCCCAGGTGGCCATGCTGTGGGTACCCATCCTGTTGCCCTTCCAACCTGGGGACTGGAGTGATGATTCCCCGCAACAATGCCACGGAGGCGCATGCCATTGTCCTGAAACTCATTTTTCCTTTTGCACTTTTCTAAAAGAAAGAACAAGAAAAAAACCATCAGAGTATAAACCTTCTACTGCAAATTTTGCCTATTTTGTAGTTGTCATCATCCCGCTTCTGTGTGTGCCCGCAGTGGAAAAACGAAGTTGGAAATGATCTGTTGGTCTTGAAAATAAAGTGATTCAGTGTAATTAAGGACTGAAATTTCCCTTAAAGATTTAAATTATCTCAATTGGCCATCAACACGTCCCGAGTCAGCTAGATAATTCTCAACACTTCATTTCACTAACTACTTTCCAATAGGGCTTAATAAGGTTGGAGCTCTCCAAACCAGGCACTCCTCTCGATGCCAGTGCCAGGCAGTGTTTCTGGGCACCGTCCCCTGCCCAGAGCTCCTGAAGACCATGGGTACGATCCACACCATGAGCCGCTGAAACTGCTCCCAACATCCACTACTGCCGGCCGGCCGGTATCTCCGCTGAGAGATCCGCTGAGAGATCAACTACCTGGGTCTCCCCTGGCTGCTTTCTGGGGAGCCAAGTGAGACCAGTAAGGATCTGAGACAACCCCAGCTCGACTGGAGAAACAATTCCAGATGTAACGAGTGATGTTCAAAGGCTCTATCTGTTGGTGCCGTGTTAGTTCCGCTGACTGTATTTTCCCACTCCTGCTCTTGTTGCCCAGCACTGAAGGGTTGGCGGTCCCGGCAGCACACTTACAGCCCACATTAGACGATCCTGAGTTGCAGTTTGGTGTAAGATGCCCTTGAAGTTAATATTCCTAATGTTAACACAACTAGGTACCATTTGTTAGCGTTTCCTGTGTTCCAGCGGTGCACTAAGCATCCCAGAGCCGTTGATAGCACACCTCTGAGGGCGGAGGGACTGACTGCCTCTTAGAGATGAGAAAACATGACAGAGGGTCCCAAGGGCCCCCCAGGGAGGGTCGTGAATGGTACCCGGGGGACAGCTGGTGCTGGAAGTGACGTCAGGAGGCAGCAACCAGGGACTCAGTTCCAGCAAAGCTGGACTCCCAGCCTTGGCTCAAGCCCTTCTAAAGCCAGTGGGCTCTGGGCAGCCACAGAGAACAGGCATCCTGCAGGGTATAGAGAGGAGTCCTGGGTGTGTGTGTCAGCAAGGTGTCCCCGGCACCGGCCCACGCCTGCCCCTTGACCCTTCGCCTGGAGACAGTGCTGGTTCCACCTGGGGCTGTTCTCCAAGTCTCTGATCATGGCATTCACTCCAGCCGAAGCTTACATGTCCCAGCCCCTCCAGTCCCCATCCTCTCCAGCAGATGTGCCCTCATCAAAGGCCAGCCCTCTCCTGAGGCCTCAGATGCACCTGGACATGACTTCCGTGTCCTGGGACTCAGCATTCTTCTCCATCACTCTGGGGCCCCGTACCACACTGCTTCATGCCGTCCTTGTTGTCCCTCTCTCAATCCACTGCAGCAGGCACGTCCCGGGTGCCGTGGGGATGGAGGACGGAGGAAGAAGCAAGTCCAGTGGCCCAGGGACCTCGAGTGTGAGACGGGTCATTCCAGCACGCACCTGTGGTCACAGACGGCACCCCTGACAAGTCCTGCCACTCGTCCTCCAGGTGTGTGATGGGTGGAGCTTCCCAGGAGCGCCGGCAGCCCAAAAAATGTTTGGCCGAGGGAGGCAGAGGGTTCTGCCCTAAGTACACCAGGCAAAAACCAGGAGCCGGGGACGTGAGGGTGCTGGAAAAGGGTGCGGAACTCGGGGCTCCTGCTATCAGCCCCAGATGCATCCTGAAGGTGATAAAAGCCCTGGGGACTTTCGGGTGCCGTTCCCAAATCAGGTTTCCACTGAAACAGTTCCCCAGTCCCAACCTTGGCGGGGAGCCTGGGTGACTCCCCTGATGGGTGGTGCCAGTCTCATCCGGGGAGGAGTAACACCCTTCTCCTCTCAGCTGTGACCGCAGCCTCCATCCCTGCGCCGTCCAGTTTGGTGGAAGAGTCTGGAACGGTGCCGCGGAGGATTCTGGGTGAGGGAGGTCACCGCCTGGACTCCCTGAAGGTCGGGTACTCCCGGCTTGCACACGCCCTCCCCTAGCCCATGTTAAGCCCCGCAGCGAGCTTCTCACAAGTGAGTCCCACCCCTGCCCCTCGTCCTGGGGCCGGGGGACCCCAGCCCTGCGACAGTGTCTCCTCGGAGCAGCCTGGTGAGGAGTGGCAGCCCCTCCGCGGGGGTCACGGGCTGCAGACCTCCTGAGGCCTGCACCTCGGTGTCCCGCTCCACCCCTGCTCCGGGGCCTTTGACCCCCCACCCCCCGCCCCCGGTTCACCATCTGCCCCGAGGCAGGCAGGCGTTTCCACTCCACTTAGCCCGGTGATCACCTTCCTGCGCCTTCACCACCCATATGGCAGCACATCAGCGCTGTCTCTCGGGGGTCTTTGTCAGGGTGTTCAACGCCACTTTGTGAGACAAAAGCCCGTATTCAGGCAAAAATCCTGCCCCCACCCAAGTTCATATTCTGCCGTGGTTGGTGAGTCCCATGGGGACCCAGCCCCCGCTCAGGCCGCGTGTGCTGTTGGGCCCTGCAGGGCCTTCGCCCGCCGTCCCCAGCAGGCTCAGCTCGCCCCAGTGGGTGATGGAGTAGGGGGCACCTAAGGATGAGAGCATGCACATGTGTGTGTGTTTGTGTGTTTCACAGGGGAGCCTCCTCCACTTCATCGTTGTCAGGCTGAGGGCTGCTCTGAGTCAGTTCAGTGCATTCGCTCAGTCATGTCCGACTCTTTGCAACCCCATGCACTGCAGCAGGCCAGGCCTCCCTGTCCATCACCAACTCCCAGAACTTATTCAAACTCATCTCCATTGAGCCCGTGATGCCATTCAACCATCTCATCCTCTGTCATCCCCTTCTCCTCCTGCCTTCAATCACATACACAGGCAAAAAATAATAGTATTCACATTTAAAACTAAACAATCACATAGGCAGGCAAAAAATAATAATATTGACGTTTAAAATAAAGACAGGCAGAAAAAGTGTGTATACTTAAAGGTTGCCACATGATAGAGAACATAGCCCTGAAAACCAAGAATCCTAAATTTTTGTCTTCATGCTTTCAATGACCTGCCCTGACACTTCCTGAAAGCCAAGTTGGACATCTGATGCATAAATTAAATACATAAAATTCACTTTTTAAAATCAATTCATAGTCTATAAGTGATACAAATATTTGGAAAAATTTCCATAGAACCCAAGCCTCTTTTCCTGTTTGTCCAGTTTTTATAAAATGAAATTCTACGCTCATCATCTTCGTGATTTGTTCTGATTAGTCAACACATTTTATTTGGACCACGGATCCCATAATCTACAGCATGGCACAACTGGAGTTTTCCTCTTTGAACAGAGATTAAACCACAGACTTACGCTTGATCAAGCGCAGCACACAACACTTTATGTAAACCTCATTTTGGGGGCTCACCACTGAAGAGGGATTAGAGGTAACGGTTTGCTCCTAAACGCAGTGTTGGGTGCCCACTGTTCTGTGGCTGAAGTGGGCAGTGGTGTTGTGGCCCCGGGCGCGCTTAGGCTGCACCTCGTCTCCCAGGCCACTGGCCGGAGTCTGCCTGCGTCAGTGTCCTTGCGTTGCTCCTGCGGGGCAGAGCAGCTTGGAAGGAAAGGCCCAAGGAAGCTTCGGGCAGACTGGAATCCTGCTCACCAGCTTCCTTCCGGTGGGGCCTCTGATGTCCTCTGGCTGAGATCGCAGCCTCCCTGAGGTTCTCCGGGGGTGTGATGGGGCGGGGGCAGACCATGGCTTTCTCTAGGCCTACCCTCGATCCCTCGTAGCTCAGTCGGTAAAGAATCTGCCTGCAGTGCAGGAGACCTGGGTTCAATCCCTGGGTGGGGAAGATCCCCTGGAGAAGGAAATAACAACCCACTCCAGTATTCTTGCCTGAAGAATCCCATGGACAGAGGAGCCTGGTGGGCTACAGTCCATGGGATTGCAAGAGTCGGACACAACTTAGCGACTAAACCACCACCACAACCCTGGCCCCAGAACCCAGGGAGCCTGGAAAGGAGTGTTTGGGAGGGCGGCACGGTGAGCAAGTGGAGCATCCTCACACCTGAGAAGTTTGGCTCTAGGAAGCTCCACACACGTTCCCAGGACCGTCTGCTCTGTTGGTGAGAAAGTGGAAACGGACCCCTTCGGTCACCTGCTCTGCTCTTGTGAAGGCGCGGTGCTCGACCCACAGGACTTTCCCCTCTGCTGCTCAGAACGGAACCTGCTCAGATGAGGGAGAGGATGCGGTTCATGATGCGCGGCTCCTTGGGGGGCAATCCTCTCCATGCCGACCCCTCCCGAACTGGGCAGGACCCCGGTACTGGATGGCGGCAGACGTGAGACCTCACCCCTGGTTCCCAGAGCCGTTTCCGGGACCCGTATCTCTTCCTCTGCTGCCGAGCTAGCGGGGCTCAGTGGACCGGCGTCTGCAGGGACCCCACAGCAGGGCTGGGGGCCTCTGCCCTCGGCCTTCGGCCCACGGCCCAGCTTGCCACTCCGTCTGAGCATCACGGGGAGGGAAGGAGGCTGTCCTCAGGGGCAGGCAGGCCAAGAGGCAGGGGTCGAGGGGACACTGCTTTGGCTCCCAGGTGACAGAGGCGCCGGCTGGGGAGGACGTGGTGTCTCCGGTTTCGGAAGAGTGGACACCGGGTGGACCACCGTGGATTCTGCAGGAGGGGGCACCGGTGGACGGGGTGCCGAGAAGCCTGCCCCTCAGTGGACGGGGACCCCTGTGACGCAAGAGGCAGAACATGGGGAGCTGTCTTCACATGGCCTCGGGATCCCCAGTCACGGAGACCAAGGAGGCTTTGGAGGCCAGCTGAGCCCCTAGGCCCCAGGCCTCTCAGAAGAGATCCTTCTAGGCGCACGTGCCCCTGGGAGGCAGCAAACCAACATCAGGCTCCCTTACCCCCAGAGACCACCTCCTGGGTCAGCGGGTTGGGGCCAGGCGACGGGTCGGATGGAGCAGGCGTGGAAAGGCAGTGGACTGGCTGGAGGGTCCGGGGATCTGTCAGCCACCTTGTACAGTCCTGAGCTGTGGTCGGGAGGAGGAGACCCCGTGGGGGACAGGCCCGCTGTGACCCCGACACGTGCACAGGTATGGCTCCAGGAGAGCCTCACCTCGGTTCTGGGCCCACAGACGCCAGGGGAGCCCCGAGCTCCTGCCAGGTGAGCCCAGAGTCACAAGCATGTGCCTGTCACCACACGAGCGCTGCCTGGACGGACCCTCCTGTGGCCCCTGCCTCACCCCTGGGGGCTTAGAGGGGAGAGGGCTCTGCCTGGGGCATCTGAGATGCTGGCCACGAGACCCCGAGCTGAGCAGACCGAGTGCTTTCTCCCTGTCCTCCTCACCACGCCAGCCAGCTGGAGCTATCTGTTTTAGGGCCTTCTTTTAAAAAATCAACTCTGGGACTAAAAATAACAAACTCACAAATCGCTCAGTCATTTGTCATCACATGATAAACCCTGACCCACCTGCTGAGCTGAGGAGCGAGGCCACGGTGATGACCGTGTCAATGGCTTCTGCCTCTCTGAGCATCGGAGCTGCTGCTGAGGACAGAGGAGGTGGGCGTGAGGACCCAGCCTCCCAGCAGAGGAAACGGAAGCAGCAAGCAGCATCACTGGAACGCCATGAGCCAGGTTGGGGACCACAGGACTCGGGGCAGGGAGGGTGGGGACTCCAGGAGACCACCCATCACGGCAGCCAGGCTTCATGGAAACTGTTTCAGCAGGTGACTGCACCAAACATGTTGGTCACCTGCCTGCAGGAGACACACCCCAGGAGGTCATGGGTCAGGAGGCCTGGGCCGTCACCCAGGTGAGCGTGGGTGAAGGTGAGGGCCGGGGAGATGTCCAGGATAAGATAAGCCCACGGGTGAGCCTCCGGGGCCCTAGGTATCTGGCTGAGAGTTATTCTGGGGTGTCTGGGGCTGTTTCCATATAAGATTGGCATTTGAATAAATGGACCCAGTAAAGCTGGCAGCCTTTGAAATGTGCACAGCGCCTTCCCATCCACTGGGGCCAAAGAGAACAAAAGACAGAGGAAGCAGGAGCTCACTCCTCTCTTCTGCTGACTCAGAGCTGGGACATCAGGACGTCTGTCTCCCAGCCTAGACTCGGAGGACAACGGCGCCAGCGATCCTGGGTCTCCACCTGAGTGTCAGATTGGGGGACCGTTTGTAACTGTGTGTGCCAACTCCTCATAATAAGTGAGGTAACATGGCATACAAGATCTATAAATCTGTATCCACATCTATTTCTATATGCTTTTTGCTAAGTCATTTCAGTCATGTCCAACTCTTTGTGATTCTATGGACTGCAACCTGCCAGGCTCCTCTGTCCGTGGGCTTCTCCAGATGAGAATACTGGAATGGGTTGCCATACCCTCCTCCAGGAGATCTTACCAACCCCAGGATCAAACCCATGTCTCTTATGTCTCCTACACTGGCAGATGGGTTCTTGATCACTAACACCACCTGGGAAGCCTATCTATATCTATACCTATATATCTATTGGGAAGCCTATCTATATCTATATATCTGTATCTATTTGTGTACACATTTCTCATTAGTACTATTATTTATTATTTCTCATATTAGTAAGCTTATATGATATACATATAAATACATCTTTTATTATATATGCATAGATTTGTGTACACTTTTCTCCTATTGATTCTGTTGCTTAGGACCATCCTAGCCTTCACAGACACTGTCGGTCTCTGGTGTCTGGGGATACACAGTACAGAAAGCACTTCATGCCATAAACCAGTTTTAGTCAATGAAGAAGTTAAAGCTGTGCAGGTGGAAGTGACGGGCTTGTGCGAAGCCCTCTGCTGTGGACGCCTCTAGGAGGTGAACTGTGAAGCGCAGGGCAGGGGAATGACAGGGAAGGGAGTGATCAGGTCAGGACGCATGAGAGAGCAGAGTCATTGTCTGATGCCTGGGTCAGGGGGTCTCTACACCTGGTGCAGGTCTGGAGGAGGAGCTGGGAAACTCATCTGCTGAAATGCACGCCCCAAACCACCATCTTGAGATGGGCACATGCCATACGGACCAAAGGGGCTGAGGGGAGAAGGTGGGAAGGGCTGCGGTTCTTCTGTTTGCAATTAAAATTTCTCTTGTTGCTGTTCAGTTGCTAAGTTGTGTCTGACTCTTTGCAACCCCGTGGACTGCAGCACCTCAGGCTTCCCCGACCTTCACTATCTCCTGGCATTTGCTCAAACTCACGTCCATTGAGTCAGTGATGCCATCTAAGCATCTCATCCTTTGCTGCCCCCTTCTCCTCTTGCCATCAATCTTTCCCAGCATCAGGATCTTTTCCAGTGAGTCAGCTCTTCCCATCAGGTGGCCAAAGGATTGGAGCTTCAGCTTCAGCATCAGTCCTTCCAATGAATATTCAGGGTTGATTGCCTTTAGGATTGATCGGTTTAATCTCCTTGCAGTCCAAGGGACTCTCAAGAGTCTTGTCCAGAACTACACTTTGAAAGCATCAATTCTTTGGTACTCAGCCTTGTATATGGTCCAACTCTTACATCTGTACATGACTACTGAAAAGCCATAACTTTAACTATATGAAACTTTGTTGGCAAAGTGATGTCTCTGCTTTTTAATATGCTGTCTAGGTTTGTCATAGGGCTTCACTGGTGGCTCAGATGGAAAAGAGCCTGCATGCAATGCAAGAGACCCTGTTTGGATCCTGGTGTTGGGAAGATACCCTGCAGAAGAGAATGTCAACACACTCCAGCATTCTTGCCTGGAGAATTCCGTAGACTGAGGAGCCTGGTGGGCTACGGTCCATGGAGTGGTGACGAGTCAGACAGGACTGAGCGACTAACACTTTGACTTTCACTTTCAGTTTGCCGTAGCTTTCCTTCCAAGGACCAAGCATCTATTATTTAAAATTTCTGACTTGAAGCTTCATCATAGATGTCTTGCCTGGGCTGGTGACAGTGTAGCCCCAGCCAGTGAGCAGGTGAGCTGGTCAGGCACCAAGGTGGCCCGTGGAGAGGGGCCTGAGGCATTTCTGGGTGTGGACCTACCCCGAGAAGCGTCTGCATGAAGAAGGGATACCAAGGAGACCAGGTCTTAGGGGAAGCAAAGGAGAAAGCCCAGCCTATGCTGTGCTGGACGCCGGCTGGGGAAATGCCTGTCCTTCATTCCGGCCACCAGCTGAGCCTCTGTGGGTGATGCCCTCATTCACCAAGAGGGGTTCCAGGGCCCCCCAACCTCACCTGGCCTGGGTTCAAGGACCTCCCACACTGCCTGGCTTCCAGGTGGCTGGAGGCGGGACTGGAACACTTCCCACTTCCACACAGATCTTTCAGATCTCCCCACTGGATTAATAGGAAAGCAGCCACTTAAATATTTTTACTTAATCTGCAATGGATCCATTAAGTCATTAGGATCCAGCTGTGTGTCTCTTATTTCCAAAATGATGTAACATTGTTTTTCTAAAAACTGGTTTACTTAATTTTGTTTTCTAAATCCAGTAATTTTCAAGTCACTCAAACTTACGTTAGTTCACATGCCAGGTTTTCTATGAGATCAGTGTCGTAAAGACAAAAAATACTTCTTCCATGCTCACAGTGTATTCTTCAAGAAGACAGCATGTGAATTCTAGTCAGATCATGGATGGGAATTCTGGTGTCTAACTATTTCAATGAGGTATACTTCACAGGTAACACTGATAACAAGCAATGACTTATTCCTCATCAAATAAAAGAAAAACTTTTCTCCTTTTGCCATTCTGGTTTAATTTGCAAACAACAGCAATATTTTATTACATTGTATATACAATAGTTTATTATATGATGTCATTCAGAAATCATAATATTGGTGATTTTAAATCAATATATTAAAACTAAATTGCATTGTGTAGGTTTTAGGAAATATTTTGCTTCTGAAAGTGTAGTTATTTGAAAATTCAATCCCCATCCCAAATCTATGAGCTCTCGTGTAATATTTTTCCCCAGTTTTACTTGTTCATTGTACGTTATTCCTATGATGAGAACCTCTTCCAACCCCATTTAGGGTTTCGTTTCTCATGGTTGACACTATATGGTCATCAAAATCAAACCCATAAAGTGATGATTAAACATCTTTCTGTACAAATATTACATAATGTCACATACCTATTACTAAGAAGGGCTCCTTCCTATGACCAAAGAGAATAACCTAATTTGAACTAGAAGAACGGAACAGAATCGTTACACAATCCTTTGCATTTTAAGCTACATTTAATTAAAAACACACTTTAACCACCAAAATGATAAAAATCCAAGAGATTAAAATTTGAGTGTCAATTATCATAAAATTCATCATTGTAATTCTTATTAAAACTCGGTGTTTAGATAGGTAATGATTTTATAATATGCCAATTTGCATAAGGAGCCCGGAGATGGCTTATTATTTCGAGCCTACACAATTACAATTCTAGCTCCATACATCAGAGCTCTTAGCAATGTAAAACCACGGCGCTAATTAATAAGCCATTTCCTGACTGCAGCTAGTTACGGTGGTCCTGCAGCTGACCTCTCGGAAGACGAGCCGTCTCTGAAGTGCCTGTGTGTAGCTACAAACATAATGATGTGCCAGGAGGGAATCATTAAAAATAATTTACACAAGCCTTCATTTACAAGATCTTTTGATAGCACGCTTCCCCCGGAGTTTAGATCCGCAGTGCAACCCCTACCATTTGGAAAGTGCCACGCAGGGGAGTGAAGGAGGGGACCTAAGTGGTTAATTAAGAGCCATTCGGACGCCACGAGAGCCTCCTGAAAAATCCCTCTGATGTCTGTTGTGTCAAATGTCTCTCACAGGCAGAGCCACAAGAGGCAGCAGCCATCACAGGCTAATTACTGGGGACGAGGAGCAGCTGAGAGTGGTCGTCTCCGCGAGCACCCAAGCTCAAGATTGAGCAAAGCAGCCTTTTGTGTGGCCGGATGGAGTGCAAGCCCGGTGAGATGAGCTGAGCAAGGCAGAATCGCAAATGATCCGCTCTCCAGAGAGACAATGGCCGAGCACGGGACAACACTTGCCTCTCAACTTCCTGACTGTCCCCCTACTTTCTTAAGAAAATAAGTGTTGGGGAGGAAATCACCTTTCAGAACAGGGTATTCTTCAGATTCATCCTTAAGGAAATCAAGTGGACCCAACACCAAATAATGAACAAAAGCCATTGAGAACATCAGAGGCAGAGCCTTGGTGATGTATGCACGTGCACACACACACACACACACACACACACACACACACACACAGAGCACAGCACAGCAGAACAAAACAAAACAGAAAATAAAGCTCTAAAGCCCTTATGTCGGGTAAAATATGCACCAGCTGATGTACAAGATAATCACAGAGGACAGCTATGCAATATTGTACAAGAGACAGGACCCGATTAGCAAAACCAGCCAAAGGAGTGTCTTAGAGAACAAGGCATGTGTGTGTACTAAGTCGTCTCGGTCGTGTCCGACTCTTTGCGACCCAGGGACCGTAGCCTGGGAGGCTCCTCCTCCATGGGATTCTCCAGGCAACAGTACTAGAGTGGGCTGCCATGCCCTCCTCTAGAGGATCTTTTCCACCCAGGGATCAAACCTGCGTCTCATTATGCTTCCTGCAATGGCAGAGGGATTCTTTGCCACTAGCACTGCCTGGAAACCCTAGAAAACAATGAGGAGCCATAAAAAATAGAAAGTGGTTCTTAAGAAGCATAAAGATGGAGGCAAGGGCACCAGACTAGTTAGAATGAAGGTGCTTACACTTAGGAGCCATCAGGAATGGTGACAAGACCACTAGTTAGTGTCTGGCCAGACAAGTTATACATAAATCACCAAACATCTTCATCCTTCATTTTAATCTATGTACCCACGTATGAACCACAGAGTTTAAAAGCGTCACTCCTAAAAGATGCCTGTAGAAACTGATAAAACAGTTTCATCTGATTCAGGGGCTGCATATGGAGCCAATGTGTGGGTTTTGACAAAAGGCCAATCAATAACCACACAGTTCCATGTGGATGGTGGACTTTAGTCAACATGACACCGAGTTTCAGAAGCAACACTGTTGGGATGGTGAAACCTGGGCCTCTGGAGGCTTTTAGGGTGAGGAAATAAAAAGAGTGTCGTAATAGTCTTCAAATAATGTGTGTGGACTTCTTATGCTAAACTCTGAAAGAAGGCTGTCTTGAAAACGTTGATAGCTTTACATATGTCATTAACTGTTGCGAAGTTTGTGCAAAGAATAGCTTGGGTGTTTAGCTGTAGAACTTTTATTGTAATCCCAGTCTTTTAACACTGGCTTTTGCTATGGAGAAGCGATTCAGTTTTAAAGCATCCTTTGAAGTCCAGGCAGTCGACTCTAAGACAAAAAGAAAAAATACATAAACAAGCCCGTAGCACAGCGGTAATTAGTGCCCCCCCTCCACCCCCGGACAGGCTTCACAGGTAGACCCTTTGTTCCTCTGCGGGCCCTGAGAGGTAGAGTAGATAGTAGTGCATTTAATCAACTACTTGTGTATTCATCCTTTGAGATAACTGATAGATAGCTGCTCACCTACCTTAAGAATTTTGGGGGTGTGATACCACTTGGGTCTGGTATCAATTTTGCAATAAAAAATGGAGGAAAAAAAATGGGAACGTTGAGAGACGCTCTCAACTCTGTACCACTTGCCACCTAACACAGAGGATGCTGGGGGAAACACTGCTCAAAGAGACAGTCTTGACTCGAGATGTTGTCCAAGAGTTAAAGACAGCCCGCCGGCCCCTCCTGACCTCGCCTGCGTGGTTTCTAACACAGCAGAATGGAAAGGTGGTTCCTGCGGAAAGGCAGGTTACATAAGGCAAACACCTAGTGAGTGTGGATGAGGGTAAATGTCGCTTTATGTGTGTGAAAGCCATGCTCAATCCAGGGAAAGACTTGAACAGAAACGATTCATCCAGAAACCCAACGAAAGTAAACAAAGCCAAAGAATTGGAAATTTATGGCAGCTCATATAAATAATTTTAATTAAGACAATTCCCAAACCAACGGACCCCCAAGCCATATGTCTTCTGAGAAAAATACATTCACACTTTAAAAAAAAATTACATACTGTTTTGCTTCAAAGAGCAAATAAAATATTTAACACTTTAAGGCTTCTGTCATAACCCTAGACATCAAGCCTTCATGCTTGTACTCAAAATCTGTACTTGCTGGTCCTCTGATTTACAGTGTCCAGTGACTCTCACAGGCCAAATCTCACTAAATTCACCCAAATACTTTGATATTCTTCACAAGGATTTGTTGGCCCATACTGCAGTGTATTTTCATAACATTGAGAAATGAACTATTGCATATACATATCAGGGCTTCTCAGGTGGCACTAATGGTAAAAAATCCACCTGCTAATGTAGGAGACGTAAGAGACGCAGGTTGGATCCCTGGGTCGGGAAGTTCCCCTGGAGGAGGGC
Organism: Dama dama; assembly: GCF_033118175.1. Lineage (NCBI taxonomy): Eukaryota > Metazoa > Chordata > Mammalia > Artiodactyla > Cervidae > Dama > Dama dama. The sequence continues at coordinate 74,827,095 of NC_083705.1, forward strand.
ATGGCAACCACAGCAGTAGTGCCTGGAGAATCCCAAGGACAGAGGAGCCCGGTGGGCTACAGACCACGGGGTCGCGAAGAGTCAGACAGGACTGAAGCCACTTAACAGACACCTATAAACATGAAACCGGCCTATGAGATTTTGAGAAAAGCTCAGTGACTGGCGGCTCTCTTCATCCGTGGGTGGTTTTACAGATTGGGTTGGAAAAGCTCAGTTCGACACTTATGCGTGTGTTTTTTGCAATTATGGGCCATAAAGTCTGCTTCTGTGTCATCAAAGCAGAGATGACGACACCAGCAGTGTTTGTTCAGGGGTTTATTTAAGGAGCCCAGTAGGGAAATCCAGTCTGGATGAGCTGGGAGGCGCAGAACAGGGCATCTCCCTCCTGGGGTCAGAGGTGAGGCCAGCCCAGAGAAGGACCTCTCTGAGACAAACTTCTCTGGTTAAAGAAAATGCACGAAGTCCCCCCACCCCCACACAGGCCAGCCCGCTGCTTACCACACGGCTCTCTCTCACACGAAAAAGTGTTTCAACTCTTTTATTGGCATTTCCAGACAAGTCCATACTGAACTGTGTATTTTTTTTAAAAGCTGAGGTTTTGAGTTAAAAAAAAAAAAAAGTATTTTCCTTTCTGAAGCAGCCCACGTCCATGCCCAGGCCCTCCCCAGAGGTGGTCTTCCCCAGGGGGGAGCAAAGGAGCAGCTGCCCTGAGTGCCAGGCGGTGCCCGGGACCGGGAGCTCTGGGCAGGCGACCCCTGTCTCCCTGGGAGCCGGGACCACCTGAACGGCGCCTAAGACCAGGGATCCGCCGTCCTCCACGGGGTGCAGACAGACTTCAAAACGTTGCAATTAAGTGGGAGCTGCCAAGATTACAGGGCGATATTAACTGTCATTAAGCGATTTCTGTGTGAAGAAGGCGGGCGGGCCTTCCCACGTCGGCCTGAAAGGGCCAGAGCCGCGCGTCTGCAGGCACTTGGGTAAACACCGGTCCTTGTTGGGTGTATGTCTGACAGACAGGCCGCATGTATCACCTTTACGAAGACATCGACGTGGCTGCGTGCGCGGCGCTCCGAGTCCATCGACGTGGCTGCGTGCGCGGCGCTCCGGGTCCATCGACGTGGCTGCGTGCGCGGCGCTCCGGGTCCATCGACGTGGCTGCGTGCGCGGCGCTCCGGGTCCATCGACGTGGCTGCGTGCGCGGCGCTCCGGGTCCATCGACGTGGCTGCGTGCGCGGCGCTCCGGGTCCATCGACGTGGCTGCGTGCGCGGCGCTCCGGGTCCATCGACGTGGCTGCGTGCGCGGCGCTCCGGGTCCATCGACGTGGCTGCGTGCGCGGCGCTCCGGGTCCATCGACGTGGCTGCGTGCGCGGCGCTCCGGGTCCATCGACGTGGCTGCGTGCGCGGCGCTCCGGGTCCATCGACGTGGCTGCGTGCGCGGCGCTCCGGGTCCATCGACGTGCCTGCGTGCGCGGCGCTCCGGTCCGGCCTGTCCCGCAAAGCCGCAGGGCTCGCCCGGGGGAAGGGAGCGGGCGCCCCCGCCGACCGGCCGCCCAGAAATTAGCTCCTTCACCTGAAACAGTAAACTCTAAAAAAAGCTCTAAACTCCTGTTCACTAACGGGGAGGGGAGCGTTTGGTCTTGTCTCTCAAGCCCCACACGACCCTGGCAGGGGGACGGAGGCGGCCCCCCGGGAAGGCCCGGCAGAGGGCACCGCGCCTGGTCCGCTGGGAGGGCCCCTCTGCCCGCTCCGGCCGCTGCCCTGCCGAGTGTGACCTCTGACCTCACCGGGGCGTGGGCGGGGGCGCCTTCCCGCCGGCAGCCTCAGGGACCACGCAGCACCCAGCCGGCCGTCGGACGCACCCCAGACGGCCCGGGATGCCCGTCTGGGGCCGGCGAACACACGCTCAGGCACGGGACTTACCACTGCGCTGACTTCCAACGACCTCCGAAACGATTTGATTCCACTTTGGAGAGAACGGCAATCTATTTGTAGAACCGCGCGCAATCGTTTGGGGATTTAGATGGCCGGCTTCACGACGGGCACAAGACACTGCTGAAACTCTTCACAGCCGCGAGGTCTCCTAAGTGCGGTCTCGGGGCAAGGCACAGTGCCCATCCTCGCACGGAGTCGTTTAACCCAGCCACTAACGCAGGGTACTGACTAAGCCCACGTCCTGAAACCCCTGCTTTTGTGAGGGAGGCGGCCAAAGAGGAACCGGCTTCCTTGGACCACCAGGAGAAGCCATTTTTATCTTACTTCCGTTTTCTCCTTAGTATTCCACCCATGCCCTCCTAATGAGATGAAGATGAAAGTTTCCACGTTGAATACTGTGTTCTCATGCTCGCCACGCCTCAGGAGCTTCGGTGAATAAACAGCGGTATCAATGGGCCTCCAGGAAGGGCTACCTTCCGGGGCACGGGGTTTGTTGACGAAGGTCCTCTTGCGGCCCGTCCCTGGAGACTGGAGGCCAGGCGGCCGGGCCTCGAGATGGCCCCTGGCAGCCCCACTGCCTCCCGAGGCAAACCCAGAGCAGCGGGGGCACAGTCATCTGTGGCAGCCCCGACGCCCGCTCCTCCCAGACTCTGCTCCTCCTGCGATTTTCAGTGAAAATTAATGAAGTATATTTTCAGTCCCTTAATAGCCCCACTTTCACTGAAGAAAAGCTCTAACCCAGAAGCACCAACATTACCCTGTAAATCCACGACCGATTCTGGAAAAGGCACGTTTCCTCCTTGGCCTCTGCTGTTGCTGCTGCTAAGGCGCTTCGGTCGTGTCCGACTCTGTGCCTCCCGTAGACAGCAGCCCACCAGGCTCCTCCGTCCCTGGGATTCTCCAGGCAAGAACACCGGACTGGGCTGCCATTTCCGTCTCCAGTGCATGCCAAGTTGCTTCAGTCATGTCCGACTCTGTGCGACCCTATGGACAGCAGCCCACCGGGCTCCTCTGTCCACGGGATTCTCCAGGCAAGACTCCTGGAGGGGGTTGCCATTTCCTTCCCCCCTTGGCATCTGAGTCCCCACTAAACAGACACTCTTGCTTTGACATCTGCGTAAAGTCACACGGCCCCTCCCAGGGCCCCCACCTTGTGGTGGAAAAGCTATCATTCTTGGAATTGTGTGAGTAAACCAAACCAACTTTAAAACCATTTTCTTCCTCTTCGAGTCTACATAAAATATGTATGTGGTTGAAGGAAATAGAACTGCCCGGCCACATAAACTCAGACAAGACTTGAGATTTTGTGGTTTCATTTTCCAGGCAAGAGCTCCCATGGGAGGCCGAGAGGGAGCTGGGCACAGGGACAGTGGTCTGGAAGTGCAAGGCTGAGCCCGGGCAGGTGGTGTGGGTGCCTTTCTCCCTAATGAGCAGGAAGCGCGCTCTCTTTTTCGGGAGCCAGGAGCCTCTTGCCCAGAGGCCCCGGCCGTGCTCAAGCCAGCCTCACACACCCAGCTTCCCTCGAAGTTCACTCCCGGCTTGAGAAAACCAGAAAGCTCACCTCCAATTATCTCAAACCTGTTTCGAGCATCCCGTCCATCTGTAAGACAGCTGTGCAGACCACTCTCCCTCCGCGCTCTGGTGGGGACGGACCAAGTCCCTCCTGTGTGTCCTGAGCTGCCTTGGCCACGACACCAGCAAGAAAAGTCAGAAGGGACACGTGGGACAGCTGTGTCGGTGATGGTTTTGCTGAAGATGAGTCTTCCTTCATGGTAAGTTATAAAAGCATCGCCAGGGTCCTCATGAGGCCCGACAACACCCTGTGTGCATGTTTTCATAGCAAAGGCACCTTCTCGTCTTCCTCCAGTTGCTGAGTGAACTGTTACTGATCGGGTCGAGAGCAGGTTAGGAAATGAATACAAAGATAATGTTCTAAACTGTTGTTCTCAGTCATAGCAGCATGTGCAAAAATATGCTAGACGGTTCACTTGTGATAAGTATTTTAAGAAATGAAACTTTCAATTCTTCATGCAGATGAAAGGCATATCTTCATCCCGGGCAGAGATGCAAAGCTAACCCAGCCATGAGGGGATGATTGCAAAGGCAGGTGAGTTTATATAGACATGTGATAAGCTTGCGTGCTCAGTCGCATCTGACTCTGCAACCCCATAGACTGTAGCCCACAGGGCTCCTCTCTCCATGGAACGTCCCATGGCAAGAAGCAAGAATACTGGAGTGGATTGCCATTTCCTCTTCCAGGGGATCTTCCTGACCCAGAAATTGAATCCTCGTCTCTTGTGTCTCCTCTATTACAAGAGATTCTTTACTGCTTGAGTCATGAGGGAAGCCCCTTCTTTAGTCAAAAAGTGCACATATTTCCTGAGAATGCTGGTCTATCCAATGACTTTACATGGCATGCACAAAATAACTGTACTTTCTATTTCCAGACAATTAAAAAGACACTGTGTTAAAAAAAAATTTAGAAAACTTTAAATCTGCCTTTTTTTGCATTTATGTAACAGCTATCTATCTAGGTTGGTCATAACTTTCCTTCCAAGGAGTAAGTGTCTCTTAATTTCATGGCTGCAATCACCATTTTGGAGCCCAAAAAAATAAAGTCTGCCACTGTTTCCACTGTTTCCCCATCTATTTCCCATGAAGTGATGGGACCAGATGCTATGATCTTAGTTTTCTGAATGTTGAGCTTTAAGCCAGCTTTTTTTACTCTCTTCTTTCACTTTCATCAAGAGGCTTTTTAGTTCTCTTCACTTTCAGCCATAAGGGTGGTGTCATCTGCATATCTGAGGTTATTGATATTTCTCCCGGCAATCTTGATTCCAGCTTGTGCTTCTTCCAGCCCAGCGTTTCTCATGATGTACTCTGCATATAAGTTAAATAAGCAGGGTGGAAAGTTATGACCAACCTAGATAGCATATTAGAAGGCAGAGACATTACTTTGCCAACAAACGTACATCTAGTCAAGGCTATGGTTTTTCCAGTGGTCATGTATGGATGTGAGAGTTGGACTGTGACGAAAGCTGAGCGCCAAAAAACTGGTGCTTTTGAACTGTGGTGCTGGAGAAGACTCTTGAGAGTCCCTTGGACTGAAAGGAGATCCAACCAGTCCATCCTAAAGGAGATCAGACCTGGGTATTCATTGGAAGGACTGATGCTGAGGCTGAAATTCCAGTACTTTGGCCACCTCATGTGAAGAGCTGACTCATTGGAAAAGACCCTGATGCTGGGAAGGATTGGGGGCAGGAGGAGAAGGGGATGACAGAGGATGAGATGGCTCAGTGGCATCACCAACTCAATGGACATGAGTTTGAGTAAACTCCAGGACTTGGTGATGGACAGGGAGGCCTGGCGTGCTGCGATTCATGGGGTCACAAAGGGTCGGACACGACTGAGCGACTGAACTGAACAGCTATCTATGGAGAAAATTCCAGAAGGCCATGCTGCTGTGTTGAGTGTTAGCTGAGACACAAACTTGGACAAGCTGTGTTTTCCTCCATCAGAATTAAAATCATACAAACATCACACACACGTGCTTATGGAACCATGTATGTAGATCATACGAGTCTGTACATATAAGTGCCAGCAGAGGTTATTTCTGAGTTTGGAATTACGGGTGATCTTCATTTTCTTTGTTTTCTCTTTCCTTGTCTTATTACTTTCCATGAAGAATAGTTAATAAGTTATTTGACGTGAAAGACCTAGTGTTCACCTGCACTAGGAACTGTTAATAAACATTGCCCAGTAGTTACAATCGATCCTGTCATAACCCAGCCCAGCACGGAATGGATCTACACATAAAACGAGGCAGATAATTATCTTGGAAACACACATAAACTGCACTGACGTACTTAACCTAGGACACCTCTTTCTTTCAATGCCAGCCGGATAACTGAATTTCAGTGTAGTCCTAAAAAATATTAGGATAAATTGAAATCAATTATATCCGTCAAGGGATGAGCAGGATATGGGTGGGAAAAAAAGCACATTTTAAGAGGAGAGTAAAGAGGGAAACAGCACAATAAATAGTACCTTGGGCGTGTGGTTCTGTGCCAATGAGAGTGGGAGGCTGGAGATGGAGGCAAAGGGGCAGTGTCACCCGAGGCCATCTGGTGCCGCCCAGAGAGCGCATCACGGGCCCAGTTCCCATTGGAAAGCGGCGCCAGGCAGCGGGATACTGGAAACTGGGCCTGGGTGCGAAGGGCCTGGGTGCGGAGGGCCTGGTGAACGGAGGGCCTGGTGAACGGAGGGCCTGGGTGCGGAGGGCCTGGTGCTCGGAGGGCCTGGGTGTGGAGGGCCTGGGTGCGGAGCCAAGGGGTTCCGCGTGAGGTGACCTTGGGGAGGTCGCCAAGCTAGTGAGGGCCGTCACATACATACGCAATTTCTTCTTAAAACCATCTTCTTCCCCCATTATCTCCGAGCCTATTGATGACTTTTTATTTTCCAATTTAACTTTCAAATGTTCCTTAAGTATTAAGTTTTTAATTTTTAAATTTTCCATAAGTATTAAGTCCTTAGAACAATGCTCACCAACTTCAGAACAAAATAACTGAAATTCCAAAACCAAATTAAAATGATCAGTCATCAAAAGTGACCTGAATAAGCTGATTCTCCTTTCTCATATTTAAGAATATTCTTAATGCACGAGCTTCATACACTTATGCTTAAATATGTTCCTCATTTTCTTTCTTAACATTTAAGTGTGTTCTCTCTTTTCTCTTCTCTTTTTATTCCTCTATCTACTTGGATTCTGGAGGGAAAAAAAATAAACTGGAGTGACAGACCGTATATTTTAATTGTTCACCAACACCAGGAACTGTTAATAAATGTTGCCCAGCAGTTACAGTCGAACCCATCTTAACCCAGCCCAACACAGAATGGACCTACACTTAAAACAAGGCAAATTAGCCCTCTTTCTTCCAAGGCCAGCCTGATGACTGAATTTCATATTATCCTACAAGCAAGTTAGGACAAACAGAAGTCAGTTGCATCAGTCAGAGGATGAGCAGCACATGGGGAAAAAAGTGCACTTTAAGAAGAAAGTACATGAAAAGCAGAACTGCTGTGGTAGCAAAGGCTTTCAAACACTGAGTTTGCTTAAACATTTTAATTCCAAGAAAATACACTTAATTTTAAGCAGGTATACATGCTGACATTCACGGACAGCTTGACGTAGGCCCCAGGTACAGAGAGCGAAAATTATTGTTTCAAAGTAGAAATGCAAGGTACCTTTGAGATATCTGTAAAAATCTCCCTGGGGACCTGCCCTCCAGGGCCAGGCTGTCAGGAAAATTCCAAAGCACAAGCTCCCTCCGTGTGGTTGCCCCTGGTGGCCTTCCTCTGCCTCGCCACCTACATTACTTTCAATCCAGTCAAAAGGTTTCTAATCCCTTTTACTTCTAGATGTTCTTAGAGGAAAATCACATATTTATACAAGCTTTATATAGCTTTAAAACTCAATGCATAATGCATGTTGAAATGAATAAGTTGCAATTTTACAAAAGAATAACCTAAAAGACGTATGGGGTATTTAAATAGTGTTGTTTAATCACAAAGTATGGTGTATTTTATGCTGTAATCTCATTTAAATCATATAATGAATGCAATAATGAAAATTAAAATCCCAGTTTGCACGACTGTGCATGTGATTTTAATCCACACGTGATTTTAAATAGTATTTCCTAGGAATCTATCCTTTCATTTGGTGAAACTTGTTTGAGGGCTCAAAACTAAGTATTTGGTTTCATGATGTCAGATGTTTGCCTTGTTAGAAGAGGACTTATCACCTCCCCCCATTCTCACAGACTATATAAATAGTAATAATTTTTAAAGGGCAGAGATCGTGCTAATAAGTTTTGCTACATTTCTCCTTTCAGATAAAAACCTGATTCTTGGAGTCAGGCTGAGAATAACAAAGAATAACTAAAAATAATTCTGACAAAGCAATGGATTCAGACCAAAGTAACAAGGAAATAAACTCCTGGCAGTTTATGTTGAGATCATGTATCTTGCCCTGCATATTTGGTTTCATATTATCACTATTTTAGCCACATTCCTGTTGGAAAACCAAGAATTACAAATTTCAGCATTAAAAAATCAACAGCAGTAAGCTTTTGGGGACATGAGTGACCAGCCCATCCACACCTCTTTAGAAGTGGAGCCATTCAAGGCCGTATTTATCATCTCTTAATTGTAAACCATTAACTGAACACCTATTACGTTCAAATCATTTTAATATACATTATGGAAGATTGAGGCCATACCTTTTTCATGAGCATAAAATAAGCTGCTTGTGCCAAAGAATGAACTTGAATCATGTGGTCAACAATCGAGTTACACAACTTTCGGTATTTTTCAGGCACAGAGGAAAACTGAGTCATAAATCTATGGTCTGACAATTTTGAGAAATAAAATGATGGAGTTTTTCTCTTTTACTGTTTTTATTTTTCTTCTCTTTTAGGTACACATAGCATCCACCCTTTCAGAACACGATTTCTCTCTTTTCTTCAGCTTCAGAGAATAAATAATTTCCTTTCCACAATCAGACTGGACTTTTCAGTCCCAGAGGGGAATCGGAGTTGTTCTGAATGATGCTCCCAGATGAACAGAGGGATGTCCACGCTTTATCCTCATCCTCTACATGTCCACGCAGGGCCCCACACAGAGGGCGCTGGCAAAGATGCCAGCCAAGGGCACCAGGTTCAGGGAGGCGCCCCCTCCCTCCTCTCATTCTTGCAGTGCTTATTGGCAACATCAAGGCCATTTTGTAGAAAAAGAAAAAAAAAAAAAAAGAAGAGCAAACAGTTCAGAGCATACGGTGATGCAGGCGTATAAGATTTTCAGTGTTAGCTACACACCAGGCTGATGCTTCTAGTGAGGTTAAGCTTGGGTTTTGTTCATTTATCTTTCGTTTTAAGAACATCGGGGGGCTGGGGTGTGGGGGGTGGGCCCTGGGTAACTTGGCTAAAGGACAGTGAATAAATAACAAAGGCTCTGATTGCCTCCTCCCATCCCAGCCCAGTGCAAGGAACAGGAAAGAGACAGCACAGTCTCAGATCAATTCTGTGAGCTGGAGAAGAGGGAAGAAAATAAAAGTTTGACAGGAATTTATAAATACAGCCTTGGTTAAGTAGATCATCACTCATAATACCATTAAATCTATTTCAATAAACAAAAACATGCTTTCCTTATTCCAGGAATTCTTGGTGAAAGGAAAACATTATGTGAAAAATAAAGTGTTATTGCAAACACAGTTAAAATCTGGAGTGAGGTTTTGAATAAACAAATTAAATTGCAATGGAATATAGTGTGCCTTCGAGCCATTTCTTGACAAAACAGTCATCTTATTTACACGCTTCACAATACCCCACCATGGATGTCGAAGGGAAGCAAAAAAAAAATAAGGAGAAAAATAATTAGCATATTAATCTTTTTTATGCCGCCATCTTTCAGATCCAGAAGACCATGGTGTAATTTAAATCTAAACGCTTTCCTGGCATTAGAATTCATTTTGGATGGGTCAATTGTTCCATAATAAAGGGATAGAAGGTGTACTTCATGCAAGAGATTTATGTTTGCCATTTGTTCATATTCATGTGCTACTGAATACCTCAATTCAAATGGTGATGGCTGCTGCTATCAGCTGAGCGCCAGCCACACAGATCAGTAACCGGCAGCAATGAATTTCATTTGCAGGACAAAAAATACGGCGAAATTAACTCCAACAGTTTATTGATTTTTGCTTAACAGAAGCCAGTATAACAGCTCTATTGCCCTCATAATGATTAGTGACAAAAGTTTAATTAAGCAATTATGAAGCCAATAATAGAGTTGTCTGGCCCGCGCCGCGCCCGTGCGCGCAGGACTTATCTCCCCGCTGCACATCAGAGCAGCTGGAATGTGCTTGAGGAGATTAATGCGGGGGAACACAGACGCCTGCTTTAATTCTGCCTCGCGATGCCGTTTGAATGGAGCCGGGAACACAAGCTCCCCTTTATCAAATTACAAGTCCGCTTTTCATGAATATGTAGTCTAAAAAAAAAAAAAATCGAGTTGTGGCTTCAAGGTGTAATTATAAAGACATACAACAAAAATGACACACAATTCTGTCTTAGTAATCCCTGCTATGAAATATGCATGATAATGTATTACTGAATAAAGACTTAACAACGTTCTAAGAGGCTTTGCCATTGTACCGTTATCCAAACAATTGGCAGCCTTTTCCAAATGTTACGGGAGATACTGTCTGACCTTACAATTTTTTTTTTCTTCCTCTTAAACGTATTGTTTCAAGCTTACGGCCTGGTGATTCGTCCAGAATGCCATGAAACCCGTCTTATCTGTTTGTAAGGATGCCCAATTTATTATGTAGGCTTAAATATGTTAATGTAAAAATGTGAGCTCCTTGCGCATTCATCATCTCGTGAAATATACGCTCTGTCCTGGGCACCTGGAGGCGCGGACGCATCTCCGCCCGGAGACTCGTGCCTGCACCCCCTGCAAGAATCTTGCTTCGTGCACATTCAGAATACCTTCACTCCAGAGAAAGAATCGTCTTTTTTTTCCCCCCTGCTTCTGAAGCACCAAAGACTCTTGACCGATTCTCGCCTTTTTTCTCTTTCTCCAGAAAAAGAAAAGGCCTTGCCGTCTCCCTAAAGAAAGGAGTCACTTATCTTCACTCCCCCTCGCAGAGACTCGCTTTAGAGGTGGAAGTAAAACCAGCACATACTTATGTAGGTAAATACAGGGGGCTGCAAATCCCATTTTCAGACTTTACATGTGACAGCCTGCATCGCGACAGTGCATTTAAGAAAAAGGGAAAGCAAATTCACCCGTGAGTTTTTTGCCACTAATAAAATGTGCCTTGTCCCAACTAGAACAAGTGATTTGATCAAAACCTCCCCTGAAAAAAGACATTCGTCTTTCTGGGACCTGCCGGCAACAGTCGCTTCCGCACACAGGCGGCCGCTGGAGGAAAAGTCAGCGAAACGTTTCCGGGCCCCTCTCCACTGCCCAGCAGCTGCCCGAGTGGAAGGCCTGGGTCCCCAAGACAAGCCAGGGCCGCCCCGGGGGAGCTTGGCAGTGTGGCGGGGTCCCCCCACCCCCCGAGCTCAGGGCCGAGGCACCCACAGGGGCACCTCTCCCCGCAACAGGCAGCAGGCATGAAGGTGCGGAGATCCTTGGGGGGGGGGGGGGGTCTCCATCCCCAGGGTCTTCTCTTCCCCCGGAAGAGCGAGTGTCTTTTATCTGCGGCGGTCATCAAGGTTGGGGGGTGGTGGCGGATGGCACGAGTCTGTAAGCCCATCCAGGGATGGATAGGGACCGAAGCTCCTGGTGGCGGCCGGAGAAGGGCATCAGACGACAGGCTCCCCTTCCCTCCCAACCCCGACCAGCCAAGTCGGAGCGATTTCAACCTCCCGGAAGATAAAGCTGCTTTGGAAGCTGCTCCGGGTCAGTGTGAAGCTCCCTCCACCCTCAGAGAAGGTGTCTGTGTTTGAGCCAGCCAGTCCAAAGGTCCACGGGAAACGTGGACAGAGCGGAACTCACCTCTCCATTTTTCACCTCCTCCCAGTTTTTAACCAGGAGGCTTTTCCCTTCCTATTCCCACTGTTACCAAGAAGGTGATTTTTAGGCTGTTTCTATCACTCGCTTCATCCCCACCCTCCCAGACAGGAATATCCAAAGACTTAACTGAAAAAGAAGGCTTTAAAAAAAAAGAAAAACTGTCCCCTTGACATTCATTAAAGATGGTTCCACCTGTAAAAAAAAAAAAAAAAAAAAAAAACCTGAAAGAAAAGCCCAGGATATTAGAAAGAAAATGTTATTCTTCTGTGTGGTTAATTGCTAGAAATTTCAAAATCAGTTCCACAATGACTGAGCCTTTGAAAGCCTAGCCGAGCCTTTTCTTTAAAAAAGGGGGAATGGAAGTGCCCTCCCGCTGCCCATATGAAGGCCTTCCCCCAGGACAATTAGTAATAGTCCCTTACATGGATGAATTTTAGGGACAAAGATTAAATTAGAGTAAGCTTTGAAATCCTGCCTACTCAAAATAACTGTGGCTGCATTTTCATCTTTCTCAAAAATCAGAATATCAAGAATGAACGGTCCTTCTGTGTCTGTAACTTTCGCCAGCTTCCGATGGCTCGCTTCATTTGGTTGTTGGATTTGGAGAGATGAAATAATAGATCTGCTTTCCTGAAGCCTGCTCTGCAGTGCGGCAGGTCAAACTTTGCATGCTTTCTGAAGCTTCTGTAGGCTGGGGTGGCCTTGTTTGAAGCACAGTTGGCTCGCCTGGCACTGCGCACACATCTGCACACCCCCCGCCCTGCCCCCCGCCCCAGAATCAACGTTTAACCGTTTGATAATTAGCTCAGCCCCACCTGTGACAAGTTGTGAACTGTTCAACTACAGAATGCCATCTTAATTCTTCTTTCCTGAGAGGCCTAACACTAATTCACTTGTTCTGGAGACCCAAAATGATGTCAGTAATTAAGTCAAGGAAGCTCGCACGTGAACGTGTTATTTTGACAACAATACAGAGAAGAGCGGGTGCCTGTGATGTGGAGTTTGCTGGGGGCATTTTCGGAACAAACGCGGGAGTCCCGCACACAATGGGGAGGCAGCCAGGCCCTTCGCAGAGTGCGCCAAGCGTGCACGCCAGTTAGGTACCAGGGCGTCAGGGCACAATTAAAAACCCAGGCGCATCCATTTCAAAATGAGATCGCCTGTCATGTGACAAAATTGTCCTTTCTTCCCGATGCATCTGTTTCTCTCTGATTTAGCTGGGAAATAGCGTGAAAGCCTTCTGCCCCACTGCTGGAATCAACAAAGAGCTCTTTCTGGCTTTCTGGGTGTGGGCGAGACATCTATCTAGCGAACTTCTTGTGTGCCTGCCTGTTTTTGTCCTGCCTGCCTCTTTTTACACATTTTTTGTTGTTGTTGTTTGAGGTTTAGGGTTGCCAAGTGATGATTAATGGCAATTTGCCCTTATTAGCAAAGGCTTCTAAAAGCAGAATGACAGTTTTAATTTTACATATTCCATCCATCACTGTGCCAGATGAAATGCAAAAACCATTCACCTTTGCATATTCACTGAATTTTTGCGCCGTGTGGTTGGGATGGTAAGATGAGCCTTAAATCTGCAAATTAAATATTAGATGCCCCCTCTAGTAATACATTAAGCGTGATTGGCTTAGGGGGTGCCGACAAGGATGTGACAGAAATGATATCAACCCCATATGCCTGCTCTGAGGTTTGCTCGCCCATATTTTATTGTGGAGACTCGCGGGTGAAAAATACAACTGTTTGCTAATAGGACTCTCATCCCGTCTGGGGCCTGATTTCCCGTTTTCCGTAACTCACCGTGATTACTTTTTTAGCAGCGCTCACTTTCCAGCTGATCCTCCTCTAGTTAGGCAGCATTAATGACACTTCAGTCATCCCGGCTTTCAAGCCGAGTCCTTCCACGGCGAACAGAGAGTTGACATTTCCTGACATTTTCCCAACTAATTACAGGACAAATAATTAAGCATGTTCTCGTATGTAACAAATGAAGGCAAAAGCGTGTGTCAGGACGCGTGATTGATGACACTCCGGGAGACTTTATCTGATGGGTCCTGCCATGCGGTGGTGGGGAAGCAAATTTATTAGAATGAACAATGCAAATTCTGAGTCATCTTATCCAGTTACGCGCCAAAGCTATATCCATGTCAAGGTGAATGTGACAATGAAAGCAAAATATTTGCATTTTGTGGAGCAGGTTGAAGGGGAAATCAGAGCGGGGAGATGACAGGCCTAATTATTTTGGCTCATACAGGCTGGGACAGCTGTTTCTGGTGTCCTGAACAAGGCTGTCACACAGGTAACTAAATAGGTCTGCATATAAGTCTGTATCCAACACTACTGAGATGTCTACCACTAATGACCAACGCTAATGTTACTGCCATCCCAGAAAAACAGAAAATGTGTCAACGTGCACCCTCTGTATGGCAGTCAACATTTCGCGACATAATTACTTGTTAGTGAATTAATTCCTATCTGTCAGTATCTATGCCGGTGTCATTTTTAGACCATTACAAAATTATGCCATCACTATAGCAACTGCGAGCACAGTTAAAAGGCGAAAGAGTTCAGATACCCAGGAAAAGTGCCTAGTGAGGCAGGAGATAATGTAAAACCTGAGCCCTCACGTTCCTGCCCACCATCCTAATTTTCTTTATCCGGATTACGTGTTTGATCAATGGTGATGAAACAATAATTCCAGGTTTCCCATTTTAATCCGCGATTTGCATTTTCGGTAATTAAAACCACAGTCTGCCGGAGCAACTCTCTGAAAGGAGGGATCTCCCTGAACTCGAGTCGATTAATTGGGCGCGCAAGGTGCCGGGGGACCCACGTCCCAGGCGGGAGCCGTGTGCACACGGGCACACACGAGGGAGCACCACACTCCTCCTTCTGGTCGACAAGGGGTTTCCACAGAGTCTGCATCTGGATGTCTCCCTGCTTCCTTCTGCTTTTCTTTGTGCGGGTTCCTGTGCCCCTCCGCGGCCATACTGGGCTTTCAGCTTCCTCCCCACTTAGCAATTCAAGATGCCATCACATTAGTGCAACAACTCCTGGCTTTATTCAAATCAAGACCCTACAGGATTCAGATACTGTCTGAGAACAGTCAGCAGCCTTTTGGACCCTAAATGCCCCTGGAGAAAGACATTTTAAGACACACACACACACACACACACACACACACACACGCACTCAAGCACGCACGAGCTATTATGTAACCAACAACAAAAAAATGAAATAATTTTCTAAAACCCTTGAAATTTTAAAGAGGGAATTGTAAAATCTGAATCTACGGCCACTGATTTTTTAAAAAAATTAATTAATTAAAATGTTGCCAGGCTGAAAGTGAACAGCTCCACTAAGCTACCCACATAAATTCATCATGTTTGTCTGGAAAACAAGGTCACTTCTGTTAAGTGCGAATCTCTCACTGGTAAACTTGAAATGATGCATGGCAGACATACAGCTCAAAATGACATCGCTGGGCCCCTGGGATTCAGTGAGAAGGTTAAAGAAGCGAGAAGTTAACGGACAGAAAGAGACAAATCAAGTTCTTTAGACACCCTGCTCTTTTGTTAAGCAACACCCTTAAGTTCTCTGATGGTGTGGGCTTATTTTGAATGTCCTGTAATGCAGTGGGGTGGCGGTCATTGGGATGCGTTTACTTGCGTGTTATCGGGTGGAATGTTAATGATACAGGTGGGGAGAGATGGACAGCAGAGGGTAAGGACCGTGCTAATGTAAGTGCCAGCGGTGAAGAAGGAAGCGGAGGAAGTGGGAGACACTCGAGAGGCTGTGCCCATCAGGACCAAAGAAACAAACCGCATGCCAGCTCCGGCCCTCAGAACGCATCGTCCGTTCTCGGCTCTCTAAGACCCCTTCTGCAGGATGCCACGTCGCCTGGCCACCTCTGACATGTCGGGCAGGCCGGCAGCACTCAGGGCATTTCTGTTAACCGGGGGGCAGCCTGACGTTCGGGGTCGTCTCTCCTAAGGCGAGAGGGGAGAGGTTTGATCAGGCTCTACTTAGCAAGGTGAAGCCAGCAGTGAATCCCGAATGGGCAGAAATCAATAATTTCCCCGGAAGGGTCTTTGCAAGCACTCCCTCCCGACAGAGCCATCGACAGCGCTTAGTACAAAGGCGACAAAGAACCGCAAGGTCTGTTCTGCAAGAGCATCTGATTCTGCGTCTTTCTGTGGACAGTTCGGAGGACCGCAGAGCAGCAGCCTGCCTTCCTAACCCCGGTTCACGGAGCCCTGAGCCCCGGAGGGTGGGCTTCAACGTGTCTGAAATTTATTTTTCTTAAATCCCACGCATAATGAGCAATCCCAAACCCATCCATTTTAAGCAAAGCTATCTACCATCTGTCATTTGTGGAAGAGTTGTTGGGGATGGACATCAAGACAGTGGACATAGTCATCCACCCTCTGATTACGTGGTGGGTTTTCGGCCATGCAAATAAAGCCGTATCTTGATAGAGACTGTATACAAATTTGATACAAGCCACCAATGAGATAGTTTCTGTCTAATGATCCCAGTCAGTCTAATTAATGTATTCTGCTACATCACATTTTAAGAAGTGACCATTGTGTAATACACTTTGAAATATGCACAAGCTAATGGGATAAGATACAAAAATTATTATGCTGACAGTAAATCATATTACATTCCTAATAAGCATTAACTAGATAACTAGGTCAAAGCAGTATTATCTTAATTGATTTTTCAAAAGAAACCTGACAGAAAAATGTCAATGCTCGAATATTTCTTCATGCATCATTAAAACAAGATTGGCTTTTAACAAAAGAAGAACCCTTCACAGAATTGATTCTTGCTTCGGGCTGCCTGCAAGTGAGTGTATTACATAAAAATCTATACAGGATATTAAAACAACACCGCTCTGCAAGACAGTTACAATTAAAAGCTGACACCCCCCGACGTGTCGGCCGCAGCGGGCTTGCCAGCGAATATGGGAAAGATTCCCTCGCCAGCGCGACCGATGCAGGAGAAACTGACAAATCCGCTCTTGGAGGAAAGAGGCTGGTTAGAGGGGTTTCTAATTAAATCAAGACAGCCATCACTTGTCTGCTTCACAACTGCATAGTTATTAAACAGTCACACAGACGTCTTGGGGAACCCCGTCTGCATTACCTGGGGTCTTTTGCGGGGGCATGCACCTGTGATTCCCCACCTACCCATGCCACCTGTTATGGAGTGCCAAGCAGGGGCTGGATGGTGAGCACTGCCTTGGACGGAGGAAATGTGCCTCTCATGTCTGGGAGGCCAAGTTGTCCGTGGACTTTGTGACTCATAGGGGTTTGCTGTGGGAGGTGATGGCTCTTCCGCGTCTCAGGCAGTAAGCACGGGCCTTGCCACCCTGCTCACCCGCCCTCCTCACGTCCCCAGTCCTTCCTGCCTCCCTTCCCCACTCCCAGTCCCTGTGGGAAGAGCCTGGTGGTGAGCCCAGCCCAGGACTTGGGTCCGAGTAATCTGAGCTGAGATCTTGCTGCTTTGCCTCCTAGGAAACTGTTTCCATGTCTTTAAAAGGAGGAAAGTGGGGCTTAGCTTTAAGGACTGCTGAGGAGTGGTAGCGGTGATGGACAGAGAGTGTGGGCCACGTGGTTGGACCGTACATGACCCTTCCTGCTGCTTCCCAGTGTGGTCCAGTGACTGTGTGGATGGGGCACCATTGCCCAACTTCTCAGGGCAAAACCTCCCAGTTCACCTCCAGACTCAGTTCCACGTCTCACTTTCCCCCCGCCGACCCACCGTGTTCCTCCCAAAGCCTAGCTGCCCATATGCCCTCACACGGCCCCCCACACCTAGAATCTTCTCATCTGCTTCCCATTCTGTTGCCATTCTGTCTGGTTCTCACTCTCTGTCAGGGCAGGCGGTCCCCTAACTTCCCAATCCCCAGGTGGGATTCAGTGTTGATCATTTAATAGTGATCATTCTTTTCCTCATCAAAGAAGGAATTTGGGTCTTGTACAAACATCTACTCATCCTCAAGAGTCTGCCCGTAACAGCCAAGACTCAGTAGTTTGGCAAGTTCAAGAGCAGGGAAATTTTGGCATTTATTTCTTAAGGACTTCCAGGTTTTATTTCTAAGGGACTCCAAGTTTCTTAAATGAAACTGTATTTTAAAAGCATGAAACCTTTTACAAAGCTCTGTCAAGTTTAAATTTGCCTCAAGTAAAATGCAGCAGAGAAAAGTCAAGTATATTTGTACTAAAAATCAAGTGGAGTTTTAATTTATTTTATTTTTAAATTAATACATAGAAATATTGGCAGGTTCTTTATTCCTCAAAGCATATTTGTTGAATAGGGCTCACATATCTTTACTTGTTTTGGGTTTTATTCAATTACTTTTTGAGTTAGACTTTGAGGAACCTTTAAAAGTACTTGGACTTTAAAAAGGAAAAGGCCAATTAGCGAAAGTCTATAGCTTGATCACTTCTGTTTAAAATGTGTATATTTTTTAACACACATATTATGCACACATATTTATCATATAGTAGATGTATCTGTGGTTTATTGGATACATTATCATCAATTTATCACCCACATGAAGTTTTTTTTTCCAGTAATGTAGATTTCTAGTTTAATTTTGATTTAATGGAATACCTTCCACATTTGTGACCACATTTCTCAGAAAGCTTCAAGAAGTAGCATACAACTACAGTTGGCCTGAGTTACTCTGCTGTCCCAAGTGATTAATTCAATTTTATAAGACAAACAAGACCTCTTTACACTAAGAAATTGAGTAGTGATATTTCATATCTAATAAAATATATGGATAAATGATATTAACTTGTACCTGGGTTCACACTTCCATTCTTAGATAATTTTTTTCTAATTTTAATGAACATTTTTTTCTAACTTTTTTCCCTAACTTTTCTAATTTTCATGAAGGGGATTTAACACATGAACATGAGTTGAACAGTCTTAAAAAGTAATCATTTTCACTCAAGGCTAGTTGTTACTTTATTTAAACATACTCATAATCTAAAAGCTTCAGCATAAAGCAAATTAGACTGATTACTTGATAGCTGATGAGTATTAGTTTGTCTCTTTCAAGATGACAATAAATATGGGAATTACTGTTGATTCGATGGCAATCTCATGATAAATAGATAAAGCACATTTAGAACAATGATAAATTGAAGTATTAGTTAATGTTGCATAAACATGCTCCTCCAGTTCGCTGGATACTGTTATCTGTTCTAGACATAGAGTTAAGATTTTCATTTATAAATAAGAAAATTCCCATGTTTTAGATTTTAAGACTTTTGAGTTATTGTGGAGAATGTTGTCCTAAAAGTCAAAATTGGATTTTGAGAATTTAAGATTAAGTTTCAAAGGATAAATGCACAAATTTTATGAAACAGACAATAGACTGAGGATTCTGACAAAAAATGTAGTGGAAAATGAATTGGTATCTTCTCATTTTAAACATGAAGCGTGGATGAAATACAACTGGATAGACCAATATGGCAGACCTCAAAATAGAAAAAAAGTGAGATCTCCAGTCCATACAAAGTAAATTAAAATACAAAGCCAAAGTTACAAGTGGGGGCACTTTTGTGGAAGTGACCTGGGAAGGCATTAGACTCTGATACAGTTCAGAGCCCAGAGCATGGACTTCACAGCCCCCTCCTCTGCCATCGGCACAGGAGGAAAGACCACTCAAAACAGAGAGCGGACTGGACAACCTGTCACTCAACCCAGACCCTGACAGGACCATTCATTAGATGACCAGGCTGGGGAGCGAGGAGGGGACAGAACCTCCAGTTCACTGTTTCAGGAAAGCAGCAAGGAAGCTTGTCACTGCCCCTGGAACTACTTAGAATCACTTCCTTCCCAAGGAAAAAAAAAAGAAAATCCCATGTTGTCACCATGACTGAGTGGGTGGAGGGTTAAACGTTGTAAAACTCGTTTTGTACAAGATTCCCAAACTGATCAAGTGAAAACATGTTTACACACTGCTGCAACTCCCGGAGCCTCTGGTGAACACATCATTGTCCTGTAAGGATATTTCCACAATCCACGCTGTCAGTGAGGAAAAGGAAGATAAACTCACAGTAAAAATTACAAAGCAAACAAATATAATGGCTGAAAGTCAAATGGTACTCCAAAGTAATTAAAAGTGTCAATAAATAAGCAGTCTGAAACAGATACATAAACACATAAAACATATACACTCAAAGTTATGATAGGTATAAGAAGGGATGGAACAGTCTTTTTAAAAAGGACACTAAAGAGAAGGAAATAGTTTTAAAAAACAAAACTTCTAGAAATGAAAAATATAATATTTGATATTGAAAACATAAGGACAACTTTAAATTAGCTCCTGAATGAATAAAAGTGACTAGGCCTTGGTCTCTCCCTATCAAAGTAAAGAAGAAATAATCTAAAGAAAAATGCAAATCATTCAGAGTCTCCACAACGGTTAATGAACAGGATCTGGTATTCACTCAGAAAGTACCAAGAATGCAGGAAATGAATATTATGCAAAAAAAAAAAAAAAAAAACTTATGAGAAAAAAGATTATAAGACTCAAAAGTAATCAAGACCTTGAAGCTGTAATTTAGGGACTCTAAAATAAATATAACATCTTCAAGAAAATTTTAATGGACAAAAATATGATCAATAAATGGAAAATTTTACTAGAAAGTAAACTCATAAAAAGAAAGAAGAAGAAATTGTATAACTAAAAGCATAATATTAAATGTTATTACTGAATTGATGGGTTTAAAGCAGACTAAATGGAGAGAAGAGAGTTAAATAAGTAAAACATGGGTCAGTGGAAATACCTGCACCAAAACTCAGAGAAAGAGGGATCTTAAGAAAATAGAGAAAAATGATAAAACTACAAATAAGACACAGTGACAAAGACTAACATACATGTAATTAGAGACTTAGAAAAGAAAAAAGAGGCAAAATATATATATATTTGCAGAGATAATGACTAGCAATTTTTTTCAAACTTATGACAAACATGAACCCACATAACAAACATGAGCCCACATATTCAAAATATCTAAAGACAACAGGCAGGATAAATACCAAGGCGTCCATACATGGGAACACCATAGGTGCACTGCCACAAAGATTCAGAGAAAAGTCTCCCTACAGCACCTGTGGCTGACTCCTCACAGAAATGATGGAAGGTGGAGGGCTATGGAATTGTGCATCTAAACTGTCCATCTAAATTGCTGGAAGAAAATAATCACAAAATTAGAATTCTACAACCAACCAAAATGACCTGCACAAATTAAAATAAATATATGCACAGATAAACATAAAGAACATAGGAAATTTACCGCCAATAGATATATGCAAAAAAAATACTAAGAGGAGGTTCTTTTTGGTAAAAGAAATACAATCTAAAATGGGAGAATGCCAAAAAGGAATAATGTCAAAAAGTTTATAAATGGGATAAATATAAATTAGTATCACTGATACACTAAAAGATAT
Organism: Dama dama; assembly: GCF_033118175.1. Taxonomy (NCBI): domain Eukaryota; kingdom Metazoa; phylum Chordata; class Mammalia; order Artiodactyla; family Cervidae; genus Dama; species Dama dama. Next base: position 74,848,081 of record NC_083705.1, read on the forward strand.
TGATGATTATATTGTATATATGGTAATAGGCATAGTTTTTTTTAAGTATAATCAGTAATTAAATAAGTGGTTATGTATGAATAAGTGAGAATTACTACACTGGAGGACAGAAGGAAATTACAGAGAAGGTATCCCAGAAAAATAAATAGATAGAGAGTATAAAATAGACATTGAGAGATTAAATAATATACTTAAAAATCAGACTGAGGAATCTTCATATTGTCTCACCAAGGCTAGGAGGAAATTAATATTTATTACTTCAATGTAGTAAACCTGAATATAGAAACAAGAAGTGTGATGGGAAAAAAAAATGTTAAGCAAACACATTACTGAATAGATAAATTATTAAAAATCATTTTTTAATTCAATTATTATTTATAGAATTAGTCATGTGTGAGTTAAAAAACAATATGGAAATAGCATAACAACAAAACATCTTTGAAGATAAAAGAAATGATCAGTTAAATATTAAACATTTGTTCATGAAAGAAATGAAGTTAATCATAAAATTAACATAAAACTATTGATTAATTGTATATACTAAGAAAATATTTTCATTTTTTATATAAATGGAACTCAAAACTTCCAAATTAACAAAATGGAGAAAATGAATAAATAAATCTAATTTAACACAATGTGCAAAGTAGAACTCAAAAAAGAAGAAAAATTACACTACAGTAAATGAAAAATTAGCATTATTTGGCAGAAATTATCCCAAATACGGTAGCAACTAAAATTGATACAAAATAATAAATCGCCTTATTTGAGATAGATATTATCAGGAGAAACAAATGAAAATAATTCCGTGTCCTATTTAAAGATGAGGAAATACTAAAAGATGTACACAGAGAAAATACTAGACAATAAAACATAACAGCACTAATACTAACTAATGAAAACAATAATAATAAAAAATAAAAATAAGGTCATTTCTTAATTATAAAGAGAATAATTCACCAAAAACCTGTAAAAGTGCTTATCTTAAATGCACATAATTACATAGATTCAGAATATCTATTGACAAAATAAATGCAAGGATATAATTAACAAGTCCATCATCATAATTGGTAAATTTACTAAGATATCCTGAAAATGAAGCAAGCAAATAAAAGTAGTTATCATTTTTAAAAATTTGAATATATGAACCATAAACCTTGATCAAAGAAATCCATAGAACTCTGCACCCAATAATCAGAAATTTCTCATTCATCCTTTAAATACATTTAACTACTGAAAATTTAATATGCAATGAAATTAAAAAAAAAAAAAACTAAAAGTCAAGCATTTTTACATCAGGCTATTTTCTACTGACCAAAAAAAATACCATTAGAAAGGAACACAAAATAATAATCAACCAAAGCACTTAGAAATTAAAATCTGGTCATAATAACTTATGTTTTGAAGAGAAATTATAATATAAATTGAAATATTTCAAAAAATAATAGTGAAAACACTTTAAGTCACACGAACACAATATTGAGAGGGGAAGTTGTTACTAATATTCAAGTACTACCAAAGGATAACCAGTAAGCATTAATCAACTCAAATAGCTAAAAAAACGGGTAATTACAAAGTTCAAAAAAAGTGATTTGAAAAATGCTTATAAATATAAATTAAATTTTACAAAATTAAGAAAACCCTTATGAATGAAGTCTGTTTTTCACTAAAAGATTGATAACAATATACAACCATTTAAAAGTCTGATAAAAAAAATGCATATTTAAATAACATTTTGATTGTAAAATGAAATATTGTTGTTCAGTCATTCAGTCATGTCTGACTGTTTGCGACCCCATGGACTGCAGCATGCCAGGTTTCCCTGTCCTTCACCATCTGCCAGAGCTTGCACAAACTCATGTCCATTGAGTCAGTGAAGCCATACAACCATACTGTCCTCTGTCGTCCCCTTCTTCTCCTGCCTTCAATCTTTCCCAGCATCAAGGTCTTTTCCAGTGAGTCAGCTCCTGGCATCAGATGGCCAAAGTTTTGGAGCTTCAGCTTCAGAATCAGTCCTTTCAATGAATATTCAGGATTGATTTCCTTTGGAATTGACTGGTTGGATCTCCTGGCAATCCAAGGACTCTCAATAATCTTCTCCAACATCACAGTTCAAAAGCAACAATTCTTCAGTGTTCAGCTTTCTTTATGGTCCAACTCTCACATCCATACATGACTACTGGAAAAACCATTGCTTTGACTAGACTGACCTTTGTTGGCAAAGTAATGCCTCTGCTTTTAATACACTGTCTAGATTTGTCATAGCTTTTCTTCCAAGGAGCAAGAGTCTTTTAATTTCCTGGCTGCAATCACCATCTGCAGTGATTTTGGAGCTCAAGAAAATAAAATCTGTCACTGTTTCCATTGTTTTCCCCTCTATTTACCCTGAAGTGATGGGACTGGATGCGTGATCTTTGTTATTTGAATGTCGAGTTTTAAGTCTGCTTTTTCACTCTCCTCCTTCACTTTCATCAATAGGCTCTTTAGTTCCTCTTCATTTTCTGCCGTAAGGGTGGTGTCATCTACATATCTGAAGTTATTGACATTTCTTTTGGCAATCTTGATTCCACCTTGTGCTTCATCCAGCCCAGCATTTTGCATGGTGTGCTCTTCATAGAAGTTAAATAAGCAGGGTGACAATATGGAGCTTTGAAGTACTCCTTCCCGGATTTGGAACCAGCCCATTGTTCCATGTCCATTTCTAACTGTTGCTTCTTGACCTGCATACAGATTTTGCCAGAGGCAGGTAAGGTGATCTGGTATCCCCATCTCTTTAAAAATTTTCCACAGTTTGTTGTGATCCACATAGTCAAAGACTTTAGCATAGTCAATGAAGCAGAAGTAGATGCTTTTCTGGAGCTCTCTTTTTTGATGATCCAACTGATATTGGCAATTTCATCTCCAGTTCCTCTGCCTTTTCTAAATCCAGCTTAAATATCTGGAAGTTCTCAGTTCACATACAGTTGAAGCCTAGTTTGGAGAATTTTGAGCATTATTTTCCTAACATGTGAAATGAGTGCAATTTTGCAGTAGTTTGAACATTCTTTGACATTACTTTGCCAACAAAATTCTGTCTAGTCAAGGCTACAGTTTTTCCAGTAGTCATGTATGGATGTGAGAGTTGAACTATAAAGAAAGTGATGCTTTTGAACTGTGGTGTTGGAGAAGACTCTTGAGAGTCCCTTGGACTTCAAGGAGATCCAAACAGTCCATCCTAAAAGAGATCAGTCCTGGGTGTTCATTGGAAGCACTGATGTTGAAGATGAAACTCCAATACTTTGGCCACCTGATGCAAAGAGCTGACTCATTGGAAAAGGCCCTGATGCTGGGAAAGATTGAGGGCAGGAGGAGAAGGGGACGACAGAGGATGAGATGGTTGGATGGCATCATCGACTCCATGGACATGGGTTTGGGTGGACTCCGGGAGTTGGTGATGGACAGGGAGGCCTGGCATGCTGTGGTTCATGGGTTCACAAAGAGGTCAGACACGACTGAGTGACTGAATTGAACTGAACATTCTTTGGCATTGCCTTTCTTTGGGATTGGAATGAAAACTGACCTTTTCCAGTCCTGTGACCACTGCTGAGTTTTCCAAATTTGTTGGCCTATTGAGTGCAGCACTTTAACAGCATCATCTTTAGCACATCTTTTGTGTGATTTTTTAAAATCTCAAGATGAAATATAACTAGAAAATTTTTTTTAAATCACAAAAAATAAAATATAAATAAAAATTTATAATGTCACAATAACCTTCACATCAAAGCCAAAAGCAGTAAAAAAAAAAAATAATGATCATAAAGTTATTTAATTTAATAGCTTTGTACTACATACCATTTTGTTATAACCACCTTACTTTTATAATCTCATTTGATACTGACATCTACACAGGGATAAATACTATAATCTCTACCTTGCATATGAGACAACTGAAGCAGAGTGTTGGAATAACTTACCCATGTTCTTATACTTGGAAAGGTGTGGAAAGAAATTGCATAGGCTAATCACTCTTGTAATATATAGTCTTGTATGTACTATTTTACAATATGTTACCCAATATTGCAGTATGTTAATATTTTATAATCCTTGATTGATATTGATATTGTCAATTGATATTATATATGTACATATTCCTAAATAAAATGTCTGCAAGTAAAGTCTAACAAGATATAAGGTAATCATAAGAATTTCTTGAATGAGAAAAACATATATATATATATATATATGTGAATCATAGAGACTTATTAATTAATCTGGCTTCATTATCATTTGCAACTTTTCATGACAAAAAAGAACATAATCAAAATTAAAATATAAGCTGAGTGTGTGTGTGTGCTCAGTTCTGTCCAGCTCTTTGTGACCCCGTGAACGCTAACCTGCCAGGTTCCTCTGTCCATGGAATTTTCCAGGCAAGAATAGTAGAGTGGGTTTCCATTTCCTCCTCCAGGGGATCTTCCCAACCCAGTAATTGAGCCCATATCTCTTGTGTCTGCAGACAGGTTCTTTACCACTGCACCTCCTGGGAAGCTTTATACTAATGGAATATATTTTATGACCAAAAATCTTTTAGGATTTGAAATAATTAAGCTGGAATTTCATCACCTCCACTAGCTTTGATCACAGTGATGCTTCCTAAGGCCCACTAGACTTTGCACTTCAAGATGTCTGGCTCTAGGTCAGTGATCACACCATCGTGGTTTTCTGGGTCATGAAGATCTTTTTAGCAGTCCTTCTGTTCATCCTTGCCCCCTCTCCTTAATGTCTTCTGCTTCTGTCAGGTCCGTGCCATCTCTGCCCTTTGTTGAGCCCATCTTTGCGTGAAGCGTCCCGTGGTGTCTCTAACCCTCTTGGAGAGCTCTCTAGTCTCCCCATCCTGTTGCTTCTCTATCTCTCTGCACCGATCGCTGAGGGAGGCCTTCTCATCCCTCCTTTCTGTTCTTTGGGGCGCTGCTTTCAGATGGGCGTATCTTTCCTTTTCTCCTTTGCTTTTCACTTCCTGTCTTTTCACAGCTATTTGTAAGGCCTCTTCAGAAAACCATTTTGTCTTTTTGCATTTCTTTTTCTTGGGCATGATCTTGATCTCTGCCTCCTATACAATGTCACAAGCCTCTGTCCATAATTCTTCAGGCACTCTGTCTATCAGATCTAATCCCATGAATGTATTTGTCACTTCCACTGTATAATCATAAGGGATTTGATTTAGGTCATACTTGAATGGTCTAGTGGTTTTCCCTATTTCCTTCAATTTAAGTCTGAATTTTGTAATAAGGTGTTCATGATCTGAGACACAGTCAGCTTCCAGTCTTGTTTTTGCTGACTGTATAGAGTTTCTACATCTTTGGCTGCAAAGAATATAATCAATCTGATTTAGGTATTGACCATCTGGTGATGTTCATGTGTAGAGTCATCTCTTGTGTTGTTGGAAGAGGGTGTTTGCTATAACCAGGGTGCTCTCTTGGAAAAACTGTTAGCCTTTTCCCTACTTCATTTTGTACTCCATGGCCAAACTTGCCTATTAATCCAGGGATCTCTTGACTTCCTACTTTTGCATTCCAGTTGCTTATGATGAAAAGGACATCTTTTTTGGTGCTAGTTCTAGAAGGTCTTGTAGGTCATCATAGAACCTTTCAACTTCAGCTTCCTCGGCATTATTGGTTGGGGCATAGACTTGTATTACTGTGATATTGAATGGTTTGCCTTGGAAATGAACAGAGATCGTTCTGTCGTTCTTGAGATTGCACCCATGTACTGCATTTTGGACTCTTGTTGACTATGATGGCTACTCCATTTCTTCTAAGGGATTCTTGCCCACAGTAGTAGATATAATATAGACCATATAGATATGGTCATATGAATTAAAATCACCCATTCCGGCCTATTTTAGTTCACTGATTGCTAAAATGTCAATGTTCCGTCTTTCCATCTCCTGTTTGACTACTTCCAGTTTTCCTTGATTCATGGACCTAAACTTCCAGGTTCTTATGCAATATTGTTCTTTACAGCATCAGACTTTACTTCCATCACCAGTCACATCCACAACTGGGCATTGTTTTTGCTTTGGCTCCATCTCTTCATTCTTTCTGGAGATATTTCTCCACTTTTCTCCAGTAGCATATTGGGCACCTATCAACCTGGGGAGTTCATCTTTCAGTGTCTTATCTTTTTGTCTTTCCATACTGTTCACCAGGTTCTCAAAGCAAGAATAGTGAAGTGGTTTGCCATTCCCTTCTCCAGTGGACCACGTTTTGTCGGAACTCTCCCTTGTATGTTGAAATGTGGCAGAAATCAAAACAATATTGTAAAGTAATTATCCTTTATTTAAAAATAAATAGAAATTAAAAATTAAAACATCTTTTCAATTAATTGTCAAAATTTAAATAGGGCTTTTACGGTTCAAATCATGTCACAAGTTTCATGTTTTTAATCTCATTTATTCTATGACTCTCTTCTCTGCTTCCTAGTCTATATTAGTTTAATCGTATTTTATACTCAACCTTTTGATACACAATTTTTTTCAAAAATTATTGTTTGCATTTGCATTAATTTTGAAACCATAGTGATCATATCACTGTGCCAACAATTTATTAATAATTATATAAATTTATTATTATTATGTTCTTAAGTTTGTGATTTTGAATTTTATAATTGGAGTATTCTTTCAAAACATTCTTGCAATAATTACATAGCATTTTCTAATTCTTTAATTACTTGACAATGTATTACTTCTGTATTTGAGTGATGATTCCAGTGAGTACAAAATTCTTAAGAAAAAACTCCCTGTCCTTGTTCACTCTTGTTGTTTTAGACTGTTTTCCTCCTCCTTCCCAAGGCCCTGGCTTCATAGCACCCCTGTCTTCTGACATGGTCTGGGGAGAATTCTGAGAGCAGCCTGGTTTAGGCTTTATTTTTAATTTTCTCTGAAAGTTCATAGGATTTTTCTCTGTATTCTTGACAATAAAATGGGAAGAAAATGATGAGACCTAAACGTAATACTTTTTCCTTTGACACAATTATCCTGAGGAGAGATCTGGAGTGGAGACCTCTCAGCAAGGCCACAGACGCGGAGCTCAGAACCAAAGTCACCTCTGAAACTGACCCAGACCCACTGTAAAGGTTGCCAAGAGCTTCCCTGCTCCTTACCTGCCAGCTTCCTGACCCCATATTAGGCAAAAATACCCAGCCCTGTGCTCACTTTATAGCACCCTAACCGGTCACCTAATGCCACCCTTCCTGCAAGAATTTTCTTTGTCTTGAAGCTATATAAACTGGCTACTAAACCATGAAAGTGTCAGCTGTCCCTGGCCTGTCAGGAGGTCAGCCCAATGTGCTTGCAAGGCTCACATTATCTCTGGTCTTTGTTCTTCATAAACTCACTCCTTTCTGAAATGCTCTTTGTCCAGAAAATCTTTTCCAATTCACACTCAGACTGTTTCAACAACAGAGAGAAACATTTTTTTTTTCAGTCCAGGGAAGTTTTCTAGATAATTTATTGACTGTTGATGTCAGTGTTATCAGCAGTCTGCATGCTTAGTTGCTTCTGTTGTGCCTGACTCTATGCAACCCTATGGACTGTGGCTCGCCAGGCTCCTCCATCCATGGGATTCTCCAGGCCAGACTACTTGAGCCGGTTGCCACTTTCTACCCAGGGAATCTTCCTGACCCGGGGACCCAACCTGGATTTTCTGCATTGCAGGTGGCTCCTTTAATGCTGAGCCAGCGGAAGCTCTATGAATACAGATATGTTGGTAATTTGCTCTGTTAGGTGTGACTTCTAATAGTCACAGGTACTTGCGTGGTAGAAATGCTTGCTCTGTCCTTGCCATCAATTGCTTCTCATGTCTTTGGACTTTTTTCCTGGACATCCTGAAAGAATTGTAAGTCCCTCCTTCAGATCACTGATTCAGCATTCTGCCCTAGGAGCTTTCTTTTTTATGTGTTGAATAGGACTTTAATTGCATGATTAGTTTGGGGATTCTTTTACTTTTTCTCCTTCAATTTGATTTCTTTCATACAAACATGTCCACCTGGCCCCTCTCCTCCTGTGGCAGCCTACTCCCTCCCTCAGCAACAGCAGTCTTTGCCCACTGCCAAAGGAAAGGGGCAAATCAGGCGGAAGGACACTTTCTAATTTGTCTTTCACTCTCTGAAAAAAAAAATATATATATATATATATATTTTTTTTAGAGGTGGCTCTTCCTCTAAAAAACGGAGCATTTTTGTGAGCATAGAGTCTGCCCACTATTGGGAGCACATGTTGACCTCTTGTTGGGTTTATTCACCCTTGAACACGGGTGGGTGGATTGAAGACGGTTGTCTGCAGCCGCAGGGGCCATGGTATAACTCCGCCCCTTCTGTCTTGAGCACCCTTCACACTCAATCCAGAAGGGAGGCAGCTAAGCATACTCAGTGCCTTAAACGGGCTCTCTCCCACGGGGGCCTTAGTGGCCGGAAGTGAAATCTATTCCTACCCGCAGGCATTTCTCTTCTGACTCTAGAGAACCATGTGCCTGTACGCGTGGTGCACGAACCACGCCTCCCTCTGCCCGCCCCCCACCCGCGTCACGCATGGCAAGGCTGATCTGGTCCTGTATACCCAGATTACCTGCCGGTCTTGGGGTGTTGGGAAGGGGAGGGCAGGACCCTGGCTGCCCCAGGGCACAGTCCTGGGAGAAGGGAGGGCTGGACAGCCCCCTGTCTTCTGAGCAGGGCCACGTCCAGGAACTAGGGCTCAGAGGAGGTGTTTGGGTTAGTGCATCCCTTCAGGTTGCTCTGGGCAAGAAGTTTGGATCTGTGTTCAGGGCAGGTTGTCACCAGGCCGTGTGGCCAATGACACAGCTCTGGAAACCTCTGCAGAATGGGTTTGCGGTCTCCCTTCATTTTAACTGCCTCTTTGTATATCATCTTGATGATTTCGGTAGCATTTTAGAATAGAAAATATCAGGCTCTGATAGTTAAATGCCAAATTTATTCAACTTCTTTCTTATTATTTTTACTTTTCCTAACAGCAACAGAAGTTCTTTTGGAGGAGCCTCTGTGTGTTTGAATAGATCACCCCATCATTTCACAGGTTACTGTACTGACTTTATTTCTTACAAATAAAACACCAACAAAAATGTGAAATCATTATTTCAGAGGCACAAAAGTAGAAATGCATTTGCTAAGCAAGGGTGCTGCAACTTCGGAGAACTGCTTCTCACCATTCACCTCCTGGGTGCGGCACCCAGCCCTCCTCCATCAGTCACTCACTCCCAGCACCTGCGCTTTCAGACTGCCCCCTTCCTTGGCGGTGCAGCAGCAAGGCCACTGCTAAGACCTTTGGTCTCTCCCAGACGCAATCCACCAACATCAGCCTGGCGGGGTCCCTGTTGTCTGGTTTCAGCGTCCTAAGAATCAGAAACAGATTCATGATGCCAGATCACGCATATTGTTTTGTTTGTTTTGTAAGTCCATGTATTACATCCAAGTATGCAAATGTGCTGGGTTTCTGACCATCCCGGCCTTTGTGTTGGTACAAACGAGAACCGCTCCCACTGAAACCCCCAGCTCATCTGGAGTCCTGAGGTTAAAGCCAAGTATATGCCCCAACAGCTGGTCTCCAACCAGCAGCTTCTGAAATTTTAATTTTCCCCCTAAAATTATTGACCCATTATTTCAGTCTCCTTTGCTTAACTTTCTCTTGGAAATCCAGAGCCATCCTATGTAAAAATACATCTCATGGAAGCCTCAATGGTGGGGTGTTTGGCTATTAGAAATGGAATAAGATGTAATTTCTATCCAACTGTAAAAACAAACGCATATACATATATGCAGAGTGAACAATATGTCATAAAATTGCATATATGACTTTAGTTTATGTAATATCTAAGTGCATAAGTTAAGTCATAGTTCTATGTGAATATATTTAAGGGACTACTATTAAAATCCTTCTTCTAAATTAATCACTGTAAATCAAAGGTTTACTTTAAAAATATGATTCTCAAAATATGTATGTACAGTGAAGTGCATTCTATAGAAATCAACAAGTGAAAATTTACCCCCTCAATATATACTACTTATAAATTATATTCATCTACATATTGAGATAATGTGAGTAGGGCTTCATTATCAGCGATTTATTTAGCCAAGTCAAACATCATAACAGCTTTTGAAAGAAACTATTTTTTTTTTGTAATTTATTATAATTCTAGGTGTTTCCCCAAAATGACCAGACTGCTCTGCCACTGATGAGGCAACAAGTGCCAAACTCCACATTCCCAGCACTGCTGGGTACCTGTGTCTCCCGTGGTCACCATGTTGGGACAAATGCCAAGAACGAGCATGTGTGGCTGTTTTATAACTTGAGTCTCGGGCCTTTCTTTCCTAAAGAGACATCCATTTGAGGAGGAATCTCTTTGAGTTAGATCATCTGTGTGGGTGACTTCAGCCTTTGTTCACTCCTGTGTACGTGCCTTATAAATCATCCATGGAAAAGTAGATTCATAGCAGCACTGTTTAGAATATCCACGACTTGGAAGTAACCTAAATGTCCATTAACAGAGGAATGGATAGAGAAGATGTGGTAAGTATATACAATGGAATATTGCTGCTAAGTCGCTTCAGTCGTGTCCGACTCTTTGCGACCCCATAGATGGCAGCCCACCAGGCTCCCCTGTCCCTGGGATTCTCCAGGCAAGAACACTGGAGTGGGATGCCATTTCCTTCTCCAATGCATGAAAGTGAAAAGTGAAAGTGAAGTCACTCAGGCGTGTCCAACTCCGAGCGACCTCATGGACTGCAGCCTACCAGGCTCCTCCGTCCATGGGATTTTCCAGGCAAGAGTACTGGATTGGGCTGCCATTGCCTTCTCCAACTCAGCAGTAAAAAAAAGAATGAAATATTGTCAATTGCAGCAACATAGATGTACCTAGAGATATCACACGAAGTGAAGTTGTCAGAGAAGGACAAATATCAATGAATATTGCTTATATGTGGAATCTTTAAAAAGGGTACAAATGAATTTATCTATAAAACAAAAATAGAGTCACAGATGTAGAAAACAAACATGGTTACTGGGGAGAGGGGGTAGGAATAAATCAGCAGACTGGGGTTGACATGTATACATTATTACACATAGAATGGGTAACTAATAAGGACCTACTTTATAAGCACAGGGGACTCTACTCGATACTTTGTGATGACCTATATGGGAAAAGAATCTAAAAAAGAGGGGATATGAGTGTATGCATCACTGAGTCACTTTGTTGTACACAGAAACTAACACAGTAAATCAATACTCCAATAAAAATTAATTTAAAGTGGAGAGGGACCTCTTTCCCTACTCCCAGTTCAGCGTCTGAGTTACTCGGCTGATGGTATGTGAGGCGACGGATGCAGGCTTCTGAAAAGTGCGGGTGGTGGGAGGTGCTGGGGAAACAGCGCTGGCTTCCTGTCTGCTCCTGCAGCAAGAACACACCCGGGAGGGCCAACCAAGGATGGCACACGGGCAGCAGAGCCAAGTCACCCCTGCCCCAGCCAGGCCACCCTAGATCAGCCTACTGCTGGGCAAGCCCAGTCCAGAAGGGCAACACCACTTAACCACGTGACCCTGACCACAGACACTCATGCCAGCAAGACTGGTGCTCCCTAGCTTGAGAATCCCAGGGACGGGGAGCTTGGCGGGCTGCCGTCTATGGGGTCGCACAGAGTCGGACAAGACTGAAGTGACTTAGCAGCAGCAGCATGAGTCTGGCTGGACTCAGGACTCAGGACTCAGGACCGAGTTACGGTTTTCCTGTCTGCCCCGAGGGCCTGGGGGTGACTCCATGCAGCACACCGTACAGAGATGACCGGGACACCCCCTTGCCCAGTATGCACAGTCTCATCGGTCCCTCTTTGAGCGCACACAAAGCAAGTCCCCGCTGCTGTCCTGCAGGGACCTGAGTCCTGGGTGGAGTCTGCAAGGACAGTAAATGCAGCAAGGAGATCCAACCAGTCCATCCTGAAGGAAATCACCCCTGAATATTCACTGGAAGCATTGATGCTGAAGCTGAAGCTCCAATGCTTTGGCCACCTGATGTGAACAGCTGACTCACTGGAAAAGACCCTGACACTGGGAAAGACTGAGGACAGAAGGAGAAAAGGGCGACAGAGGATGGGATGGTTGGATGGCATCACTGATTCAATGGACAGGAGTTTCATCAAACTGTGGGAGATCATGAAGGATGGGGAATCCTGACATGTTGCAGTTTGTGGGCTCTCAAAGAGTCACAACTGAACAACAAAAACTTATTGTAGGTTTGCGCTTTACCAATTACGTTAAATAATTCTGTCATGTAGGCAATCGAGTTTCGCTGAAACAATGTTTTTTTCTCCATCTAACTCCCAGCTGCCCCAAGGTACAAGACAGAATTTGGAAGATTCAGTTCAGTTCAGTCACTCAGTCATGTCCGACTCTGCGACCCCATGGACTGTAGCACTCCAGGCCTCCCTGTTCATCATCAACTCCCAGAGTTTACTCAAACTCATGTCCATTGAGTCGGTGATGCCATCCAACCATTTCATCCTCTGTCATCTCCTTCTCCTCCTACCTTTAATGTTTCCCAGCATCAGGGTCCTTTCAAATGAGTCAGTTCTTCACTGACATCAGGTGACCAAAGTATTGTAGCTTCAGCTTCAGTATCAGTCCTTCCAATGAATATTCAAGACTAATTTCCTTTAGGATGGACTGGTTGGATCTCCTTGCAGCCCAAGGGACTCTCAAGAGTCTTCTCCAACACCACAGTTCAAAAGCATCAGTTCTTCAGTGCTCAGCTTTCTATATAGTTCAACTCTCTCACCCATGCATGACTACTGGAAAAACCATAGCTTTGACTAGATGGAGCTTTGTTGGCAAAGTAATGTCTGTTTTTTAATATGCAGTCTAGGTTGGTCATAACTTTTATTCCAGGGAGCAAGTGTCTTTTAATTTCATGGCTGCAATAACCATCTGCAGTGATTTTGGAACCCCCCAAAATAAAATCTGTCACTGTTTCCACTGTTTCCTATCTGTTTGCTTTGAGGTGATGGGACCAGATCCCATGATCTTAGTTTTCTGAAAGTTGAGTTTTAAGCCGAGTTTCTCACTCTTCTCTTTCACTTTCATCAAGAGGTTCTTTAGCTCTTCTTCGCTTTCTGCCATAAGGGTGGTGTCATCTGCATACCTGAGATTATTGATATTTCTCCTGACAATCTTGATTCCAGTTTGTGGTTCATCCAGTCCAACATTTTGCATGATGCACTCTACATACAAGTTAAATAAGCAGGGTGGCAATATATAGCCTTGACGCACTCTTCCCAATTTGGAAACAGTCTGTTGTTCCATGTCCAGTTCTAAATGTTGTTTCTTGACCTGCATACATATGTCTCAGGAGGCAGGTCAGGTGGTCTGGTATTCCCATCTCTTTAAGAATTTTCTACAGTTTGTTGTGATCCACACAAAGGCTTTGGCATAGTCAATAAAGCAAAAGTAGATGCTTTTCTGGAACTCTCTCTCTTTTTCAATGACCCAATGGAGGTTGGCAATTTGATCTCTGGTTCCTCTGCCTTTTCTAAATCCAACTTGAACATCTGGAAGTGAATGGTTCACATACTGTTGAAGCGTGGCTTGGAAAATTTTGAGCATTACTTTGCTAGCCTGTGAGATGAGTGCAACTGTGCAGTAGTTTGAGCATTCCTTGGCATTGCCTTTCTTTGGGATTGGGATGAAAACTGACCTTTCCCAGTCCTGTGGCCAGTACTGAGTTTTCCAAATTTTCTAGCCTATTGAGTGCAGCACTTTCATAGCATCATCTTTTAGGATTTGAAATAGCTCAACAGGAATTTCATCACCTCCACTAGCTTTGTTCATAGTGATGCTTCCTGAGGCCCACTTGACTTTGCATTCCAGGATGTCTGGCTCTAGGTGAGTGATCACACCATCATGATTATCTGGGTCATGAAAATCTCTTTTGTATAGCTCTTCTGTGTCTTCTTGCCACCTCTTCTTACTGTCTTTTGCTTCTGTTAGGTTCATACCATTTCTGTCCTTTATTGTGCCCATCTTTGCATGAAATGTTCCCTGGGTATCTCTAATTTTCTTAAAGAGATCTCCAGTCTTTTCCATTCTACTGTTTTCTTCTATTTCTTTGCATTGATCACTGAGGAATGCTTTCTTATCTCTCCTTGCTATTCCTTGGAACTCTCCATCAAATGGGTATATCTTTCCTTTTCTCCTTTGCCTTTCACTTCTCTTCTTTTCATAGCTCTTTGTAAGGCCTCCTGGGACAACCATTTTGCCTTTTTGCATTTCTTTTTCTTGGGGATGGTCTTGATCACTGCCTCCTGTACAATGTCACGAACTTCCATCCATAGATCTTCAGACACTCTGTCTTTCAGATCTAATCTCTTGAATCTATTTCTCATTCCCACTGTATAATCATAAGGGATTTGATTTAGGTCATATCTGAATGCTCTAGTGGTTTTCTGTACTTTCTTCAATTTAAGTCTGAACAGTATGAAAAGGCAAGAAGATAGGACACTGAAAGATGAACTCCCCAGGTCAGTGGGTGCCCAATATGCTACTGGAGAATAATGGAGAAATAACTCCAGAAAGAATGAAGAAATGGAGCCAAAGCAAAAAACATCACCCAGTTGTGGATGTGACTGGTGATGGAAGCAAGGTCTGATGCTGTAAAGAGCAGTATGGCATAGGAACCTGGAAAGTTAGGCCCATGAATCAAGCAAATTGGAAGTGGTCAAACAGGAGATGGCAAGAGTGAACATCAATATTTTAGGAATCAGCAAACTAAGATGGACTGGAATGGGTGAATTTAACTCAAATGACCATTATATTTACTATTGTGGGCAAGAATCCCTTAGAAGAAATGGAATAGCCATCATAGTCAACAAAAGAGTCTGAAATGCAGTACATGGGTGCAATCTCAAAAATGACAGAATGATCATTGTTCATTTCCAAGACAAACTATTCACTATTACAGTAATCCATGTCTATGCCCTGGCAAGTAATGCTGAAGAAGCTTAAGTTGAATGGTTCTGTGAAGACCTACAAGATCTTCTAGAACTAACACCCAAAAGAGATGTCTTTTTCATTATAGGGGACAGGAATGCAAAAGTAGAAAGTCAAGAAATACCTGGAGTAACAAGCAAATTTGGCCTTGGAGTACAGAATGAAGTGGGGCAAAAGTTAACAGTTTTGTCAAGAGAATGCACTTGTCATAGCAAACACAGTCTTCCAACCACACAAGAAATGACTCTACACATGAATATCACCAGATGGTCAACACCAAAATCAGATTGATTATATCCTTTGCAGCCAAAGATGGAGAAGCTCTATATAGTCAGCAAAAACAAGACTGGGAGCTGACTGTGGCTCAGATCATGAACTCCTTATTGCCAAATTCAGACTTAAATTGATGAAAGTAGTGAAAATCACTAGACCATTCAGTCCAGTTCAGTCACTCAGTCGTGTCTGACTCTTTGTGACCTCATGAACCCCAGCACGCCAGGCCTCCCTGTCCATCACCAACTCCCGGAGTCCACCCAAACCCATGTCCATTGAGTCTGTGATGTCATCCAACTGTCTCATCCTCTGTCATCCCCTTCTCCTCCTGCCCTCAATCTTTCGCAGCCTCAGGGTTTTTCCAGTGAGTCAGCTCTCCACGTCAGGTGGCCAAAGTATTGGAATTTCAGCTTCAACATCAGTCCTACCAATGAACACCCAGGACTGATCTCCTTTAGGATGGACTGGTTGGATCTCCTTGCAGTCCAAGGGACTCTCAAGAATCTTCTCCAACACCACGGTTCAAAAGCATCAATTCTTCGGCACTCAGCTTTCTTTATAGTTCAACTCTCACATCCATACATGACCACTGGAAAAACCATAGCCTTGACTACATGCACCTTTTTTGACAAAATAATGTCTCTGCTTTTTAATACGCTATCTAGGTTGGTCATAACTTTCCTTCCAAGGAGTAAGAGTCTTCTAATTTCATGGCTGCAATCACCATCTGCAGTAATTTTGAAACCCAGAAAAATAAAGTCAGCCACCGTTTCCACTGTCTCCCCATCTATTTACCATGACCTAAATCAAATCCCGTACAATTATACAGTTGAAAGATTACTGAGCACCAATAGTGCTTAATGAGACCACACCACCCAGACTGCAAGGTAATCCCAACAGCTGCCAGTCAGCAGGACTTGCACCCTGGTTGTTGGTCCAGAAGGACTCAGGCATGTTGGAAATGGTGGTGGATGCTAGCAGTTTCTCTACTGATTTGGCTCCAGGAGCTGGACTTGTAGTAGATAGACTGAGTCCGTTCTGGCCACTCCATGGGGGACAGAGCTCAGTTGTCACCATCAGACTGTAACGTCCCTCCAATTATGAAACCAATGTATGTAAATAACTTCTGTTTGCTCTGTTTTATGTATGATACATATCATGCATTTTATGTATAATAAACATGCACTTTTGCTTCCAAGGGTCATCTTATTTGCATATCATGGGATAAGCTGTAATTTATATAAATATATCCCCAACTTATCCAATGATATGCAAATAATAGGACCCTTAGGAACAAAATTATATGTTTATTATACATGGGCTACTTCAGAGACAAAATGGAAAATGGCCAGTAGGATCTATTAGAAGATGATCAATGTTTCCTTTCTTATTAAATCCAGTTTCTTGTATTTTGACTTTTCTACTTGATCTTTCATTCAAAATATGCCAATTCTCCATCAGATTTTAAACTTCTACACAGTGTTCTTCAGGGATTTTAGAAGGGTGCTTCTCTAATGTTTAGAAAAGTTTTCATTTTTTAGATGGTGAAGTGTCTAGCATTAGGATATTAATAAATCTACAAAGTCATCACTTTGGCCTGATTTAGGGCCCAGGAAAGTCAATCCTATAAGTAACCCAGGACAACTGGAATAGTAACAAGGTGCAAACATGACAAGCTGGGGACACAAGACACCCTTTAAATTTTCACTCAGTGGTGTTGGCTCAAAATCCCAGGACTCCTTTACTCCTCTCCAAATTCATGTGGATTTCACAAAATTGTCTGATTTGTTGCCTTTTTGCATTATGACCAAATATTTAAAATGTAACTTCAAGTTGTGTAAAAAAGGTAGAAAATAGAACCTATAAATGTAAGACTTTATGGTTTATATATATATATATATATATAAAATCTGTGTGTATTTATTTATTTATGTCACATGAGTGTCCTATGTTTATACATTTTTGTGTATTTAAAATGACCTAGGGGTAGGAACATGGGTTGATTGAAATGCACCACAAGGAAATTTGGGGGGATGGCAATGTTCTAAGTCTTTTTTATAGTAATTATCTGGGTTTAAACATTTGTCAAAACTCATCTAATTGTACACTTAAAATGAGTACATTTTATTGTGTACAAATTACAGCTCAAGAGGGCTTCCCTGATAGCTCAGTTGGCAAAGAATCCACCTGCAATGCAGGAGACTCCAGTTTGATTCCAGGGTTGGAAAGATCCCCTGGAGAAGGGATAGGCTACCCACTCCAGTATTCTTGGGCTTCCCTTGTGGCTCAACTGGTAAGCAATCCACCTGTAATGCAGGAGACCTGGGTTAGATCCCTGAGTCGGGAAGATTCCCTGGAGAAGGAAAAGGCTACCCACTTCATTATTCTGGCCTGAAGAATTCCATGGACAATCCATGGGATCACAAAGAATCAGACACGACTGAGTGACTTTCACTTCTACTTTCAGTTTTCATAGCTCAAGATGTTGATTTTTAAAAATCTCAATGGCTATCTAGTTGATTGTTGAAACTTACCAAAAGGAATTTTAGAAAAGACTCCAAAATATAGCCAAACTCTGTTTGTTTGCTTTTTCCTAAGGAAAACTTTACTTAGAGTTTAAAAGTCCACTCATGAGATGGAATCATTTATATCAACAGCATTTGGCATTTCCTACGCTGGCTCCATGCCCTGAAGAGGGGGAGAAGGGCTGCAGAGAATCACCTCTGATGAGAATACCTCCTGTTTGGTCTGCAAATGCCTGCCTTCCACGGCCCCGTAGAGGTCAGAAAATCTGGCTTTCCCATCAGAGGCAGGGAAGGATGCTCTGAAGGGTGAGTCACAGCACAGCCTCTATCACCAGGTGAGGCGGGAGCACTGGACCGTGGGAGAGGGGTGGCAGCGGCAGGCTGGTCCCACTGGGCGCTGGTCTCTTGGACTCAGGGTCCGGACACCGCCTCTACCCCGTGCCTCTGCACCCCTCGCCCCCCGACTCCCTCCCCAGCCCAGGGAAGCAGGGCCCCCATCCTCGGGCCTGACCTTCTGCTTCAAAGATGCTTTTCTGACCTGTCCACCAAGCACCCTCTGGCTCAAGTCCTGCTTGACCTTGACTGATCCCCAACCACCTACTTCTCCTAATCCTGGCCTCATGTAACCCAAGGCCATCTCGGCCTGATGTCTGGCTGTCACATGCCACCTGACAGCTGAGATGCTGAAAGGTGTCCAGGGGTTTGTCCTGACCCACGTGCTGGAAGGACCAGGCACAGGGAAGCCAAGGCATTGCCCGTCAAGCTTATCCGGCTGTAGGGGCAGGGAGACAGTGCCCGTCTCCCCTATCATTCGGCACGTCAGGCTGAACCCCTGCCCTCATGCCGGCCTGAGTCACCACCTCCCTTGGCTTGGATGAACAGCCTTCTAAGCGGTTTTCTCTGCTTTGCCAACACTACTTCCCTTCTCCAAGCCCCAGCCAGAGAGGTATCTTCAGGATGGGTGTCTGAGCATTCCTTTCTCTTGCTTAAAATTCTTCCGCAGGCCTCCACTGCCCTGGGGAAAAGCTAAACTGCCGGGCTGACCATCAGCTGGCCTCGGGAGATCTCCTTCTCAGCTCTCTCATCTCATCTCAAGTCACTCCCCCCCTTAGCTGATGGCTCAGCTTCCTGACCCCTTTCCTGGCCTGTACCTGGGCAAGGTCCCTTGGCCTCAGGGCCTTTGCATGTGCTTTCCCAGCTTCCTGGGTGGCCGTCACCATCCTCAGAATTTGACAGAAAACAGCAAAATTCTGTAAAGCAATTATCCTTCAATTAAAAAATAAATTAATTATTTTTTTTTAAAAAAAGAGTTGGTTTCTCATCCTCCAGGTCTCAGTTTGACTATCAGGTCCTCAGGAAACCTTCTCAGCTCCCAGCCAGGAACCAGGTCCCAGTCTGCCTTCCTCACGGCCTTCACTGGGGTGCCGTGCACAGCGGAAACTCGTCCACCCTGTGGGTGACTGTGGTCTCCCCACCTGTCTGTCTCAGGGTAAGTGCCTCCACAGGAGTCCTTCCCCTGATGTCCAGAGGCCGAGTGGGCTACTTCTTAGAATCTGTTGAATGGGTAGAGTACGCCATTTCTTTTGCAACAATACATGAAATTTGGCTAGTCTCTTGAATGCTTTTGTCAGTTTTAGTGAGCCCTGATGCGGGAAAGATTGAGAGCAGGAGAAGAAGGGGGCAACAGAGGATGAAATGGTTGGATGACATCACTGACTCAATGGCTATGAGTTTGAGCCAGCTCTGGGAGATGGTGAAAGACAGGGAAGCCTGGCATGCGGCAGTCCATGGGGTTGCATAAAGTCGGACACAATAGCAGTTGAACAACAACATGAGCCTTTTGCCACTTTTGCAGAGTTTTATTACTTTCCTGATACAGAAATACTTGATGCTTTATTCTATTTGGTGGCTGAATGCAAAAGAGAAAAAAGACCTCACAGTCAGGCTGGTTGCTGCTCAAAACTGGAATCTCTTGGAATTCACTGGGGACAGACTTTCCACCTGCCCACCATTGTCATTTGGGGCTGGGTCACTTGTCCTGGGGGCTGCTCTGCTGCAAGAGGACACCTCGTCACAGCCCTGATTTCCACCCAATCGATGCCAGTGGAAATGTGAAAGTGTCAGTTATTCCATGGATTCCATGGGGTCCCCCAGGCTCCTCTGTCCATGGGATTTCCCAGCCAAGAACACAGGAGTTGCCATTTCCTTCTGCAGGGGATCTTTCCGACCCAGGGATCAAACCGTGTCTCCTGAAACTGCAGGCAGATTCTTTACCAGGGAAGTCTGATGTCAGTGGTCACCAGCAAGATATCTCCATCTAGGCAGGGCCCAGGCTCCCCAGGGCGGGGGCAGAGCTGCCTTGGGAAGAACCACCGGCATAGAATTCCATCCTAACAGTTCTGCCTCGCGTTACCAAGCCCTGCACCTCTTCCGCCTGCCCAGGATTGACTACCCTTCTGCACTGCATGCACAGACACACACGTTTTAACCATCACCCTCTTGGACTTTCTGTACTCCTGCTAAATACTAGGGGTTATACCTTATATGTTTTTCTTGCTGGGGTATTTGAATGCTTCCAAATTTACACAGCTTGGAAACTCATATCCTGAAGGAGCCGTTAAGTCCTTCCCCTGAGGTGACTGGTGTTGTTGTGTCTACACGGACACGGTTTCCCTGTTTCCCCCATGGCCCGAGAATTTTGAAACTTCTCTATCAGTGCTGTTTTCACCTCCCTGATTATCCAAAATGACTCCTTGAACCTGGTGGAGTACTACACTTGTTTGCAAAGGAAGGGGTTTAAGGAGATAGACCCTTTGAGTTAATAAAGGAGGGGGCTGGTGAGAGAGGCAGGTGGGCCCAGGGGAGGGGCCTGTCGGGCGGTTTGATAAATGGGGGGCTGGGGGGGCCGAGCTGTTTGTTTAGGGCTCTTGTTCTGCTTCAACTGCACACAAACCCGGCGTTGACGTGTCTGCCCTGCAAACACAGCACAGCCCGGCCCCGGTCAGCCCACGGGGCCCCGCCCAGGGAGAGCCTCGCTCTTCCTCCAGGCCTGGAACCGGAACCTTCCTGAGAGGGGCCGCCGAGCAAAGCCCAGGGAGACTGCAGGAAGTTAGTGGGGAGCAGGCAGCTTCCCATCTGTCCGCAGGGACAGGCCTGATCGCCAGGCGGGCACCTCCACCCGGCGCCCTCAGCCTGTACCTCAGTCCTTCTTTCTCCTCCTGAAACCCTGGGAAGGTGCCCAGACCTTACCAACCTGCCCCTGTGGGTCTGAAATGCCGGGCACACCTCTGTGCCTGCTCATTTATTGTCTGCATGTGGCAACATTGGAACTCCATTTTCCCGACTCCAGGAATGACCACGACCTTGCTCACAGCTGGCCTTTAGGTGTTCAGATCACACCAGTTCCCCAAGCCCCAGATGGTCTGCTCATGGTCTTAAAGTGCACCTTCTACTTCTTAGGAGAAGGAACATGCAAATGTCACTAAAGGTGCTATGCGTGCATGCTAAGCCGCTTCATTTGTATCCGACTCTGCCACCTCAGGGCCTGTAGCCTGCCAGGCACCTCTGTCCATGGGATTCTCCAGGCAAGAAGACTGGAGTGGGTTGCCATTTCCTTCTCCAGGGGATCTTCCCAACCCAGGGATCAAACTCGCATCTCTTAAGTTTCCTGCATTGGTAAGTGGGTTCTTTTCCTGTAGGGCCACCTGGGAAGTCCATCACTAATGATACTTCATTAACTTATATTATATCTTAAACAAAAGCAACTAGGAAAATTAATGTTAAACTACTGCATGAGATGCCAATCAGAAGATCGAAGATTGTTGTGGATAAATAACACGTTGGACCTTCATGGATTTTAGCAAATTTTACTGTGTGAACATCCTGTGTTTGGATTGTAACTAGATTATATATGAATGTATCAGTATTCAATTTCCCATCACTTTCAACACCATTGCCACCTCTTATGATTTTTTATGACTTTGACATCTTTATTATTATTAACACTGGTAAAATACACATGACATAAAATGCACTCCTTTAAAACCATTTATCCATGTACACATCAGGAGTATTTGGTGTATTCACATTGCTGGACAGCCATCACTCCATCTCCAGAACTCACTTTATTTTGCACAATTGAAACTCTGCCCCACTGTAGAGATTTTCTATTTCTCCCCAGCTTGTTTCAAAGATGTTTTTAATTGCTGAAGCAATGTTATAATGATTGCTGTAAAATGTTCATCAGATAATTCTAGCATCTCTATCATTTATCTTGATACTGGAATCTGTTGGTTATGGTTTTCATTCACTTAGGGGTTCTCCTGGTTCTTGATTGGCGAGTATTGATTGAAGCCTGAACATTTGCGTGTTTTGTTAGGAGGCTGAATTTTAGCTGAGCCCTCGAGGTGGGAGGTGAGTTTTCTGACACCGCGCAGGGTGGGCTCCGCGTTGGTTCTGCCTGGTGGGGGCCATCCAGCTTCTGCACTTGGTCTCCAAGGGCACGTGGGGTGGGGGCTCTGCGTAGGAGTCCTGGGTGCCCCCAGAGCTCCCCCGATGCCTCCTCATGGAGGAAGGCTAGCAATGCTTCACTGCTGCCCTCACCCGGCCTCCACCAACGTGTGGGGAGGGGTCACCACCCCTGGGTGGGGACAGTCTGGGCTCGGCCACCACCGCCTCATTACAGAACCCCCGGCTCTGACCTTTGCCCACAGAGGTGCGATGGGGCTACAGGTTTGTTGTTGTATCGTGTCTGGCTGGCTCGAGTGACTATGTCTTCATGTGGTCTCTCTAGCTGAAATGCTCCTCTCCCGGATCCATGACCAGGGAGAGCAGGCTTTTACTGAGTTTTCTTTGTCTGCTGCCCCTGGGATTTCCATCCTGAGCACCTCTATCCCCACGCCTGGGGTGTTTGAGGCCAGAAGACACCTGGAGAGCTGACCCCTGGGTCCATCTTTTATCCCCAGGACTCAAGCTGGATTGCAATCTACTGTGGATTGTGTCTTCCAGAATCTTCCTGTTAGTCTTATACGTGATGTACAGGGTTTTCAGTTGTGTTTTGGGGAGTAGGAAGAAGTGTATTTTTTCCATGATTCTGGAAGCAAAACAGAGATTTTATGTTTGTTTCATAATGTCCATTTTTTCTAAGCCCTTCATATGCTTTCTGCAGATTCACTGGGTGTCCACATTTTGCCTCATTTGTTTTATCTTCTCTATTTGCAGATATGCATTTCTTTTCCTGAACTATGCACTAGTAAGTTGGAAATATTTTGATCTTTTACTCAAAATACTTCAATGTCTATTTCCTATTCTGTGGCAAAAACTACAGGATATTTTTCAAAACAAAAAAATTAACATGGATATGATGCTAGAATTTAATCTTAACTTATATTAAAATTTCAGTCATTGTCTCAATTATGTCCTTTATAGCTTTTAAAAATTTATTATTTTTTTTTAAAGAACAAGTATTCTTGAGAGTGAAAGGGGGCACAAACAAGTCATAAACAAGAATCATCAAGGCAAACTCAGATGTCAAGTGCCCCCTGATTCAGGGCCCAGGAGGGAACAGCTTTAGCTAGGAGGACAGAGTCCATCCTGGGCCAGGAAGAAGAGTGGAGAAGGAAATGTGATGCTTACAGCCTGGAGAGTTTGGTGGTGCGAGGGCACAGTCACTCTTCTTTCTGCTCAGATTTTCTTGGAAACACAATAAGCAAGGTGATCACTAGGGAGAGGAGCAAGTCAGGAGGTCTGAGGAGGATACGGAAGAACTGTCTAGGGGATGGAGGATTCCCTACAAAGTCTGGCAGGGCATCAGAACTCTTTATCTTTTCTTTCTGAAATCATTAAGCATTTTCAAGCAGAACTAGCATGGTAACATTTTCCACTAATTAATTCGTCTTGCTGGGCCTCAAATCCAGCTATCAACTTGAATTTGTCTCAGGTTTTAAAAAATCGTTTTTCCACTGTCACTGAACACCTGATCTGTGTCTGGTGCCCAGGGTGCACCAGCCAGAAGAACTGACCAAGCCCTGCCCTCAGTGAGTTAATAGTCTGCAAGAGGAGATGTAATGCCAACAAGAAACAAATAAGATCAATAAACGATGTCCAAAGAAGAACACTGCAAATGCTTTGGAGAAAACCAGAGCAGGACTGAGGTGGTAAGGAGGGGTGGGGGGATTTGATTGCAATTTTAACTGGCTGGGCAGGGAAGAGTTTCTGGACATGATGGTGTGTGAGAGCAAGGTTGAAGCAGGAGAGGGGGTGAGTCAGGCTCACCAGTCTTCTCTGTGTGGAGTATTCCTGGCAGAGGGAATGGCCAGGGCAAAGACTCCGAGGTGGAACATGCCTGGGATGTTGGAAAAAGTACAGAGCCAGAGGGACTGGAGGGGAGTGAGGTGGGAAGATGAGGTCAGGGAGGAAGTCAGACCAGCAGTCCCCCTGGGAGCAGACGGCCACCTGGGGGCTGTGGGAACCTCCGGCAGGGCAGGGCAGGCTGGCTTATGTGTAGAAGGTCACAGCTGGTGGATCACTGGGAGACAGGAGATCATGAGGGGACCTAGCTCAGATAGGGAGGCCAGGCCAGTGGTTAGGGCAGAGAAATCATCAACCCAGATGTCAAGAGTGGAGGGTGGAGAGCAGTACTTGGCGTTTGGAACATCTTGGACATAAAACTGAGAGAATTTGTTCAGTAATTATGTGGGGTTTTGGAATTTAACATGAGCCACAAAGAGGGTATGATCTTCACCTCTGAGATGGAGGCCTGAACTGGTCCAGGCAGGGTCCCAAGGGGTCAGTTAGACATCCACGTGGGTAGTTGAGCTTGAGAAGGGAGGTCTGGGTGAAACAGATACATTTGAGAGTCACCAGCATGTGGAAGGCACTTATGACTGAGACTGGGGTGGGACTTTTGTCCCAGCTAACAGGTGTGTACAGCGGAACAGCCTCACCTGGGAGCCTGTTAGAAGTCTGGAATGAACAGATACACACTACTACATATAAGATATATATAGTAATGTGTAGTAGTACTATATATAAGATAACAAATAAGGATCTACTGTAATATTCTGTGATACCCTAAGATCATGGCATCTGGTCCCATCACTTTATGGCAAATAGATGTTGAAAAATGGAGTGACAGATTTTATTTTGGGGGACTCCAAAATCACTGCTGAGCACCATAAAAAAACCTAAGTGCCAAAGAATTGATGCTTTTGAACTGTGATGTTGGAGAAGACTCTTGAAAACCCCTTGGACTGCAAGGAGAGCCAACCAGTCCATCCTAAAGGAAATCAGTCCAGAATATTCAGTGGAAAGATTGATTCTGAAGCTGAAACTCCAATACTTTGGCCACCTGATGTGAAGAAGTGACTCATTTGAAGAGACCCTGATGCTGGGAAAGATTGAAGGCAGGAGGAGAAGGGGATGATAGAGGATGAGATGGTTGGATGGCATCACCGACTCAATGGACATGAGTTTGAGCAAGCTCTGGGAGCTGGTGATGGACAGGGAGGCCTGTCGTGCTGCAGTCCATGGGGTCACAAAGAGTCACACACAACTGAGCGACTGAACCGAACTGACTGCAAATCATTGCAGCTAGTCAGTGCATCCATAAAACTAAAAGACACTAGCTCCTTGGAAGAAAAGCCATGACAAACCTAGACAGTGTATTAAAAAGTATGCTGCTGACAAAGGTACATATAGTAAAAACTATAGTTTTTCCAGTAGTCATGTATGGATGTGACAGTTGGACCATAAAGAAGACTGAGTGCTGAAGAATTGATGCTTTCTAATTGTGGTGCTGGGGAAGACTCTTGAGAGTCCCTGGGCAGCAAGGAGATCAAACCAGTCTATCCTAAAGGAAATCAACCCTGAATATTCATTGAAAGGACTGATGCTGAAGCTCAGCAAGAGATTGAGGGCAGGTGGAGAAGAGGGTGACAGAGGACGAGATAGTTGAATGGCATTTTCCAGCAGTCATGTATAGATGTAAGCGCTGAACTCTAAAGAAGGCTAAGCATGGAAGAATCAACACTTTTGAATTGTGGTGCTGGAGAAGACTCTTGAGAGCCCCTTGGAGAGTGGGATCAAACCAGTCAATCCTAAAGGAACTCAACCCTGAATATTCACTGGGAGGCCTGATGCTGAAGCTGAAGCTCAAATCCTTTGGCCACCTGATACGAAGAGCTGACTCACTGGAAAAGACTCTGATGCTGGAAAAGTTAGAGGACAGGCAGAGAAAAGGGTGACAGAAGATGAGATAATTGAATGGCATCATCAACTCAATAGACGTGAGTTTGAGCAAACTCTGAAAGATAGTGAAAGATGGAGAAGCCTGGTGTGCTGCAGTCCATTGGTCGCACAGAGTCAGACATGACTTAGTGACTGAACAACAATCTGTGTATAAAGGAATCTCTTTGCTCTACACCTGAAATGAACACACCCTCATCATAAATCAACTATATCCCAAAATAATAAAATGTTTTTTTTAAAGTTTGCATAAAAAGAAATCCAGGACACCAGCATCACCCCCACCAGATTAGAACTCACATGTTAACAAGCTCCCTGCTCTGGTCTAGGCTAATGTGTAGACAGAGAGGAGAAGAGGACCCTTTGACCTTCTGAGCTCAGGAGAAGACCAAGCAGGAATGTGATAGATTGTGAAGCAATGTTTCACATGATTGGAAAAAAAAACAAAACTTAAAACAAAACCATGAGAGCAGAGTCCTTGCAGTCAACAAGACAGCATGGGTGAGGCCAAGGCAGGACAAGCATGAGGGATACTATTTCCAGGATGGAGGACAGAAGATTTAAGATTTTGGGTGGGGGAAGGAGCAAAGTTTCAGGATACAGGGGGAGAGAGAACTTGGGGGCAGTATAGACCACCCCTGGAGAAGTCTGGCTGCAGGATGAAGCAGAAAAATGGGGTGGAGGCTGGTGGGCCAAGTGAAATCCAGGGAGATTCTTTTCACACTTGCTGTTTTATTTCAGGATGAGGAAGGCAGGGTGTGTGCAGGCTGATGGAATGACCCTGTAGAGAGAGGAAAAGGGAAGCTGCATGTCTGTCCTGTGTCCCATGTTAGGATGACTGGTGTGCCTATAATGCACAACTCTGACAGTGGGGCACTGCTGTGCCAAGCTCTGAATCCTCAGAGAAGCTCATGGGAAGCAGTCCGTGAATATTTGTGGGCCTCCATTAAAACCATCTGGTCCCATGGCATCTGGCCCCATCACTTCATGGCAAACAGAAGGGGGGAAAATAGAAGCACTGGCAGATTTTATTTTCTTGGGCTTCAAAATCACTGAGGATGGTAACTGAAGTCACGAAATTGAAAGATGCTTGCTCCTTAGAAGAAAAGCTATGACAAACCTAGACAGCATATTAGAAAGCAAAGACATCGCTTTGCCAGTAAAGGTCTATATAGTCAAAGGTATAGTTTTTCCAGCAGTCATGTATGGATGCAAGCGTTGGACTATAAACAAGGCTGAGTGTGGAAGAATGGATGCTTTTGAATTGTGGTGCTGGAGCAGACTCTTGAGAGTCCCTTAACCAGCAAAGCGATCCAACCAGTCCATCCTAAAGGAAATCAGTCCTGAATATTCATTGGAAGGACTGCTATTGAGGCTGAAACTCCAATCCTTTGGCCACCTGACACAAAGAACTGACGTATTTGAAAGGACCCTGATGCTGGGAAAGACTGAAGGTGGGAGGAGAAGGGGACGACATGATGAGATGGTTGGATGGCATCACCGACTAAATGGACATGAGTTTGAGTAAATTCCCGGGAGTTGGTGATGAACAGGGAGGCCTGGCGTGCTGCAGTCCATGGGGTCGCAAAGAGTCGGACACGACTGAGCAACAGAACTGAACTGAACTGAAAGACCTCTTCTCCTCTTGGAGAACTCTTTGGACCAAGGGATAAGGTCTTGGCTTTGGAAAATTCATTTTATTCCTCCTCAGCGAGCAGTCCTAGCAGCAGGCCCTAAGGACGGGCTCGGTGGAGGGTCCCCTGGTCTTTTGCATTGTAACAAGTTCATGAAAAAAGTCGTTAGCTGGCCACCCCTCGCCTGTCTCTGTCTTGGAATTGTATGGTAATATCCTCACTAGTCCAGTAGGAGAGCCGTGATCCGGCGGCCCCCACTTCCTGTCTGGGGCCATATTTACATGCGCACTTCCGGTTGTTGACAGACGTTGAGCTGCTCCGATGGAGCTCAGCGAGGGCCTGGGCTCAGCCCAGAGACGATACGTGAGCTGGCGCATGTGAGTGTCTCCATCTGCCTGATGGAGCAACCAAGCCAGAACTGACAGCACCAACCGCCCACGGGCCAGGTGGGCAGGGGTCCACAGCCTCCCCTCTGCTTGCTGCGTTTTGTTGAGACGCTTTTGTGGGTGTGGCCTCCTTCTGGTTGCTCACGGGTGAAGACCTCCTG